>NC_090829.1:4638750-4948000 GCF_028021215.1 Eschrichtius robustus
TTGTCTGTGTCTGTGCACACCAGATAAGATGGATCTGTGTGTCTGGTTCTCTCCCAGCAGCCTGGGCTACGGATTTCTGATGCAGAACACCTCAGTTGGGTTTAGGACTAGGCGGAAAGTAGGAAGATCGTTTTGACGAGGAAGGAAGGAGAGAATTTTCCAGTTTTGTCATTGCTCTGAGCGGAGAATATTCACGTGTACCAAGAGAAGGACCAACGCCGTTGCAAATTAATGCCAGAACGCAATGGTTTCTAGGTGATAATGAGTGGTGTGTTGACAGATGGGATCCAGGACTTAAAACACGTGTGGCCAATTTTGTTCTGTAGCTGCAGCTCAGCATTGCTCATGGCAAAGGGAATCTCCAGGGCTTGTGAGCGCTGACTATCCCAAGCAGAAGGGCAGCAAGATGGGGAAGGAGCTGAACTCAGAGGCAATCGAGGAGACCTTGGGAGAGTTTATTACGCCCAACCTGTCGGGCACAGGCTGGAGATGCCCAGGGTGGGCCAGGGGGTCACGTAGAACACGCTGCTGAGTTTCTTTTCCACTCCGCAGCCCAGGGAGCTGGAGCGAGTAGCAGTGGGAGGCAACTGGTTTCACGCAGCCGCCACGGGGCCTGCATCCAGCTGGGTGGTGAGGCTTGTGCCGGAGCTGGCCGGCGGCAGGACCGAGACAGGGTTGGCAGAGATGCGGCTGTTACCTGGCGTGGAGGCCTGGCAAACGACAAGCCAGCAGCAGAAAGCTGGAAGCTCTGCAGCTCCACCAGTGCTGGGAAGAAGCTGTGCAAAGACATTTCTCTGCTGGGAATGCCCTTGGCATTCTGCAGGCTGTTTAGTTCAGGCCGAATAGGAAACAGGCATTGACATCAACCAGCCTTCAGCATCAGAACCTGACGGGAGGGTTCCAAGGGCAATCAGGAGAATTAGGTGAATCCAGCCTTTCAGTTTGTGGAGGAAACGCTAAGCCAAAGTTAGCTTTACCTTCTAGGATGAAGAAGTAGTAAAAAAGCCCAAGGAGCTAATAGAAAGATTCTGAAGCAGGAAAACACAAAACCCACTCTTCAGGATGCGGAAAAAGTGGACAAATAGTTAAAAATAATGACAGATGGATAGCTTAGGAGCAGAGGGGAGTGATAAAACAGAGGTAACTGAGGTTTCTAAAAAGGAGACCAGAGCAAAAGGATGAGAGTCACATTCAAATGTATGTTAGAAGCAGATATTCCCGAGCTGTGGGAAACCTGATTATATAGAAATGGCTAATGCAGTATCTGCCTACAGTAGTGAAAAAATATCCAGACATATCCCGGTGATATTTTAAAAATCAAATACTTCCAAAGCATCCAGGGAGAAAATCAGGTGGCCTACAAAGGGGGACAATCATATTTCCCTCTGATATCTTCTCTACAATATTAAGATTTAGAACAGCATAGATTATGGGAATAGATGCGGCAAAGATTTGGTTTAAGAATGGTGCAAGGGGCTTCCCTGGTGGCGCAGTGGTTGAGAATCTGCCTGCCAATGCACGGGACACGGGTTCGAGCCCTGGTCCGGGAAGATCCCACATGCCGCAGAGCAACTGGGCCCGTGAGCCACAATTACTGAGCCTGCGCGTCTAGAGTCTGTGCTCCACAACAAGAGAGGCCGCGATAGTGAGAGGCCCACGCACCGCGATGAAGAGTGGCCCCCGCTTGCCACAACTAGAGAAAGCCCTTGCACAGAAACGAAGACCCAACACAGCCATAAATAAATTAAAAAAAAAAAAAAAAAAAAAGAATGGTGCAAGCCAGGGAACTATACTCAGTATTTTGTAATAACTTATAAGGGAAAAGAATCTGAAAAAGAATATATATATATATACATACACATATATATAAAACTGAATCACTGTGCTGTACACCTGAAACTAACACAACATTGTAAAGCAACTATACTTCAATTTAAAAAATACACTTTAAAAAAAGAAATTAAACAAAAGAATGGTGCAACATTTTATTCTATCAATATCTATCTATCTATCTATCTATCTATCTATCTATCTATCTATCTATCTATCATCTCTCTATCCATCTATCTATCTCATTCCATTTCTGAAAAGGTAAGCCAAGTAGCTACCAAAGAAAGGTCCCTGAAAAAAATGACTCAAAGGTGAACTCTAGCTGACCCAAAGATACAGAACTCAGTGATGGGAAAATCATTGTACAAGGCAGACATAAATTAAATTTAAAGAATTGTTGTAAATATGGTTCGAAACCAAAGGAAAGTGTCAAAAACAAAATCTGAAAGAAACACGCCTAATCAGAAATTTGGCAGGGTAGGTTATGTATATATGTCCAAAGCACTTGACACATAGTACATGCTTTATAAACATTTGCTGACTGAGTATAGGGCCCTTACTATGTATGTAAAATAAGTCAGAGAAAGGGGGATGGCCAGTACTTAGAGGAAACTGAGTCATTTTCTTCTTCCCCTGGGTAAAGCAGAAAATGAAGGAGGGTACATAGTGGTATTTCTTTCTATAAAGAAAGCATTTTAAATCTTACAGTGAAGTACCTTGAAAAGTACAGTAGTGCAGTACAGCAGCTGGCATCCAGGGGCTGGCATCGAGGGAACAGGCAGGAAGAGTTACTGATGGAGGAGGGAGGGGAGGTGGGAGATGGTAGAGCTGAAGAATCGTCAGCAGCAGGAGAAGGAGGGCAAGCTGCAATGTCACTCACACCTGACGCTGATGGCACAGGTTTTGGTTCCTTGCTGGATTCAATTCTATCCACCCTCTTGAAAAAATGATCCAGTGATGTCTGGGGAGTAGCTCTTTTTTTCTCGTCACACAATAGCACTGGATTGCATTCTGAGCAGCTGCTGCAACCTCCATGTACCATTCTACCTTCCGATCCTGTGCCTCAAAAACTAACAGCGCCTCCTCAAATAAAGAAAATCCCCTGCCATTTCCTGCATCGTGAATCCCTTCGGTTCTTCAGTTACTTCTTCTTCCTCAACTTTTGTTTCCATCATTATCACTTGGCGCTTCTTAACAGTACCAGGAGTAATCAGTACCAGCTACATCACCGCTGCTTTTTCGCTTGCTTCCAGATATCCTGGGTTTGAAACAAAGATACTGTACTACTGTACTCTGTACAGTACTGTACAGTAAAGTATACAAAAGCACAACCACTTGTAGAGGATGCATGCACGTGACAATGTACGCCAGACACAGGCACTAACTTTCGTGATTGGACATGCGAACACACATTGCATCTTTGAAAGTTCGCAACTTGAAGGTTCATATGTAGGGGACTTACTGTACAGACACACACACAGTTTTCTGAGGGAGATTGCCTCTGCTGGCTCACTTGGGCTTCCGGCGTAGATTCGGGTGCTAGGCGGTGGGTGGGAGCAGGCGTTGTGGAGATTCGTGTAGGAATGTGAGGGAGAGAAGATGCAGTGCAGTCGGTGAGGTGAGGGAAGAGTGGGAGGGCAGAATCTTAGGAGGGAGGGGAGCAGAGAGCAAGGGGAGACAGCCTGGGGAGGGAGTCAGGAATAGAGGCACTAAGGGTTTGGAGAAAGGATTTTAGGAAGAGTCACTGTGGGTCTGTATAGGATACCCTTTGGCGTTCTTGCAGAGAGACCATTAGGACCGGAAGTTCTCTCTACTTTTGGCGTCTGGGCAGAGTTTCCTCGGATGGTCACATGCCTGGAGACTGAAGGTGCAGGCTAGGTGCTGTTGGTACCATGCAGGGCACAAAACACATTTTCTCTGCCCTCGTGGAACTTACACATTAGCAGGGGTGCTCATATGAATCAAATAACCACCCAAGTATCACGGATTCATTCATCATTCAGTGATCCATTCATCCACTGTTTTTAAAGCACTTACCATGTGCCAGGCAGGCACTGTTTTGGGTTTTGTGGATTCTGATTCATCAGTAAACAAACAGACCATAGGATTCCCGCCTGGGGCAGCTTTATAATGTGCCAAACTCTCTAGGCTGGAACTTCATTTCCCAGAATTTCCTTCTCTGTGCATTTCCGGGATGAAGATGGCCCCAGAGAAACATGCAGAAGCTCTGCATGGCAGGAGCCCAGCTATGGCACCGTCTCTGAAGGTCAGTGCATGGGGCAGCACGTGACATGGGAGCCGACCTGCTGGACCACCGTCCTGGTGCTGGGGTCACCTTCCAGGCTTGCTGGGGCTCCTCTTCCTCTTCTCTGAGGCCTGGGTCCAGCCTGCTGCAGCTCCAGGACAGAGGGCCAGCTTCTGCCGCGATTCCCCCGGCACCGGACTGGAGGCAGTGGGCCACCGAAGTCCAAGGTTGTCCCGTGAGTGCCACCGTGTCCCCGCTCCCACACACAGCCAGGTCTCCTTCCTGACTGCTGGAGAGCTTGACTTCCGGCCACACCAGGCTCCACAGCAGATGCAGAGGCAAGAGCCCGTGCAGCTGTGTCACCTGTTCCCACGACTGCACCCCTGTGATCCATCCCCTTTCTCCAGCTCGCCTGTGGTTCTCCTGCTCTGGTTGAATCCTGATAGATATTCTGCCCTTGGGCAGTTGACATTCTAGACAGACAGTACATAGCTTAATACATAAGCAAATTGTGAAGTATGTTTCAGAGGGAAAGGTGTGATGGAAAGAAAATCAGAGAACGAGTCAGGGGGTGTCTAGGGTACCCTTGGGGGTGGAGGTGGGGAGACAGGTGCTATGGGAAACAGGGCGGTCGTGATGGGCCTTACTGAGAAGGTAAGATCTGAGGGACGAGCCAGAAGAAAACACCAAGGTCAGAGGGACCACAGGACACACTGCCAGAGGCAGGAATTTGCCTGGAGCTTCCAGGAGGCCAGTGTGACTGAAAGGAGGGGGCAGAAGGGTATCAGGCCCTGGGGGGTCTGGTTTGTGCAGCAGGGGTTGGCGAACATGGACCTGTGGGCCACGTCCAACCGCCTGCCTGCTTTTGTGCATCAAGTCTTACTGGCACGCAGCTATGCTTGCCCATTTCCACATCATCCGTGGATGCTTTCTGGCTACCACGGCAGAGCTGGAAAGTTGTGACAGAGACTATATGGCCTGAACAGGTGGAAATATTCACTCCAAAAGTTTGCTGATCCCTGATCTAGAGGCTCAGAGGTTTTGCCTTTTACTCTGAATGAAACAGCCATCTCAGGGCTTTGGGTGGAGGAGAGCCATACTCGGACTAACCTTATATAAGAATTATTCCTGCTGCTGTGTTGAGAGCAGAATGCAGGGTGCAGGGGTAGAAGCGGGGAGACCCTTCGGGAAGCTATGGCAACAATCCAAGCAGGGGATGATGGTGGCCTGGACCAGAGCAGCAGCAGGAGGGAACAGAGGTGGTTGGATTCGGATTATTTTTTGAAGGTTGAGCCAAGCTGACAGACTGGATTTGGGGTGTGGGAAAAATGAGTCAACAAATACATAATTACAACTCATCTTAAGTGCTGGTATAAAGGATTCCTTAGCGGTACCTCAGGGACCACAGGGATGGGAATGGTGCCAATCTCCCTGTCCAGCTGAAGCAGTGCTGTTTGTCTGTTTTATGTATTGGACTTTCTACTAGAAGAAAGATTGTTTACAATCTTGGCTACACGTTAGGATCACCTGGGCACTTTTATAAGGTCTGATGCCTAGGTTGCCCCGACCCCCAAATTTTTACTTAATTAGTTTGGGTTTTGACCTGAGAACCAGGATTCATAAAAGATCCCCTGATGATCCTTTTATCAACCAAAGTTGAGAACCACTGCTCTGATATTTTCTTTGAACAAACTTTCTATGTTGTTTGTGGTTTTCTTTGCATTTAGAAATTGCTTTCAATTTCTTTTCAATTTTTACTGGAGTATAGTTGAAATGAACTTATTTACAAAACAGAAACAGACTTGCAGATCTCGAAATCAAATCTATGCTTTTTGAATGATTGCAAAGGGTTGGTTTGAGATCTAGAAGGGCGTGGTGGAATTCATCTCTTTTTCTTTATCTTCCTGCACTCGGCACCTTCATAACACCTCCTTAATTTCCTTTGAAGCAATTTCTTCTCCCCTTTGTTCTTAGCCTTGGTAGTGGTAACGCCTGTCCCCTCACTGTTAAGGGGAACTTCCTGGATCTCTTCTCTCCTTTTCCCTGGTGCAGTCAGATGGCAGCTGTTTGACTTGAGCCCAACCGGTTGGACACACGGATGTCAGAGATGGTTGCAGGTGACGTTACAGCAATGGCCAACATGCTGGCGTCGTCCTGAACAGGATTTCCCAACATGCATTGGTTGCTGCGTCCTGCTCCCAGCGCCCTGATTCTTTCCGTCCATCCCCAAGCCTGGTGCCCCTGCTTCCTCTTGGTCCTGTCAGTCTCCTTTGCCCTGCCCTGTATCATGGCTGTAAATTCCCTATTGCTTAAGTTAACTTTAGCTGGTAACCAAGAACCCTCCTGATACAGAATGCCTGGGTGGCATCCTTCACTCTATTTGTATCATGACATTATTCCAGTCTATTCATCGTGATTTCTTGGAAAATCACAAGAAAAGAGCAAACAACAGGAATAACAATCTATGGAACTATGCTTATTCGATAGGGAACAGACAGATATGAGTTGGGGCCAGATCCTTTGGAGGTTATAACAATCATTTATAAAATGAGCATAGCTATCAATAATAACAACAATTTCTTAACCGTCTACTTCTTGAAATACAAAAATTGGATTTAATATTTCGACAGATGCCAAGTCTTTGTTTGAAATGCAAGATAGGTAAAATCTTCAAACTGGTGAATTAACAAGACCTGAATTTTGGGCCATGTGTCTGATATCCAAAGGAAGAAGGACTTGTGTCAGTTTGTGTCCTGTAGGAAGCAGACCGAGATGGAATTAGGAGTGCAAGAGATTTAGTGTAGGAAATGCTTGTGATAGATAAAGAGGAGCGGTCATAGAAGCAGCTAGAGGGGAATCTCAGACCAGGCTGCAGGTCTGGCACCTGTGAAAGGAGAGCGGTGAGGAAGGGGGATCCTAGGAAAAGCTCAGGTTGCAGTGCAGCTCTGAGAAAGTCTAGATCAGGCTGATGGAGAGCTCCAGAGCAAAGGTGGCCGGTTAGAGGAGCCCTGCATTGGCCCTAGTAGCCTGCAGAGCTCAGGCATTAGCTGGCAGCAGCCTGGGCAGAGTGGCCTCGATATGAATGTTGGGGCAGATCTCAAAGATGCAGCAGCTGTAGGTGGTCAGCTGTGTTCCTTGCCCCAAGTTCTTTCCTGAAAGATTTGAGCAGTGCCCTTCCATAGAGGTCACAGAGGGCCAGAGGAGGCAAGGGAGGAGGATCTTTCCTTTTTTCTTTTTCTTTTTTATTTCCTTTCTTTCTTTCTTTCCTTTTCTTTCTTTCCTTTCCTTCTTCCTTCCCTCCTTCCTTTCTTCCTTTCTTTCCTTTCTTTCTTTATCTTTCTTTCTTTCTTTTTCTTTCTCCCTTCCTTCTTTCCTTCCTTCCTTTCTTCCTCTCTCTCTCTTTCTCTCTTTCTTTCTCCCTTCCTTCCTTCCTTCCTTTCTTTCTTTCTTTCTTTCTTTATTTCTTCCTTCCTTCCTCCCTCTCCCTCTTTCTCTCTCTCTCTTCCTTCCTTCCCTTTTACCCTTGGCAGTGAAAACACAGAGTCCTAACAATTGGGCCACCAGGGAATTCCCAAAGGAGGAAAATCTTATCTTTCAAAATTCAGGGTCAAATTCCCCCACCTGCCCTGATCTTTATTCAAGACTACGTAGGGCGTGAGAACTGCGTATATGACGGGAGGGGTTATGACTATGAGTTTTCTCTGTGCTTTAGCAAGAAGTCTTTCAATCCCTTGTTGGAGGAAGATGAGTCATTTTGAAAAATTGGTGCATTTCCTTCCCTATGGGGAGGGGTGAGAGGTGGGCTGCTGAAGAGCAGAGGCATTATTCTTCTAAGAATGGGACCACTGGGAAAGGGTAAGTAGATCCCATCTCTTCTTTCCTGCTCAAGCTATGTTCTTTCTGTTTTCTCCTCTCTCCTGTGCCATCAACTGCTCCTTCTTTACCAAATCATTTCTATCATTATAAGCGTGCTCTTAAAAAATTTCCCTTTGTCCCGAATTCTTCTTCAGTCACCTTCCTATTATTCGGCAACTATTCAAGACCAAGCACACCAGCTTTCTCTTGTTCTTTTACACCCATTCATTCTTCACTTTATCTGGCTCCAGTCTTACTGTCCCTTAGAAATGGCACTTGTCAAGGGCACCAGAGACTTCCATGGGGCAAACTTAATGACCATTTCTTTATTCTTGCCTATGTGACCGCTAGCACCTAACACTGCTGAGACCCCCTTCTTTTTGGAACACATACCTTTCTTGGTTTCCCATCTCTTGGTATTTTCCCTGTCTCTCTCGCTACTCCTTCTCGGTGTCTTTATTTGACTCCCCCCTCCTCAACCAAGTCTAAACTTTGGACTTTGTCTGGTTTAGGTCTGAGCTGAATACTCTTTTTTTATTCTTTCCCCCTCTCTCTCCAGTGTTTCCTGGTCAGGGTGCTTTGGCCATTTTGGGTGGGAAGTTCGTTGTTGTGTGGTATGTTCTTGGCATTGAAGGGCTTTTAATGTCCCTGGTCTCCAGGCACCTAAATCCCATTTAGACTGAGTTTTTCATCAGTTCCCCAGAAGCAGACTCTGAAAAGAGGAATCTGTGCAAGGGGTTTATTAAGAAAGAGCTCCCGGAAGAATCGGAAAGAGTGTGAGGGGAAACAAGGCAGGGAAGGAGAGACACTGAGACAGAGGGATATTTCAGGCCAAGTTCCAGCCTCAGACAGATCCCCAGAGAAGCTCTGAGTGTAAATTACACTTCAAGGTTGTCCTGGCTTTGAGGCAGGAGGTAGATGGGCTCCAGGTTAGACATTTACAACTGGTCTTCTGCTTACATTTCAAGGGGCAGGAAAAAGTGGGCTTCAGGCCGGACACTTACAACTAGCCTCCTGTTTGCATTTCCTGAGACAGGAGATAGGTGGGCTTCAGGTTAGGCATTTAAAATCAGCCTGCTGTTTGCTCTCCGAAATGGAAGCAATGACAGAGACAGGGTAAATAGCCAAGCTTTGTCTCTTGCGGATGTCTTAAGATAACTGTCATGGCAAGAACAAAGAGGGACAAAACCTTGTTTGAATAAAGTATCAAGGGATCTCCACTCTCCCCTGCCCCTTGGGGCACGAGAGACATTACGCATGCACAGAAAGGCTCCTTGGGGGGTCAAAAGTCAGGGGACAAGGCCAGGCCATAATGAGTCTTGTTTCTCCCAGACGCCTTAACGGCGGGATCCGTGCATGAGGTGGAGAGGTGCGTGCGCACCTATGGGGAGGGTCCTGAGACTAATCAGCCAGGAGGGACAAAGCCAGATGATTGGCCAGAAGGGAAATAAAACCCCGAAGACTGCCCCCTTATAAAGGATTTAAACTTCCCAAAGGCACGACTCTCTCTCTGAGTTCGCCCGTGCGTCTTTCCGCATGTCCTTTGCTTTTCCAATAAACTTTTTACTTTTCTCTTTACCTTCTGCCTCCTTGCCTGAATTCATTCCTGACAAGGCAGGCAAGGACTGGGGACCCAGGCCCCAGCCTCTGGCCCCTGGGTTCTAGCAGCTACGACTCGCGGCCCGGGAACTGAGATCTTGCTTCCAGCTACTGCTTGCTGCTGCGTGCGTCCGAAATCAGCTTGAGACAGGGAACTGGGTTTTCATATCCCTACTTACATCAGTCATTGCCTAAGGACTGCTCTGTGTGTGTGTGTTGGGGACCAGGGTGTTTGGTGTGAGTGGGTCAGGTATAAACTCCGAAACACTTTCAACTCTCCGTGTTTGATATATCTCTTGATATATTCAAGGTGCCTTTTCAAAAGGTTATACAAATTTGTTCACTCATCAGAAAATAGGTAAGAATGGCTGTTTTACTGTAATCTTGAGAAGGTTTTCTTTTTTTAAAATTTATTTTATTATTTTATTATTTTTAATCGAAGTATAGTTGATTTACAATGTTATGTTAGTTTCAGGTGTACAGCAAAGTGATTCAGTTATACATACATATATACCAATTTTTTTCAGATTCTTTTCCCTTATAGATTATTACAATGTATTAAGTATAGTTCCCTGTGCTATACAGTAGGTCCTTGTGGGTTATCTATTTTATATATGATATTGTTTATATGTGGAATCTAAAAAAAATGAACTTATATACAAAACAGAAATAGACCCTCAGACTTAGAAAACAAACTTAACGGTTACCAAAGGGGAAAGCCAGGGAGGGGGAGGGATAAAGTAGGAGTTTGGGTTTAACATATACATACTGCTATATTTGAAACAGGTTTTCTTTAACAGGTCCAAGGACTATTCATTTGTAACCTTAAGATTATTAATGTTTCTTCCAGGCAACTGCTAGAACATATATGCTAGAGAACAATGTCTTTTCTTGAAAGTTGTTTATTTCTTAAAGAAGGTGGCCTCACAGGAGATCAAGATGGTAGGTAGGAAGACGCTGAGCTCATCTTCCTCCACAAACACATAAAAAATACGTCTACATGTGGAGCAACTCTCACTGAGAACTACCTGGAGGCTGGCAGAGAGGCTCTTCTACAACCAGGGCTGTAAAAAAAGATCCACATGGAGTTGGTTAGGAAGGGAGCAGTACAAAATCGATAAACCACAAGGTTATATTGTGCAGCACAGGAAGCTATAGCCAGTATTTTATAATAACTTCAAATGGAGTATAATCTATAAAAATATTGAATCACTATGTTGTACACCTGCAACTAATATAATATTGTAAATCAACTGTACTTTAATAATAAAAAAAGAAGGTGGCAGAGAGCCTCGTACTAAAATGATCAAGGAACGATGAGGGGTGAAGAGTAAGCCCGTAGGTACTGCAGCAAGGGGATTAGAGAGTGGTGTATTAGGATGGTGCACCTCTCAGTGGGAGTCAGAAGTCTTTCGGAAGTGGCAATCAGGTCCAGAAGTGGTAAAAAAAAGAACAGGAAGGGCCTCTCCACTTCAGGCCCCATGATATGCAGGATTTAGGAGGAAAATATTCCTCACTTGAGAGAGTTGTGTGGAAAGAGTCATAGCGGGACAGCCAGGCTTTGTCAGAACAAGAAAGTGAAGGAACTCCTAAAAACATAGGATCTGGGGCTTCCCTGCTGGCGCAGTTGTTGAGAATCTGCCTGCTAATGCAGGGGACACGGGTTCGAGCCCTGGTCTGGGAAGATCCCACATGCCGCGGAGCAACTAGGCCCGTGAGCCACAACTACTGAGCCTGCGCGTCTGGAGCCTGTGCTCCGCAACAAGAGAGGCCGCGATAGTGAGAGGCCCGTGCACCGCGATGAAGAGTGGCCCCCGCTTGCCGCAACTAGAGAAAGCCCTCGCACGGACACGAAGACCGAACACAGCCAAAAATAAATAAATAAATAAGTAAATTAAAAAAAAAAAAAGGTCTACAAATAACAAGTGCTGGAGAGGGTGTGGAGAAAAGGGAACCCTCTTACACTGTTCGTGGGAATGCAAATTGGTGCGACCACTGTGGAAAACAGTGCAGAACTTCCTCAAAAAAACTAAAAATAGAATTACCGTATGATCCAGCAATCCTACTCCTGGGCATATATCCAGACAAAACTATAATTCAAAAAGATACATGCACCTCAATGTTCACTGAAACACTATGCACAATAGCCAAGACCTGGAAAGAACCTAAATGCCTATCAACAGAGGAAAGGATAAAGAAGATATGGTACATATATACAATGGAATATTACTCAGCCATAAAAAAGAACAAAATAATGCCATTTGCAGCAACATGGATGGACCTAGAGGTTATCATACTGAGTGAAGTCAGTCAGAGAAAGACAAATACCTTATGATATCACTTACATGTGGAAGGTAAAATACAACACAAATTAATCTATTTATGAAACAGAAACAGAATCACAGATCTCGAGAACAGACTGGTGGTTGCCAAAGGGGAGGCGGGTGGGGGAGTGATGGATTGGGAGTTTGGGATTAGCAGATACAAACTATTATATATAGGATGGATAAACAACAAGGTCTTACTGTATAGCACAGAGAACTATATTCAATATACTGTGATAAACCATAATGGAAAATAATATTTTAAAAAAGAATGTATATATATGTATAACTGTATCACTTTGCTGTACAGCAGGTGAATCAACTATACTTCAATAAAAACCTACGAGACTCTGAAATTTATAAAAATTAGGAAAAATGTGATTCTTCCTTGCTCTCAAGTCCCCTCAAATTCGATTTTAGAAATAAGTTTACTTGGCTATGTTTATTTCTGATATCATAGAAGAGTTTGATTTCATAATGTATAACACCTGCCTTTGGCAGAAACACTGATCCTTTTTAAGCTATGAGAGGAGAGAATCTTTTCCAGGCAATCCCCTCTGAATATGTCTTTAACCCCTCCATCCCATAAAAAGTTCACTGCCACTGTCATTCACTAGTGCAGGACTCATTCTGGGTCTTCCTTCAGTGTTGGCTTAGAGCATGTCCCTGCTTCCCTCCTGTGGCCCAAACACCTGCACACCTGCATCCACACGTGCCCACCTGCATCCACACCTGCACACCCGCATCCTTCCCCTCTGGTGTCCGGCTCGGGCTCAGCACCTACCCCAGTTCTTTCTGCAGCCCTTCCCGAGACGTCCACTGCTCAGCACCGGTGCCTGGTGCTGGACCTGGTGCCTGGCACCTGACCTCCCTCCTGGTGGGCCCGCTGTGCCCCGGTCCTCACTCATCTGGGCGTGGGAAACAGACATCTGCAGAAGCTGTTCCTCCATTCATGATAATTTAGGAAACAGAGCCAAAAGTTGCCAGGCACTGCCACATCTCATGAGTGCCTTTCACACAATCATACACTTTAAGATGATATTTAAAGAGACAAATCCTGTGTTTGAAAAATTAGCTAACGGCAGTGATTTCTTTTTTTTTTAATTTTTATTTTATTTTTATTTATACAGCTGGTTCTTATTAGTTATCTATTTTATACATATTAGTGTATATATGTCAATCCCAGTCTCCCAATTTACCACAGCACCAACACCACTGCCACCACCCTGCTTACCCACTTGGTGTCCATACGTTTGTTCTCTACATCTGTGTCTCTATTTCTGCCTTGCAAACTGGTTCATCTGTACCATTTTTCTAGATTCCACATATATGCGTTAATATACAATATTTGTTTTTCTCTTTCTGACTTACTTCACTCTGTATGACAGTCTCTAAGTCCATCCACATCTCTACAAGTAACCCAATTTCCTTCCTTTTTATGGCTGAGTAATATTCCACTGTATATACGTACCACATCTTCTTTATCCATTCATCTGTCGATGGGCATTTAGGTTGCTTTCATGACCTGGCTATTGTAAATAGTGCTGCAATGAACATTGGGGTGCATGTGTCTTTTTGAATTATGGTTTTCTCTGGGTATATGCCCAGTAGTGGATTGCTGGGTCATATGGTAACTCTATTTTTAGCTTTTTAAGGAACCTCCATACTGTTCTCCATAGTAGCTGTATCAATTTACATTCCCACCAACAGTGCAAGAGGGTTGCCTTTTCTCCACACCCTCTCCAGCATTTGTTGTTCATAGATTTTCTGATGATGCCCATTCTAACCGGTGTGAGGTGATACCTCATTGTAGTATTGATTTGAATTTCTCTAATAAATACTGATGTGGAGCAGCTTTTCATGTGCCTCTTGGCCATCTGTATGTCTTCTTGGGAGAAATGTCTATTTAGGTCTTCTGCCCATTTTTTTGATTGGGTTGTTTGTTTTTTTATTATTGAGTTGCATGGGCTGTTTATATATCTTGGAGATTAATCCTTTGTCCATTGATTATTTTGCAAATATTTTCTCCCATTCTGAGGGTTCTTTTCATCTTGTTTATAGTTTCCTTTGCTGTGCAAAAGATTTAAGTTTCACTAGGTCCCGTTCGTTTCTTTTTGTTTTTATTTCCATTACTCTAGGAGGTGGATCAAAAAAAAATCTTGCTGTGATTTATGTCAAAGAGTGTTCTTCCTATGTTTTCCTCTAAGAGTTTTATAGTGTCCAGTCTTACATTTAGGTCTTTAATCCATTTTGAGTTTATTGTTGTGTATGGTGTTAGGAAGTGTTCTAATTTCATTCTTTCACATGTAGCTGTCCAGTCTTCCCAGCACCACTTATTGAAGAGACTGTCTTTTCTCCATTGTATATCCTTGCTTCATTTGTCAAAGATTAGTTGACCATATGTGCATGGGTTTATCTCTGGGCTTTCTATCCTGTTCCATTGATCTATATTTCTGGTTTTGTGCCAGTACCATACTGTCTTGACTACTGTAGCTTTGTAGTATAGTCTGAAGTTAGGGAATCTGATTCCTCCAGCTCCGTTTTTTTCCCTTAGGATTGCTTTGGCTCTTTGGGGTCTTTTGTGTCTCCCTACAAATTTTAAGATTTTTTGTTCTAGTTCTGTAAAAAATGTCATTGGTAATTTGATAGGGATTACATTGAATCTGTAGATTGCTTTGGGTAGTACAGTCATTTTCAAAATATTGATTCTTCCAATCCAAGAACATGGTATATCTTTCCATCTGTTTGTGTCATCTTTAATTTCTTTCATCGGTGTCTTATAGTTTTCTGAGTACAGGTCTTTTACCTCCTTAGGTAAGTTTATTCCTAGGTATTTTATTTTTTTGTTGCAATGGTGAATGGGATTGTTTCCTTAATTTCTCTTTCTGATCTTTTGTTGTTAGTGTATGGGAATGCAAAAGATTTCTGTGCATTAAGTTGTAATCCTACAACTTTACCAGATTCATTGATTAGCTCTAGTATTTTTCTGGTGGCATATTTAGGATTATCTACGTATAGTATCATGTTGTCTACAAACAATGACAGTTTTATTTCTTTTCCGATTTGGATTCCTTTTATTTCTTTTTCTTCTCTGATTGCCGTGGCTAGGACTTCCAAAACTATCTTGAATAATAGTGACGAGAGTGGACATTCTTGCTTTGTTCCTGATCTTAGAGGAAATGCTTTCAGTTTTTCACCATTGAGAATGATGTTTGCTGTGGGTTTGTCATATGTGGCCTTTATTATGTTGAGGTAGGTTCCCTCTATGCCCACTTTCTGGAGAGTTTTTAATCATAAATGGGTGTTGAATTTTATCAAAAGCTTTTCCTGCATCTATTGAGATGATCATATGGTTTTAATTCTTCAATTTTTTAATATGGTGTATCACGTTGATTGATTTGCGAACATTGAAGAATCCTTGCATCCCTGGGATAAATCCCACTTGATCGTGGTGTATGATCCTTTTAATGTGTTGTTGGATTCTGTTTGCTAGTATTTTGTTGAGGATTTTTGCATCTATATTCATCAGTGATATTGGTCTGTATTTTTTTTTTTTTTTGTAGTATCTGTGTCTGGTTTTGGTATCAGGGTGATGGTGGCCTCTTAGAATGAGTTTGGGAGTGTTCCTTCCTCTGCAATTTTTTTGGAAGAGTTTAAGAAGGATGGGTATTAGCTTTTCTCTAAATGTTTGATAGAATTCACCTGTGAAGCCATCTGGTCGTGGACTTTTGTTTGTTGGAAGATTTTTAATCACAGTTTCAATTTCATTACTTGTGATTGGTCTGTTCATATTTTCTATTTCTTCCTGGTTCAGTCTGGAAAGGTTATACCTTTCTAGGAATTTGTCCATTTCTTCCAAGTTGTCCATTTTATTGCCATAGAGTTGCTTGTAGCAGTCTCTTATGATAGTTTGTATTTCTGAGGTGTCCGTTGTAACTTCTCCTTTTTCATTTCTAATTTTATTGATTTGTGTCCTCTCCCTCTTTTTCTTGATGAGTCTGGCTAATGGTTTGTCAATTTTGTTTATCTTCTCAAAGAACCAGCTTTTAGTTTTATTGATATTTGCTATTGTTTTCTTTGTTTCTGTTTCATTTATTTCTGCTCTGATCTTTATGATTTCTCTCCTCCCACTAACTTTGGGTTTTGTTTGTTCTTCTTTCTCTTTCTTTGTTCTTCTTTCTCTTTAGGTGTAAGGTTAGAGTCTTTATTTGAGATTTTTCTTGTTTCTTGAGGTAGGATCGTATTGCTATAAACTTCCTTCTTAGAACTGCTTTTGCTGCGTCCCATAGGTTTTGGATCGACGTGTTTTCATTGTCATTTGTCTCTAGGTATTTTTTCATTTCTTCTTTGATTTCTTCAGTGATCTCTTGGTTATTTAGTAACGTATTGTTTAGCCTCCACGTGTTTGTGTTTTTTTCCCCGTAATTTATTTCTAATCTCATAGTGTTGTGCTCAGAAAAGATGCTTGATATGATTTCAATTTTCTTAAATTTACCGAGGCTTGATCTGTGATCCAAGATGTGGGTCCATCTGCTGTTTTCGGATGGAATGTCCTATAAATATCAGTTAAATCTATCTGGTCTATTGTGTCATTTAAGGCTGTGTTTCCTTATTAATTTTCTGCCTGGATGATCTGTCCATTGGTGTAAGTGAGGTGTTAAAGTCCCCCACTATTATTGTGTTACTATCGTCTTTTATAGCTGTTAGCAGTTGCCTTATGTATTGAGGTGCTCCTATGTTGGGTGCATATATATTTATAATTGTTATATCTTCTTCTTGGATTGATCCCTTGATCATTATGTAGTGTCCTTCTTTGTCTCTTGTAACACTCTTTATTTTAAAGTCTATTTTATCTGATATGAGTATTGCTACTCCAGCTTTCTTGTGATTTCCATTTGCATGGAATATCTTTTTCCATCCTCTCACTTCCAGTCTGTATGTGTCCCTAGGTCTGAAATGGGTCTCTTGTAGACAGCATATATATGGGTCTTGTTTTTGTATCCATTCAGCGAGCCTGTGACTTTTGGTTGGGGCATTTAATCCATTCACATTTCAGGTAATTATCAATATGTATGTTCCTATTACTATTTTCTTAATTGTTTTCGGTTTGTTTTTGTAAGTCCTTTTCTTCTCTTGTGTTTCCCATTTAGAGAAGTTCCTTTAGCATTTGTTGTAGAGCTGGTTTGGTGGTACTGAATTCTCTTAGCTTTTGCTTGTCTGTAAAGCTTTTGATTTCTCCATTGAATCTGAATGAGATCCTTGCCAGGTAGAGTAATCTTGGTTGTAGGTTCTTCCCTTTCATCACTTTAAATATATCATGCCACTCCCTTCTGGCTTGCAGAATTTCTGCTGAGAAATCAGCTGTTAACCTTAGGGGAGTTCCCTTGTAAGTTATTTGCTGTTTTTCCCTTGTTGTTGTTAATAATTTTTCTTTGTCTTTAAGTTTTGTCAATGTGACGACTATGTGTCTCAGCGTGTTTCTCCTTGGGTTTTCCTGCCTGGTACTCTCTGTCCTTCCTGGACTTGGGTGGATATTTCCTTTCCCATGTTAGGGAATTTTTTGACTATAATCACTTCAAATATTTTCTTGGGTCCTTTCTCTCTCTCTTCTCCTTCTGGGACCCTATAATGCCAATGTTGGTGTATTTAATGTTGTCCCAGAGGTCTCTTAGGCTGACTTCATTTCTTTTCGTTCTTTTTTCTTTATTCTGTTCCATGGCTGTGAATTCCACCATTCTGTCTTCCAGGTCACTTCTCCGTTCTTCTGCCTCAGTTATTCTGCTATTGATTCCTTCTAGTGCATTTTTCATTTCAGTTATTGTATTGTTCATCTCTGTTTGTTTGTTCTTTAATTCTTCTAGGTGTTTATTCGTTAATTCTTCTAGGTCTTTGTTAAACATTTCTTGCATCTTCTCAATCTTTGCCTCTATTCTTTTTCCAAGGTCCTGGATCATCTTCACTATCATTATTCTGAATTCTTTTTCTGGAAGGTTGCCTATCTCTACTTCATTTAATTTTGGGGGGAGGTTTATCTTGTTCCTTCATGTGATACATAGTCCTCTGCCTTTTC
The DNA here is from genome assembly GCF_028021215.1 of Eschrichtius robustus. Taxonomy (NCBI): domain Eukaryota; kingdom Metazoa; phylum Chordata; class Mammalia; order Artiodactyla; family Eschrichtiidae; genus Eschrichtius; species Eschrichtius robustus. The sequence goes on from NC_090829.1 coordinate 4,656,674, forward strand.
CTTTTGTCTATCTTTCTGTGGTGGGTTTTGTTCCACAGGCTGCAGGATTGTAGTTCTTCTTGCTTCTGCCATCTGCCCTCTGGTGGATGAGGCTATCTAAGAGGCTTGTGCAAGCTTCCTGATGGGAGGGACTCGTGGTGGGTAGAGCTGACTGTTGCTCTGGTGGGCAGAGCTCAGTAAAACTTTAATACACTTGTCTGCTGATGGGTGGGGCTGAGTTCCCTCCCTGTCGGTTGTTTGGCCTGAGGTGACCCAACACTGGAGGCTACAGGCTCATGCCAAGGGGTACGTCTTAGAACTTCTGCTGCCAGTGTCCTTGTCCCTGCGGTGAGGTACAGCCACCCCCCGCCTCTGCAGGAGACCTTCCAACACTAGCAGATAGGTCTGCTTCAGTCGCCTATGGGGTCACTGCTCCTCTTCCCTGGGTCCTGATGCGCACACTAGTTTGTGTGTGCCCTCTGAGAGTGGAGTCTCTGTTTCCCCCAGTCCTGTCGAAGTCCTACAATCAAATCCTGCTAGCATTCAAAGTCTGATTCTCTGGGAACTCCTCCTCCCATTGCCAGACCCCCAGGTTGGGAAGCCTGACATGGGGCTCAGAACCTTCACTCCAGTGGGTGGACTTCTGTGGTGTAAGTGTTCTCCAGTTTGTGAGTCACCCACCCAGTGGTTATGGGATCTGATTTTATTGTGATTGCACCCCTCCTACAGTCTCCTTCCATCTTCTCCTTTGTCTTTGGATGTGGGGTATGTTTTCTGGTGGGTTCCAGTATCTTCCTGTAGAAGGTTGTTCAGCAGTTAGTTGTGATTCCGGTGCTCTCGCAAGAGGGAGTGAGTGCGTGTCCTTCTACTCCGCCATCTTAAACCAATCTCTACCCATAATGCTTTCTTAACTGAAAGAGTTCTCTTAACATTTTGGATGGCTTTGGAAAAAGAAAGAAAACAAAATGGATCACCATGAAAACTCTCTGTATTTCTTGTGGCAGGAGTCTACATTAGCTTTAATCCCATTCTTGTAAGAAGACAAAACCAAACCACACCCAAGCCAGCACAATGGTCCTGTGTGTATGGGTTAGTTTCTGAACAACCCCCAGCAAATCTAGTGTCGGAGATAGTAAACAATCTCCTTAGACTTCGTCTCTGATACTGTCTGCAGGCTCTTCTTCCAGGCCACGCTCCATTTCTGAGAGAGCCATTTAAAAAGTGAAAGTCTGATCAGGGTACTCTTTATGAAACAGAAACAGAATCATGGACATGGAGATGATCATGGTTGTTGCCAAGGGGAAGGGGGTTGGGGGAGGGATGGACTGGGAGATTGGGGTTAGCAGATTAAGCTATTATATAGAGAATGGATAAACAACAAGGTCCTACTGTATAGCACAGAGAACTATATTCAATATCCTATGATAAACATAATGGAAAATAATATTTTAAAAAAAGAATGTATATATGTATAACTGAATCACTTTGCTATACAGCAGAAATTAACACAACATTGTAAATCAACTATACTTCAATTTAAAAAATTGGAAAACATAAATTATATTTTGGCAAAAAAAGGAGAAAAAAAGATGAATTTCATAATTAATGCCAATAAATTGTGCAGTTAAAATGGCAATAAATAAATAAATAAAGCAAATCTGCAATAACAAAAATGTCCTATCTAAACTCCCAGGAGCAGCTGTGATCAGGCCAGTACACATTCCCATGCATGGTCTCCTTTCCTGCAATTCTCCACTGCCTGCTTCTTGGTCTCCAGTTCCCCTGGAACCCACCTCAAAGGTCTCCCTGTGAAATCGTCTTTCACTTTCCTCCCCCAGGTTGAGTAGATCCTACTTGATGCATGATGGTCTATTGCATATAACAGTATCCCTTACCCTGACTATAATTATTTACGCTTCTGGTCAGTCTTTGACCTCCTTGAGGGTAGAGCCCTGTCTCCTTTGTGACCCCTGAACCTCATGCGATGTGTGGCGTGAATGAATGAGGGTGAGGAGCAATGGAAGGCCAGACCCAGCAGCTGATTTGAAATACTAAGGTGTGATATGGCCATCAGACCCTACGACACAGATCGTTTTGTCTTCTCTTAAAAATATCCACTTTAGTCTGTGCAAGGTTGGCCCATGCACAGCCCTTGTGTGGGAAAGCACACTTGCCGGGGTCTCAGTGATGCTTCTTCCCTCCAGCTGGCTAGAGGAACACTAAGCCAATGCTTTTCTCCACAAAAACAATATGTTTATATTTGGTTTGTCCTTTATCAACCTCTGAGTAACTTGCTCCAGGTAGAGTGATGGAGTTGAGAGAGGGATTGTTTTGAGGGAGGTTGGCGGGCTGCCCAGGCAGGCTGTCTCCTGAGTATCATTGTCCCAGCAGGGTTGCCCTGTCCTAAGTCTGGGTCTTTGCCTTGCACAACATTGATATTTCACTCAGTGTGGAAAGGACTGTATAATCAAACCCACAAGACTGACAAATGTGAACCAAGATCCCAAATTATTCATTTACAATGAAAAATATAACTGGGGAGCAGATGAGAAATTCGCATTAGCTGCGGAGTGTTTTCTGACTGCTTTAGGGAAACGTGTAGGAAAGAAGTGTTTAAATCCCAAGATGGATGGAGGATCCAGATGAAGACAAAGTGATGAACACCACTGAGCCACAAGACAGATGCTCTACTGCCCTGGTTCCCAAGCTACCAAGCAGGCTGTATATTCGTGCTCAGAGGCCCTGGATGGCCCTTTCTCCAGACAAGGCAAAATATAACTGTCAGGTCTCCAATTTCCACCTTAGAATAATAATCCAGGACACCTTGATTGGACTTCCATATTTGCAAATCCCTGCAGCCCTAAATTGGTTTGCATTAATTGCTACATTTAGCTAATCTCAGCCATGATGTATTAACTCAGTAATTTCATTCTTATAAAATGGTTACATTATTTATAGGTTTGGGGATGGGGGTATGGGCTTTGCTTCTCACGTTGATAACAGTTTTTGGGTGCTTGGTCCACACTCCCTGTAAGTACTAATTGACAATTATCCTTAAGCAGTGCCTTTTAGAGCACCAGTCTCCATGCATTAGTGTGTCATAAAATCAGATGAGAGGGTTCTGATCAGTGGCTTAAAATGAAATAAAATAAGAAATATTAGAATTCATGGCACATGGTTAGGTAAATATTGTTTTATATGTATTCTGTGTACTAGGTTGTGATGTAAAACGTTTTTCTGCCTCTAGGTTGTGGTTTAAAAAACTTATAAACCCCTCCCTAGAACTCAGAGCACCATCCTCTGCCTTAGGAGCAGGATGATCTTTGTATAGGAAGGTGTTAGAAAATTTATGTACAGAAAACCTTTGCCCGGAAGAGCTCTGTTACTGAGGGGACAGTCTACACTCTGTGACAGAGACCTGCAGAAACTTCCCATATTGACGGTATGTGATAGGACATAAAAAAGAGGTGTAAGGCATGTCAAGCCAAATGTGAATGAGAAATCAGCTGAGAGGAAAGAGTTTTGGACGCTGGCTGGTCACTGCTTTTCTGTAGCTCAAGTTTCTCCTTTTGCCCTGGGGCTTGGGGTTCCTGACGGTCAGAACAGAGCTGCACTGAATTTATCGAGTTCTGTATGAGACAGGTGATGCCTGCTCAGATTCAGCCAGTCAGAACGAATAACGAGATTTTCATAAGAGATTTAATTTTCTTAGGAAATTGTTTTCATAAGCACAAAAATGCAGCATATGTTTGGGCACTCAAGATAAGTGTTTGGCAAACTCTTTGAGACACAAGTACATTTTATTTTTTCCTCTGGAGTGCAGTTTATTATATAGCACTAATGTGTCCATGGACAGGTGCTGTTGAGTATTGCAAGTATCAGACTGCATTATCCATCCATCCATCCATCCATCCATCCATCTCTTCATCCACCTCCATCCATCCATTTGTCTTTCCATGTGTGTCATCTGTCCATCCATCCATTTGTCCATCCATACATGTCTGTCCATCAATCCATCCATTTGTCTGTCCATGAATGTGTCCATCCATTCATCCATCCTTTTGTCTGTCCATACATGTGTCCATCTGTCCATCCATCCATTTTTCCATCCGTATGTGTGTCCATCCATCCGTTTGTCTGTCCATATGTGTGTCCATTTGTCCATCCATCCACTCCTTCCTTGTTGAGTACCTATGTACTCTGTGCAAGCAGTTTGCCCTCTTATTGTGTATTTTCAACATCAGAAAGTCTTAGGTTGGCTGGGAATTTGAAAGTTATTTGATGTAGTTCTTATCAGATGAGTGCATCTTCTCTATAGCTCTCCTGGCAGGTGGTAATTCAGGTTTTTGCCATCACAGGAATACACCCCTCTGACTGAGAAAGTTCTTTCTTGTGTTTCTTTTTCACTAGCTCCCCTCAGAAGCCTCTTGCCTGACTCCCATACAGATAAGGATTCTGAAGAGCTGCTCCCCACCTACTTGCTCCTTCCAATTCCCGAGCCAGTTCCTCAGCTGGCTGGTTTCTGAGCTAATTTTATTCCAGCCTGATGACATATTAAGATTTGCATTCCCATCAGAGGATGAGATCAAGACCATGGCTAATGTCAGGTAGGTCTAAGGTGTGTCCCTATCCCAAGCTACACCCTTCATGCTCCCACTCTGCTGCCCAGCTCTTGTGCCTCTGCTTCTCTCTGGTTTTCCCTTGGGATTGACACCCCAGTCTAAATCTCACCTTGACTGGGGCCCTGACAACCTTCCGGTCCTTTCCCATCTGTCTTTCCCCAGCCATTGGATGGATGGATTCAACCTGAATGGTCCTCCCCCTGATGCTGTGATGCCCCTATCTGCTACTGCAGGTGGAACCTTGGGCACTGATGCCATCTGAGACTGAGTCTAAGCTAGCCATGGTCCCCTGAGCATTCTAGTCTAGATTCTTGGTTTATTTCTTCGAGGCCAGTCCCAACGCCAGCTGAGTCCAACTCTGGTACCCTCTTCTGGATTTCTCTGCCTAGTCTTATCATGGAAGTTCCAGGCTGCCTCTCCATGAGTCTCTCCAAGGTATGCATATTGGTTCTAATTCTCCATATCGGTTCTAATTCCAGCGCAAGGGGCCATGTCTAAGAGAGCTCTTCATATATTTGAAGATGTTTACTGTTTCAATTTCCTCTTGCCACCTAACAAACCGCCTCAGCTCAACACGATAACAGTAACTTTTTTCTGCGAATGATCTTGCAGTCTGGTGAAACTAAGCAGGGAAAAACTCATTTTTGCTCCATGTGGTGTCAGCCAGGGTAGCTCAGCGAAGTAAGGATCTACATCAAAGTGGTTCACTTACGTGGGCTGGCAGGGCATGCAGTCAGGGTGGCTGGGTTCTAAGTGGGAGGAAATGGAAGCTGCCAGTCTTCTGAAAGACTGGGCCTGGGGACTTCCCTGGTGGTCCAGTGGTAAAGAATCCACCCTGCAATGCAGGGAACTCGGGTTCCATCCCTGGTCAGGGAACTAAGATCCCACATGCGGCGGGGCAGCTAAGCCCGCGTGCCGCCACTACTGAGCTCACGCGCCTCAACTTGAGCCCGCGTGCCACAAACTACAGAGCCCACGCGCCCTGGAACCGGCGCGCCACAACTAGAGAGAAGCCCGCACCACAATGAAGAGACCGCACACCGCAACGAAAGATCCCACATGCCTCAACGAAGATCCCGCGTGCCGCAACTAAAACCCGACACAGCCAAAAATAAATAAAATAAGTGAATAATAAAATAAATCTTAAAAAAAATAAAAAAAAAGACTGGGCCTGGAACTGGCACCGTTTCACTTTCCCTGCATTCTCTTGGTCCAAGTTGTCATAGAGTCAGCCCCAGATTCAAGGGGTGGGAAATATAGCTCCACTTCTTCTTCTTTTTTTTTTTTTTTAGAGGAAAATACCAATACATTTTATTAATACACTTTACATGACTTGTAAACTTCCACTGAAAACAATTTTCCTATACCATAAATAGACAAGATAAAATTTGAAAGGAGGTATTTAAAGTATATAAATATTTAAAAGGATTAATATCTAGAATATATAAAGGAGATTTGAATAAATGAAATAAAGTAAAGGAACCAATAGAAAGTAATGCTTAGAAGGTGTGACTGTAAACTTGGAGAAGAATAAACCCAATAGCGAATAAAGTATGTGAAAAGATGTTCAACCTTGTAATAAGGGAATTCAAATTAAAAGGAGATAACATTTCAGAACTGTCAGATGTCATGTATTTTGATGGTGATGTAATTTTGCATGTTGGCCAGCATATGGAGAAAAAAGGATCAGATGTAATTTTAGTGAGAAGGAAATTTGCAAAACACTTAATCATTATGTAGTACACCTGAAACTAATATATGATATGTCAATAACAACTCAATGAAAAAGAACATTTGTGAGATACTTTACAGTCAGATTTTGCAATGTCTCATTTGAAGATCATTTCAAAATGCTCTATAACCCTAAATTCTATTCCTAAGAATGTGCCCCAGAGAAATTCCTGTGTGTGATAAAGCTTATACAAAAAGACACACTGGTAGCTCTCTTTCTTGATGGAGGGACTTGACAAAGATCTTGCAGCCACTTGTAACCCACCTCAGTTCCCAGAGGTGCATCTTGTCCTGTTGCCTTGCTTCACCTCTCCTCCCACCCCTTCAGGCTCTTCTCAGCTGAAAAGCCCTTGTTCCTTTCCCACTACTTTATATGGCATCAATCCAAGTCTTATCAAGGTGCCAACAGCATTTGCTTGAACAGCTATAATCACATCATGCCAGGAATTGCGATGGGTGTAGTGAGGCTGAGATGGCTAAGACACAGACCCTGTCCTTAAAGGAACCATAGGTTAGAAAAATACTGTTTTTTCCCCTCCTCTGATCTAGTTTTAATCTCCCCCCCACCAAGTATCCTACCAAGAACGTAATGCAATATTTTAATATAAGCATATTATGGAATATAGACCAAGATTTTCACCTCCTTTCTATAAAAGCTTACACCTTTCTTGATACAACCCAAAGCCATGTTAACTTCCTTAAAAGTTACATTTCATTGTTAATTGACACTGAACTTATTATTGATTATGACTCTAAGTCTTCTTTTTCTAACGTCCTCTTGGTACGGCATGGACTTGTATCTCATGCTCAGAAAGCTGAATTTTCGACTCAATTCAGCTACTTTGAAGCTGTCTTTGTAAAGTTTCACCTTGTTAGATCTAAACTACTGCTTTAGCCTATAAGATAATTTAGATCATCTCTTGTCTAACATAGCAATGTTCAGTCAACCCGAAGTTGATGTTTGTGCTCTTAGGTGGTCAGGCAAATAATTGACAAAAGTGTTAAATAGACTGAATGTAGAGCCCTGTGACCTGCCACTGGAGATCTTCTTGGGTGACACAGGAATCACCACTCAGCTCTCCAACTGTTGTGTCCCAGTTGGCAAAACTTCATTTGACCCAATAGCGTATCATGAAAATAACACTTCCAAGGGTTAGCTCTATCACTCATCTCTTTAAAAAGTGTATACGAATACCCAGTCAACACCAACAGGGTTATCTCCCTTGAAATGTTATCTGTACGGTTTCCAAGTAGACCACAGGGCTGTATACTGTCTTGGAATGTGCTCAGAAGGCTCCGTCATTGAGCAGGTAACACAGTAAACACCCCAGAGTCCTTTCTTTCAAATGGAAGAGGGGAAGGCAGAGATAAAAGAAGCTCTTCAAACTTCATCTTCTTTCCTTGTGGCTTGTGGTCTCCTCCTCCTCCTCTGCCCCCTCAGAAACCTCCTCGCCCTCCAAAGCCTCCCCGGCCTCTGCCACCAAATCCACCTCGGCCACCTCTGCCACCACCTCGGCCTCCGAAGCCGCCTTCACCCTTAGGCTTGGCCCAGTCCAAAGTAACTTTGTTTCCATCAATTTCACCATCTTCCATGGCCTCCTTGACAGCTTTGGCATCTTCCTCGCTGTTGAAGTCTACAAAACCAAACCCCTTGGAGGATCCAGTCTCCTGGTCAGTGACTATCCTTGCACGAATACTCTAATGTCTCTTCTGTAGTATCCTCAGACAGACCTTTGACAAACAGAGTTTTGGATGGTTGGCTTCTTGCATTAGGTGATCCTCTGGGTCCTCGCAACTCCAGCCTGATTGCTCTGCCCTCAATTTCCCTTTTATTACATGAATTTAAAGCTTCTTTAGCATCTTCAAATGAAGTAACTTCTACGGTAGTTCCCAGATCTTGCAACCCAATAGCCCTGTCGGGGAAGGAAAAATTATCAGGAAAATATAACATTTTCTCAGTGAAAATGTATTGTGTCCCAATCAGCCCTACTCCTTTTTTACGCTCTTACCGACTTAAAAATATCATTTCGTATTTTGGTGATTTCTTTTCTCAAAAATTAGTTTGACTGAGGTACAGCTCACATACAACAAATTACACCCATTTAAAATGTATAATTTGACATATGATATCACTTATATGTGGAATCTAAAATATGATACAAATCAACATATCTATGAAAAAAAACAGACTCACGGATACAGAGAACAGACTTGTGGTTGCCAAGGGGGAGGGGGATGGGAGAGGGATGGATTGCGAGGTTGGGATTAGCAGATGCAAACTATTATATACAGGATGGATAAACAACAAGGTCCTACTGTATAACACAAGGAACTATATTCAATATCCTTTAATAAACCATAATGGAAAAGAATATGAAAAAGAATGTAAATATATGTATAGCTGAGTCACTTTGCTGTACAGAAGAAATTAGCACAACATTGTAAATCAACTATACTTCAATAAAATAAAAAAAATAAAATGTATAATTTGATGAATTTTGACAGAATTATGTATAGACCCTTGAAACCCCCACCATAACTGGGACACAGGACATTTCCACCACCTTCCAAGGTTTCCTCATGCCCCTTCTCCTTAACTCTTCCCTTCCATCCCTGGTCAGCGGGCAACCTCTGATCTCCTTTCCGTCACCATAGGTTACTTGCTTTTTCTAGAGCGTGTTATAGATGGAATTATACAGTATGTACTTTTTTTGTGTTTGCCTTCCTTCATTCAACACAATGATTTTGAGGCTCATCCATGTCGCTGCTCTCCCAGGACTGTGTTGCTTTTTACTGCCGAGTGGTATTCTGTTGCACAGATAGAACACGCTTTCTTTCTCCACTTCTTGTTGGTAGACATTTGTTTCTAGTTTTGAGCAATGATGAATATAGCTCTTTTGAATATTCACGTCTGAGTCTTGGTGTGGACATGTGTATTCATTTCTCTTTGGTACCTAGATGACTTCTCCTTTTTTGGATTTTTGTGTTGTTTTGTTTTTTCACCAGACTCTTCCTACCTAGAATTAACACCACCATTCTGTGGTTTTGAAAACCAAACTTATGCCATATTTTGGAAATTCCAGCAAAAGTTATCTACTTCTAACCTTCTGGGATATCATGATAGTTCCTCAAAAACTTTCCATTTACAAGTTCTCTCAGTTCTTAGAATATAGTTCCATAAATTAGAGAATTGATTCTCCTTTAGCTAGCAGATTTTGGCATAAATATTACTAAACACTTAATGTGTCAGACTAAGCAGTTTATGTACATTATATGTACATTATCTAATTTCCCACTCACAACCATCTTATAAGAAAGGTACTATTTTTATTTTTTAACAGATGAATAAACAGAAACATAGAGAGATGATGTGACTTGCCTAAATTCTGACAGCTGGGGAGATATGTTTTGAAGCTAGAGTTTCTGTCTTGAGCTGGAGTCCAAACCATGTCACAATATAAGACAGAGAGTGGTGATTATGATAAGAAACTGGGCATACAATGTGATGAGTGTTTATAACACAGAAAGATTACTCTGGGTGAAGACAATGAGAAACTTGCTTGACAGGGAGGTGATGGCTAAAGTGGATTTTGAAAGCTGGGATGAATTTGGTTATGGTGAGGTGGGGACAAAATGATATAAAATTCAGATGTACAGGCAGCATAAACAGCAGCCCAGGGGCAGGAATGGGAACTCCATTGAGCCGCCTCAGTGCAGAGATCTGTGGGTGATGGGAGGCCAGGGGGAAAAGTGGCCTTGAGATTAGGTGCCATGGCGGGCAGACTGCAATCAGATCAACACCAGTCTTCGAATGCCAGGCCAGGGAACTGACCTTGACCGTAATTGTGATGTACGGCATGCAGTGCTCAGGCTGGGCTTCAAGATTAATATGGTCACTTGAAATGGATCCAAGGAAGATGACAGTAAAACTAGGAAAGCCAATTGGGAATCTACTGCACTTAAAAATAAAAGATCACAAGGGCCTGAATCAGAGGGAATGGCAGGGGCGTGGTTTGTATTGAAAGAGCCAACGGAACTCTGCTTAGTACTAGAAGTTAAAATAATTTTTGTGTCATTTACTGTTTTTGGCTAATCTTGCAACCGCTTTTCCAAACTAGCTTTAAGTACTTTATTGCGTTTATACCCATTGATATTTTTCTGTTTTTAAAATTTATAAACACAGAGCTCTCAAGTTATGCCATGAGCATATAGAAGGAATTAAAATATAAATAAATTGAAACTATTTAACTCATTAAATAAATGCACTGCTTACGATCTTTACTTGGGTAATATTTGAGTTAGTAACTCCTTCAAGTGATATCTCTTTTTGCTTATATCTAAAAGACCTATAATATTTTACAGTTGCATAAGTATTTAATAAAGGCGGGGATTTCATAAAGTTTAAGTATAAAATTGAAGAGCTTACAGAACACCCACACATATTTTATTTATTTATTTATTTATTTATTTATTTATTTATTTATTTATTTACTTTTGGCCATGTGGCTTGTGGATCTTAGTTCCCTGACCAGGGATTGAACCCTGGCCTCGGCAGTGAAAGCATCAGGTCTTAACCACTGGACTGCCAGGGAATTCACTGTTTTATTTTATTTTCTGAGGTATAGTTTACACACAGATTGTTACTGAGACCAAGCTTGCTCTACTTGCCACACGACAGGCCAATAAATTGGGAGATCAGTTGTTGGGGCAAAGAATAATGACTTTATTTGGAAAGCCAGCAGACCAAGAAGATGGCAGACTAGTGTCTCAAAAAACCATCTTCCCTCAGTCCGAATTCAGGCTCTTTTTATACAGAGGAAGGGGAGGGGGAGGGGCCCACTTTGGTGCCAACCAATGGCTGAGCAGGACTGTTAATGGTTGCTCACTTGGGGGAGGGGCCCACAATGACTCTGACCAATGGCTGAGCAGGACCGCTACCAGTCGCTTGCTAACAGCCAGGTGCATGTCCCACCCCTATTACAAGATCTTAATGTAAAGATCTTAAATACATAGTTTGATGAGTTTGACAAACATATACCTGCACATAACCACACCCTGACGAGATATAGAACTTTTCATCACCCAGAAAGCGTGCTTTCTCCAGGCAATCCTGCACCACTCCCTACTTCCCCCACTGTTCTGATTTATTGTCACAGATTGGTTTCGACTGTCCTAGAATTTTACATAAATGGAATCATGCAACATGCACTGTTTTGTACATGATGTTCTGTCACCTGTTGTAGAGGTTCGTCCGTGATGGTTGCACAGATCTGAAGTTGTTTCCTTTTTATTGCTGAGGAGGATTCTGGTATATGAATACGTCATTGTTTGTTTGCCCATCCTCCTGTTGGTTTGGGTTGTTTCCAGTTTGGGGCTGTTATGAATAGAGCTGCTATGAACATTTTTGTGTGGGTCTTTTTGTGGCCATATGGTTCCCTTTCTTAGACAAATGGCTTGGGAGCCATGGCTGTGTCGTATGGTAGGTGTATGTCTAACTTTTTAAGAAATGGCTACACTGTTTTACAAAGTGTGTGCATTTTAAGAATATATTTTAGGATTGTGTGGTTCTGGACATCTTATTCCTATAAAGCCTACCACAAGACTCGATTAAGAATGTAATATTCACGTTAGACTTACAACGATATTTCCTGTGGCAAGGAGGACTTAGAGATTACAGATGGCTGGCTTAGCCATCAACACCATTTTCTCCATAATTATGCTATAAATTAGGGGTGACCCCTGAGCCTCTTCTAGTAAGAACTTCAGTAACCGGAAGGTGAACACAAGACCCTCCAAGGTGAAGTGGTGCCTCAAGGAAAAACATGCTATCATGTCACATAAGTTCATAATTTTAAGGAGCCTGTAGGCTTGGCAGTGGAATTAAATGCTTAACAATAATTCAAAAATGGCTTAGAGAAACTTAAAAATGTGAATCATTTAGCAGGACTGAAATTTTGCTCCTGACATATATGTGTGACACAGGAGAGCACTTAGCTGGGAATTTATTACCAGCTTCTGAGCAAACAAAGCCTGACCTACATTTGACTAAAGTCAGCTGTCTTTGGTTAATCCTATGGGCTTCTTTTTATTAATGTCACAATCACTAATGTGGTATAACATTGTCATTACCGAATAGCACAGTGGGATTAGCTACAGCTGTTATTTCTTTTTCAGAACTTACTGAATCATTAAATCTGAGTTTGGGGGACTACAAGTTGTAAAGATTATTCAAATTCTGATTGAGAAATAGGACTACAGGGAAATTGTAGGTACATAAAGTAAAACTTTGAATCAATGTTCCTTTTTTTTTGGTGAAGGTTGAATGATCAAAATTGTTCCTTATGTTTAATTTAAAACCAAATGTCAAGGAAATAGGTGAACAAAAGAAAATAAAAGAACAATAAGAATTACATGCTAAGTCTCTTTTTCTGTGGGGAAACTGATGTGTTGTTACTGGGGAAATATTAGGAAAATCATTTTCCTTCAAAACATTGTAACATTTAAAGAGTCTTAACATTAGTTGAAGAAGGATACACTTTCATTGTAACAAGCCAGAGAAGAACTGATTTCTCTTTAATACCTAAGGAAATTTTGTTGTATTGTTTGTAGGTCTTCCTTGCAAAAATTTCTCTCTTCTTTTAGAATTCTTACTTTGCCTTTGGTCACAATTAGTCCTTTGTAAAGGGTATGAACCTGCAGTTTCCGAACTGAACCAAGGTACGTTAGCGTGGCTCAGAAAATTTTCAGTTTTTGAAGCGGAAGTACAGTGATATTGAATTTTTGTTGGATACCACGTAAACTACTAGCCCAAGATATTTCAGTTTCTTTAATGTGATTGTACTACATTCCCCTCCAGGGTGTCCAGTATTTGCGAAACTGGGTTTTCACAGTTGCTGTGATAAATAGCAATCACCATGTGAAACACAAAGTGGAATGAGGGCTGAGGGTGGCAGTGTCCAATCTGATGCCAAGGTTTAAGAAGTTGTGTGGTGCCCAGGATGCACACATCCTGATTAAAAGTGCTTGTGGTTATTTAAGGATAAAAAAAAAAAAAAAGCAGATTTTTTTCAGTTTATGTGTATTATTTTTTCAAATGGCTATTAAGTTGTTAGGACAAAAAAAAAATACCAAGTTGTATGGACCTAACAAATTAGTAAATAAAGCAGTTGGTCATTTCTTTTGGGTTAGGGATGTTGTGAAAAAATTACAAAGTCACTTAAGGATCCCTTGAAGGGGAGAAATTTGGGAAACTCCTGGTATAATCTGATGATCGTATAAGATCATTTCTGACCTGTTATGTTAATTCAATTACCGTGTTTTGAAAGTTATTTTAAAATGTTGGGAGCAACAGAGTTCAGAGATTGGCATTTCTTTCTTTTCTTTAAATTGAAGTATAGTTGATTTACAATGTTGTGTTAATTGCTGCTGTACAGGGAAGTGATTCAGTTATACATATATATATATATACATTCTTTTTCATATTCTTTTCCATTATGGTTTATCAAAGGATATTGAGTATAGTTCCCTGTGCTATACAGTAGGACCTTGTTGCTTATCCATCCCATATATAATAGTTTTCTTCTGCTAATCCCAAACTCCCAATCCATCCCTCCCCCCCGCCCCTTGGCAACCACCAGTCTATTCAGAGCTTGGCATTTCTGAAGCTTATTTCTTCTAGATGATATTTTGGAACTCAGGCCTTCTGCAATGACGTCATTGACTCCAAGCAAAACTTTTAAGTTGAAAAGCTTGTCTTTGGCGTCATACCACATGGGCACAGACATCCCTGGATACCTGGAATGCTTGTTCCCCACCACTCCACTCAGAAAGTGGTCTGTGGAGCAGCTCATCAGAAATGCAGACTCTCAGGTCCCACCCGGAACTGCTGAATCAGAGCCTGCGTTATCACAAGGCCTCTAGGTGACTCACATGCACATTAAAAGTGAGAACCGCTCCCGTCACATCCCACCTCAGCCGCCCTAGGCGAAATCCCCCATTCCCTTTGAGTGCATCTTTAAAATCTAGTTTTTGGTGCCCTATTTGATTTGGGCCTTACTATCCACTACTTAAACCAAAACTTCCTAATGAATTAATGCCTGAGGATAGTTGAAATGTGCTATCATTCCCCAGATAACCTAGGAATTTGGGGAGAAGCTTCATATAAACATTTATCTAACCCAGCATTTTCAAAATATCTGTTTTGGACTGAATGTTTGTGTTCCCCCACCCAAATTCATTAGTTGAAGCCCTAACCACGAAATGCGATGGTATTTGGAGGTGGGGCCTTTGGAGGTCAGGAGGGTGGGGCCCTAGTGATGTGATTAGTGCACTTGTAAAAAGAGACAGCAGAGAGCTTGCTCTCTCTCCTGCCATGAGAACAAAGAAGAGGTTATGTGAGCACATGGCCAGATGGCAGCTGCCTTTAATCTAAGAGAAGGAGCCTCAGAATGAAACCTACCTTGCTGGCACCTTGGTCTCGGCCTTCCCAGCCTCCAGAACTGTGAGAAATGAAATCTGTTGTTCAAGCCACTCAGTCTATGGCATTTTTTTATGGAGTCTGAGCTGAGACACGGACCATAATGAACACCTGGTACAGTTGGGAAGCCCTGCATGTCCTAATTCAGTAGTTCTGGGGTCCAGAAATTTGTTTATATATAGTCTACACAGTGAGTATTAGGATCAGATACTTCATAAACCCACTACTTCCCAGACTTACTTGACTGTAAGAATCACCTGAGGACTTGTAAGCTCTCAGATAAGAACCTATAAAATAGGTGTTTTTAACGAGTGTGCTGGATGATTTTGATAATTAGGTAATTTGGGAAAATCTTTTAACCCAAGGATTAAAAGTGATGGAGTTTTGGGCACTTGCTGTGGACACATAGGAATATATTAGTGGGCTTCTCCATTCAATGATCCTCCTACTGACGTGGCCCCAGGAGAAACCAAAGCTGGCAATGTGATTCTTCAGGCGCTTCCAGCTTCCTTTGCGTGTTCCTGAATTTCTTCCTGGTGACCAGGGCTATTCTCAGCCTTCTGCATCCATGTATGCCTTTGGATTCTGGACCACTTGGAAGGCATTTTTAAAGAGAATTCAATTAAGTTATGTATGACAAGTTGTAACTTAATGCAACGTTCTTCCCATGTGGGCTTGCAATTCAGTGTAGGCAATTCCCTGCCCTTAAATAAATGCAGGGAAGTGTGGGTGCAGGTGTGGGGGTCAGTGATGGGCATGAGAATTTTAAGGCAAGAGAAGCGTCTTCATACCTCCCCCCATCATCTTTCATAAGAAGTCATCTAATCTGAGCACAAATAAGTTGTTTTCTAGTTTTTGCCATTGCTTTAAACCAAGGTTGGCTCTGAAAAAAATCGCAGCACAAGTGTCTAAGAGTTTCTAAATGCATAGAATTTGAAAAACTGTCACAATGCAATGTTATTTTTTGTCTTGTAAGCGTCTTTGACGTTTCTCCATGCAGCCAGTTCACCGCACTCTCTCGTGATCTGGCTGTATTTTGAGGGGTCGGCTCACTGTATACCCTGAAATGGGTTTCTCTGGTGTGGAGCCGAAGGCATGGATGTCAGGCATGTGAGACGGAAAAGTGGGACGTGAAAAGCGGGAAAGCGCCTTTCTGTGCTGCCAGAGAGGAGTCCGCAAGGTGTTGTTCTGGGTTCCCGCAGTCATTCAAAGGGCAAACTTCACAACTTCCAGAGTAAATGAAGGAGGAGGATGTCCTCAAATTCCTTGCAGCAGGGACCCACTTAGGGGCCCCCACCTGGACCTCCAAAAGGGGCAGAACATCTACAAAAGGAGAAGTGATGGCCTCCACATCATAAGTTTGAAGACTACCTGGGAGAATCTCTTGCTGGCGGCTCGTGCCGTGGTTGTCACTGAAAACTGGGCTGATGTCAGGGTTCTCTCCTCCAGGAAGACTGGCCAGCCAGCTGTGCTCACGTGTCCTGCTGCCACTGGGGCTGCTCCTGTCACTGGCAGCTTCACACCTGGAACCATCCAGGCAGCCCTGCAGGAGCCCTGACTCCCAGGGCTTCCTGATCCCGGTGACGTCAGCCTGTCACCCGCTCCATGGCTCGGCTTCACACAGCCTCTCCTCCGTGCCAAGGGGCCACTGCCGTCCAAGCCATGACAAGGAAGCCCACTCAGCAGGTCTGAGCAGGTGGGTGCTGGCCGGCGAGGTTCTGCACGTGATCTCTGCTTGTACAGAGATGCTGAAGAGATGGGGACAGAAGGGCAGGCTGCTGCTGAAAGGCTGTGACTGAGGAGGAATTTCAAGGTGAAGGGGCAGCTCCAGCTCCCGAATTTACCACTACTCAACCTGGGGTCTGAAGGTGGGGCAGGACCTCCGTGCCTGCCCAGGGGTCTCCGCTGAAGACTGGTCCCCAGGCCCCACTGCTCAGGCCACTGAGTGGGTAGGAAGAACCACTGAGTGAATTTCAGCTCTTGTTGCACAGACTCTTAAACAGAAAGCAGAAATAAGGTTGATGGAAAAATAAATGTTTCATTTTTAAAAAAGTGAGAAAGGGCCACTTCACAGCAGCAGCAACCAAAGCCCCGGGGGGAGGGAAGGCTCTGTGGTCCATGGTCATGGGACAGTAGGGCTGGGAATGGAGCTTGGGTCCTCTGATTGCAGTTCTGCCTTTCCAAGTAATGAAGGTGATCATAGCAAACACTTCTCGAATTCTTATTATGTGCCAGGCGCTGTTCTGTGATCAGCACACACGTTGTCATTATTCAAAGTACACACGGTATCTTTCTTTCTTTTTTAAAGATACGGCACTGAGTTTACATCATTCCTTTTACATCTACCAAGTGAGGCTGCATTCTAGACCCCTTCCTTCTATATAGAGATTCTTTTTTAAAAATTGCGGTATAATTGAGAGATAGCATTATATTTCAGGTGTATAAAATGATACAATATTTGTATACATTGCAAAATGATCACTGTAATAAGTCTAGTTAACTTCCATCACCATACATAGTTACAAAATATTTTTTTTTTCTTGTGATGAGGACTTTTAAGATCCACAGTTGACCCTTGAACAATGTGGGCATTAGGGGCACCAACCTTGTGCAGCTGAAAATCTGCATGTAACTTATAGTCGGCCCTCTGCATCCACAGTTTCTCCCAACCAAGGATCGTATAGTACTGTAGTATTTACTACTGAAAAAAAATCTGTGTGTAAGTGGACCCACGCGGTTCAAACCCATGTTCTTCAAGGGCCAACTGTATTCTTTTGGCAACTTTCAAGTGTGCAATACAATGTTATTAACTATGGTCACCATCCTGTACATTACATCCCCATGACTTATTTATTTTATAACTGGAGGTTTGTACTTTTTGATTCTAAATTGAAGACATTTTTAGTGATATTTTACTATATATCGTTATTTCCTTAAGAGCATAAGTGTCGCTAAGCTCATGTACTTATTTAAGTCAAACTGTTCTATCTACAGGATTCTGGTTCCATGCAGTTATTTTTTAAAAGTTTTTATTGGAGTATAGCTGCTTTACAATGTTGTGTTAGTTTCTACTGTACAGCAAAGTGAATCAGTCATACATATGTCCCCTCTTTTTTGGATTTCCTTCCCATTTAGGTCACCACAGAGCACTGAGTAGACTTCCCTGTGCTGTACAGTCGGTTCTCATTAGTTATCTATTTTATACATAGTCGTGTATCTTCCTTTAAGTTTACACCACATATGAGGTAGGTGCTATTACTCCCCTCCTTCTGCAGATGAGGAAACTGGGAGCTGGAGCGCACTCTAACTTAGGTCCAGACATCGTTTGTCTATTGCGTGTTGGGTCCCTGTGCAGTTACCAGCTTCCTTCCCTTGGCTCAGATGGGTCCTTCAGTATTTGCTAGGTGGTGATGGGTTGGACTTTTTCTCTCTTCTTTTCAGGGGGTGATGTCACGCTGTGTCAGTAGAGGGCGCTGGAGGGACATTGCCAGGGAAAGATGCTCTTCCTCCGTCCGCGGCTGCGTTAGCTTCTCCCGCAGCCATCAGTCGTGGGGGGCTGAGCGGGGAGGGACATCTGGTGGCGCTCTGCGCGGCTGAGCCCCGGAGGGGGCAGTCGCTTAGCAACCTGCAACCCCAGCCCGGGCCCCGGAACCACCTTGCTCTGGCCTCCTGACACGGACCTGGCATACCCCGGACCCTGTGCCTTCTCACCAACCTGGCTTGTGCCCTTGACGTGTGTGGACACCACACACTCCAGGTCTTGCACCTGCAGTGGCGCCAGACTCCCTCTGCACGCCCTCTCACCAGCCACAGCTCGCCTGTGCCTGAAGGGTCGATACTGCTTACCCAGCAACCCTGGTCCAGCCCCAGTCCGGGCAACGCAGTGAACTTCACCACCCGAGGGCTGCAAGCAGGCCGTCTTCCATGAGGCTGAATGTCAGCCTTGGGGAGGGGACTTTCCCTCTCAGTCTGTCCTTCCTTGGACAGTCTCCCTTTGTCCAAGGTCTCCTTTAGAGTTGTCTTTACATCTTTGTAGTTATTCTCCTATCAAGGGTTAATAATTCTTTATATTAAATTTATGTTTACTGTCTCTTGACTTCCTAACCTGATCCAGACTGACACAATCTCCTCTGCTTTTCCACCCAGAATAACCTCTTCAACTGTCTGCTTTGCTTTATTTCTGACTCATTTATACGAAGGTATTTTTTTAAATTTACTTTATTCAAGTATAGTTGATTTACAATGTTGCATTAATTTCTTGTGTACAGCAAAGTGATTCAGTTATAAATATATATATATTCATTTTTATATTCTTTTCCATTATGGTTTATTACAGGATACTGAATATAGTCCCCTGTGCAATGCACTAGGTCCTTGTTGTTTATCTATTGTATGCATAATAGTTTACATCTGTTAATCCCAAACTCCCAATCCATCCCCCCACCCCATACAAAGGTATTTTTTTATGACACCAACAATTCAATTGTTTTCTCTCTTTGAGCTCAGGGAGCGGCCAAGGGGATATCCAATAACCGATTGATTCCACAACACATTCAGTCATAAAAAGTTTTGCTGAATGCATGTTTGATACAAGGTGCTGGGGTTCACAAGGCAGATCAAGGCACCATCTTTGCTTAGATGAGCTCAAAGTCCTGTAGAGGAGGCATGAGGTTAAACAGATAAATTAGAAGACAATGTGAGAACTACTATAGTTGAGAAATGAGCACAGCTTTCTGGGAGCACCATGACAGAATGACTCATTCTGTCTGAGGGAGCTGACACAGCCCCATCGGAACTGGATCTGGAAGAGTTTACCTAATGCTAAAGTATGTGAAAATCTGTTGACAAAGATCACTATATGGTTATATACAGGGCTATGTAGATAACTATAGACCGATTGTTTTCCTTTTTTTAAATTTAATTTTTATTTTATATTGGAGTAGAGTTGATTTACAATGTTGTGTTAGTTTCAGGTGTACAGCAAAGTGATTCAATTATACATATACATGTATCCATTCTTTTTCAGATTCTTTTCCCACTTAGGTTATTACAGAATATTGAGTAGAGTTCCCTGTGAGATACAGTAGGTCTTTGTTGATTATCTATTTTATATATAGTATATGTTAATCCCAAACTCCTAATTTCCCTCCCTACCACCTTTCCCCTTTGGTAACCATAAGATCGTTTTCAAAGTCTGTTTCTGTTTTGTAAATAAATTAATTTGTATCATTCTTTTTAGATTCCACATATAAGTGATATTATATGATATTTGTCTTTCTCTGTTTGACTTACTTCACTTAGTATGATAATCTCTAGGTCCATCCATGTTGCTACAAATGGCATTAGTTCGTTCTTTTTTATGGCTGAGTGGTATTCCATTGTATATGTGTACCACATCTTCTTTATCCACTCCTCTGTCAATGGACATTTAGGTTGCTCCCAGGTCTTGACTATTGTGAATAGTGCTGCTATGAACATAGAGGTGCATGTATCTTTTTGAATTATGGTTTTCTCCAGATATATGCCCAGGAGTGGGATTGCTAGACTAAGTTTCTAGACTTTTTTATCAGGGTGCTAGTAAAGGTAAAGAGGGATGGTAAAATATCGTTGCTGTGCTGGGGTCAGAGGCCAGGGCCAGGCATAGGCCTGGCTTTGTCATTAACTCACTGGAAGACCCTTGAACATAGTAACTCTGTGGAACTAAACTTCTCCGTCTATAACCTGAGGCCATCAGATCACATAGTCCTGTCTGTCTCTTCTAACTCTCAATGCTATATATTTTAATAGAATGCATTTAAATAGCACATGCAGGTTGTATGAAACCAAAAGAAAATTTTAATCAGAAAGCATTCTAAATTGTCTGTAACATTTAATTTTACTTAAAAAAATTTTTTTTTCCATAAATACCATGGCAAAACACTTACCTTTGTTAATTCTAGGCTATAGTTACAAGAGTGGTTGTTATTTTCTATCCTTTCCATATTAACTTTTTCAAAATAAAACAATTTAGTTTAGAAAGGAAAAATATAAGAAATGCACATCGGATATAAATAGATATTCAAAGTAATTCTAAAATTAAAATGAAAAAAACTAAATTGTTTTGTTTTGTTTTTAAGTAAGGTACTATTTGGTTAAATAATAGGAGATGTCTTGGAGGAGATCTCAGAAATAGATGCTTTAATCTGGAGGAGTTACTGTGTTTATTGTTCACTTATTTGTCTTCCAGAAATGCTTACAATCAGGAAGGGCTGGCTCTGTAATGGATCCTTTATATTTTCTGAGCAAATGCTAAAGTCAACCCTGCAGACAGCCCTGATGTTTTGACACAACTTTAGTTACACTGGTGGCTCTAGATAGATGTTGCTAGGGACCAAATGGTAGAAAGACACATCACTAGATCTCACATCGTGAACACTTTACAGAGGCTTGGAAGAGAAGCTGAGAAATAGATTCCTTAATGAATATCATAGGTGAGGAGAAAATGTCCGGAATGTGTGTATATTTATTTGTCAGTATGATGTTGTTAAAGGTCTCTGAGGATATTGGTATCTGCAATTATTTTAAGATATTTAGCTTTCGAGGTGGCAAATGGGCTTTTCAGCGGAGTCTACTTATTCTGTCTATAGCAGCTTAATATGATGACTGGGGAACTGGGATTTGGAGTGACAGCTTGGAAAGTTTACTTCAACTCTCTGAGCCTTAGGTTCACAGGTCTGCAAAATAAGGCTGGTGATAACGGTACTTACACTGTAGGATTAAAGAGGTGATATATGTCACGAAGTACCCCATTGTCTGGAAAAGAGAAAGCACTCAATAAAAGTAAAGATTTATTATGATCACTAGAGCAAATATCTCAGGAAGATGATATAGAGGGGCCAGATGCTAAAAGGATGGGTTCAAGTATTGGATTAGGAGCCTACTCATTGTGTAACCTCAGATGAGGTCATGATGATCTTTAAATCCTGAGTTTTTTATCTGTAAGATTGAACTTATTAAGTCTGCTTCCTTTCCTTCTAGGATTGCTGCAAGAACCAAAGGAGAATGTGTATGTGAGAGTACTCCCTGCACGCCATGGGCCAGTGGAAGCGATTCCTGTGCGGCAGAATCATCTTCCCAACCACCATCCTAGCATACAGAGGGAGTCCTAAGTAAGACATAGTAGAAAGACAGAAACTTGTTCAGCATCTTTCCCGCAGCAAATTCTATGGACTGTCTCCAAAACATATTGAATTCTGTCCATCTCTTTGCTTCCTTTGCTGCCATCTTAGTTCAAGATACCATCATCTGTCATTGAGGGAAGTGGCCTCTTTATTGGTATTTTGCTTCTACTCCTGATCCCTTTTAAGCCATTTTCCACTCAATTTCCAGGGCAATGTTACTCTTCTTCTTAAAGCCCCATAATAGCTTCCCCATCACACTTAGAATAAAATCTGTACTCTTTACCATGAAGTCATGGACAATCCAATCCCTGCTTACCTCTCTGATTTTATCTTCTGCTACTTTATGTTGCCCACTACACGCCAGCCTCATGAGCCTTCCTTCTATTCTTTAAGAAGGTCAAGTTCATTCCTAAGAGCATTGATCTAGTTGCCCTGCCAGCCTAAAATATGCTTCCTCCTGATGGCTTCCCCCAGTCCTGTTGCAGCTGACTATTTCTTGTCATTCTGTGGTCTCCCTGGAGAGGATTTTTCTGGCCATTTTATTGCACTGTCCTATTTTAATTTTCTCCATAGCTTATTGTCTTTGAAGTTTAGCTTCAGAAGAATGACATCCTTATCTGTCTTATTTGATGCTTCATTCCTAGGACCTAAAAAATACTTGGCATACAATAGGTGCTAAAAAAATCCATTAGCTAAACATATAAATTAAACTTTAAAAGGGGTCAATATTAGCAAGGACTTGCTTATTGTTATTCATTTTTTGTTTGTTTCACTTAGAAGACTCTAAAGGACCTCAAGTCTCCTCCAGGATAGGACTTCAAATGCTTGAATTTATCTCCTTCATGTACTCACCTCTTGGAGCCTGGAATGGCTCCTAGCTTCTAGAAGGATCTGATTCTTTGCTTTGGGGATAGTGATGACATCTGGGGAGCATAACAAGTAGAGAAGAAAAAAAAAAAAAAAAAGCCTGAGGGCACCAACAGCCGTAGAATAGATTTGTAGCAGTAGAATGTCTCCAAATAAACTGTTGTATATTCATACAATGGAATGTAAGGAAGAGAGCAAAACTGCTTCATGAGGCATTTTGCAGTCATAATGGTGAATGAAGGAAATAACAGAGTACAAACTATATACTATATGATTCCACATATTTGAAGTCCGTGAACAGGCAAAACTAATGTATGGTGATTCAAGTCAGGACAGTGGTTACCTTTGAGGGGAAGGTATTGACGAGGAGGACGCATGAAAATACTCTACGTTATATAAGTAAAAACGAATCCCCTTTTATATTTAATATTGATATAACTCAATAAAAATATTTTAAAAATCCATGGACATAGCCATTAAAAAATCCTGAGGAGGGAGTTGTGGGGGAAATAACAGAGAGGGAGGTCAGAGATGGTGGAGATACATTTAAGGTAGACCCAGCATGGACCCACCATCCGTGGACTCTGTGGGTAGGTGAGATAAGCCAGCATGAAGTTTCCCACTGTTTGGATGAACATATACACACTGCTATATATAAAATAGATAACCAACAAGGACCTACTGTATAGCACAAGGAACTCTACTCAATATTTTGTAAAAACCTATAAGGGGAAAGAATCTGAAAAAATAGATATATATGTATGTATAACTGAATCACTTTGCTGTACATCTGAAACTAACACAACACTGTAAATCAACTATACTTCAATAAAAAATAATTTTAAAAAAATTTTAAAGGGAAGATATTTAAAATTTTTTTTAAATTTTAAAAAATGGAAAAGAAAAAAATGATTTCACCTACATATCCTGTAAAACCTAATCAGCCTAATTGTGAGGTCACAACCCTAGTGCCCAGAGAACTCAAGATATTCAACATTGCTCAAAAGTCAAGATTTTAGTAGCAAAAACAAGCATAGGAAATGCTGAATTCTGGAATTAAAAAAAAAAAAAAGCATAAACAGTGACACACATCACATGCAAAATTTACCTACATGACAACAAAAAATTGATGAGGCTGGCGACCCTCCGATTTTTTTCTTTTTTTTTAAAAAACAAGACAGAGTAAATTTCTCAAGCACAGGAGTCACAGAAGCTTTGATGGTACAGACTAATTAAGGCAAAAGCCCACACCACCTAACCTCCTTCACGTACAAATCCATATTTTCCTCTAGGTTAAAATGCAGTGTCTTTCTCAAGTTTTCTGCTCCCCTGAACTCTATAGAATAGAAGGGAATGTAGTGGGTCAGCTGGTAGGAGACGTGACATTCTGAGGCTTGTATAGCCGTTTAATTAGATGAAATGACAGTCAATGCCATAGACCACTGCTTGGATGATTTGCATTCTCCATAAATTATGGGGCAGATATTTATTCTTTGCAGAGAGCGGTTCCTTTTCTCCCTTTTGGCTCAAATTCCCTCCGATTTTTCAGAACGATCAAGTGCTTGGAAATACATTTCGTGTTGTTTGTTTTATTTTTAAAGATGGGAGGGGTATATGTGTGGCTGAAAAGCCAACTCCAAACATGAAGTTCTTTCCTAACATCTATACGTGAAGCTCGCATTTCCGTGCGTTTTCATGGCTGGCATTTCGAAGACCATCATGCTTGCGATTCTTTACGGAAGACCCGAGGTTGGCTTAAAGAGTTGGCTTGAAAAGCACAGCTTGTTTCTTTGTTTCAACAGAACAAAATAGCTCACCTAGTTTGCAATCTGCCGCCATCCAGAACTGGGTAGCATTGTGGTAAGTGGTACTTTAGTTCCTAGCTTTAGAGCCCCTGTAGGTTTCCTCTTTGGTTGCCCTGTTTTATCAGACCTTTCTTAAGTATAAGCCACGTTCCTACTACCCTTTGTCTGGGTTTCTCCAGCCTGTGCTTACAAGTGAAGCTATATTATCAAGAATCAGCTGGTTCCTCTGGCTTTTGCGCTTCCTGTTCACATAGGATCTTAGGTTCCTCAGGTGAGGTATCCCTCAAGCATTAGGTGTTCCCAACAGGTATCTCATATGTGCTTATAAACCAGCCAGGCTCAGCTGGGCAGCACTGCATCAACAGACAATTATGTGTCTGCCACCATGAGACCCAGAAGCCCTTGAGATGGCATGGCCAACATGGTGAAGAATGAGTGATGGTTTTAGAATATGGCTCCAATAAAGAAGATGTGGTACATATATACAATGGAATATTACTCAGTCATAAAAAGGAACAAAATTGGGTCATTTGTAGAGACATGGATGGACCTAGAGACTGTCATACAGAGTGAAGTAAGTCAGAAAGAGAAAAACAAATATCGCATATTAACGCATATATGTGGAATCTGAAAAATTGGTATAGACGATCTTATTTACAAAGCAGAAATAGAGACACAGAGGTAGAGAACAAACGTATGGATACCAAGGGGGAAAGGGGAGGGTGGGATGAATTGGGAGATTGGGATTGACATATATACGCTATTGATACTATGTATAAAATAGATAACTAATGAGAACCTACTGTATAGCACAGGGAACTCTTCTCAATGCTCTGTGGTGACCTAAATGAGAAGGAAATCCAAAAAAGAGGGGATATATGCGTACGTATAGCTGGTTCACTTTGCTGTACAGTATAAACTAACACAATATTGTAAAGCAGCTATACTCCAATTAAAAAAATAAAATAACATAAAATAAAATAAAATATGGCTCCAAATTCTGTGATGTTCCTTCAATCAAGGTCATGTCTGTGTCCCTTCCCTTAGAATCTGTGTGGGCCAACCATCCTTTGACCAGTAGAGTATGACAGACACGATACTATGTGGCTTCCGAGGTCAGGTCTTAAAAGCCATGCCACTGCCACCTGGCTCTCCTGGAACATTTCCTCTCCAGGTGGTCTCTCTTGGGACACTGTCTCTCAGAACCCAGCTGTGAGAAGACCAAGCCTCATGGAGAAGCCACGTGTAGGTGCTTGATCAGTAGTCCTGGCTAAGTCCACAGACTTGTAGTCATCCCAGCCTGACATGTGAGTGAAAAGCCTCCAGATAATCCCAATGCCCAACAGTTTGGATCCCCCCATCCCTCCCACTCTTCCCAGCTGAGGCCCCAGACATTATGGACCACAGACAAGCCTTTCCCACTGCCGACCTGTCCAATCTCCAGACCTTCTGAATCGTGGGATATGATAAAATGGTGATTTTTATCTCAGTTTAGGATGGTTCCCCAGCAGCAGATAACTGGAGTAGAATGCTTTACTTTCCTTTTGGATTTTGTGCCCTGCTGTGTCAGAGTGGTCCTGAGGAGGGCTATTTGTCCTCTGAGCTCACTCAGGCTCAGAAGCACCCCTTACATCTTAGAGCTCATCTATATGAAGGCTGAGAAGCCTCTCTACCTACAGAGGCCCCTTGGGCCTGTCCCACATCTTCCTCAGATGTCTTTCTCCTAACGTTCTGCAGCACCTCTGTGTCAACAGGCCTCCAGTGGGCACAGTCCATCAGTTTTCCAAATGAACCCAGACAAAAGTTAATCCTCAATCTATTGATAACCATAATGCCATTTGCAGCAACGTGGATGGACCTAGAGATTGTCATACTGAGTGAAGTAAGTCAGACAGAGAAAGACAAATATCATATGATATCGCTTATATGTGGAATCCATAAAAAAATATGATACAAATGAACTTATTTACAAAACCGAAACAGACTCACAGACTTAGAAAATGAACTTATGGTTACCAGGGGGGAAGGGTAGTGGGGAGGGATATTTAGGGAGTTTGGGATTGACATGTACGCACTCTTATATTTAAAGTGGATAACCAACAAGGACCTACTGTATAGCACAGGGAACTCTGCTCAATATTCTGCAACAACCTATTGGGACTAGAATTTGAAAAAGAATAGATACATGTATATGTATAACTGAATCACTTTGTCGTACACCTGAAACTAACACAACATTGTTAATCAACCATACTCCAATATAAAATAAAAAGTTAAAAAAAATTTTTAAATGGCTGATGTTTATGAGTTGGGGTGACATGTGTGGAGACATGGACAGAGAGTGAAACAGGATGCTTTTAAATATTTGAGTGTCTGAGATGTTACTGACACAGTAAGTGAGCAGAGACCTTAAGAAAGTGAGCGAGGAAGACCTGTGGATTTCCAAGGGATGGCTTCTGGGCAGAGGAAAGGCAGAGACAGCAGCCCTGAGGCAGCAGCAGCTGGGGTGTGCGAGTGATGGGGTCAGAGAGGAGAGCAGTGATGAGGTCAGGGAGGAGAGCAGGGGCCAGACCATGGGGGGGCCTGGTTGGACTGAGATTTTATTGGCAGTGGGAGGAGATTTTATTTGGAGGGATTCAGCTGAAGAAGGACAGGCTCTGGCTCACCAACGTAGAAGATTCATCCTGGCTGCCTTGTGGAGAATAGATTGTAAACTGGGAGTCCAAGTGGGAGGCTATCACTTGGCAATATTGTCACCTACTATAACTGGAGAAGCAGAGCATATCCTAATGAACTTTTAGTTCTACAGGAAAAGGCTGGAAAACAATATTTTCTGAAAACATGCTTCATGAAGAACTATGGATGAAGATGTTGGTCCATAAACTTTTGGGAAATCAGATAGAAAGACATCTACTAAATTTCTGAGAAAATCAAAAAAGAAACCACAATATGGTAGCGCCTTGGTCAGCCCAGATGTTACCGGACCAAACTCCAAGCAAGGAGTCTGGGTCTTTTAAGCACTAGCTGCCTGGACTCCTTGCTTGGTGCCCTGCAATAAATGCTGCACTTTTCTTAACCACAACCTGGTGTCAGCAGATTGGCTTTACTACCCGCAGGCAAGTGGACTCAAGTTTGGTTCAGTAACAGTTTGAATTGAGTTCCTATCATTTATACCCAAAGGGTCCTGATTGATCTCCTAAACTATGTTGGGATCACATTTACAACAGTCCATTCATGATACTATAGTTTCACCTCCCTTTTGAACTTTTATATCCTTTTGTACACCGTAATTCAGAGGATTCAAAATATCTTGTCTAGTCAAGTCATCTGCAGTGATTTGTGTCTTAATTTCATATTTTCAGTACATTTAAATTATCATGCATTTCAGCGTCAACACCTTCATGTTAACTCAAGAATCTCTGTGTTCTCTGGTTTTATCTTTGTTGCAAATGTTTTCACATTTTATGAATTTGCTATGTAAACTAACGTTACACAAAATTGATTCCCAGTTTTTAGTGAGCTTTTACTCTTTTGATAGAAACAACAAAATGACTGAAATGTTTCCATTTCATACATCATAAAGCAATATTGTATCATGAATTAGTAATCAGCATTCCCAATATTATAGATACTTGTCTGCAGGAAATTGTAAATTTCTTTCCGTTACTCCCACCCTCCTGAGTTCTGACCAGGAACAGAATTCTGTAGTGCTTTTTTTGCCTTATTGCTATTTCAAAGCAGGTCTTTGTGGTTAAGTACAATTTTCTACAAGAATCACACCCAGCATGGTCCAATGGGCTGTGTCAGCCATGTGTAAGGAGTGTGACATTAGTGGAAGTTTGACGTGGTTTTTCTACCTTGAATAGTCACTGGCTGTCATTCATGCTCTGACGACATTTTTAGGCTTCAAATAAGATCCATCAGAATATTCCTACCTGGGCAAGGGCTGATGCCACTGCCATGATTACCTGCTGGCTGACTGGCCCCATAGAGCTCATGGCATTTTTCAGTACATGCCAGCCCAAGTGCCTCTACTTGGAAATTCTAAACACACTGGAAATACATTAGGAATAACAAGTAGAGCTAAGAAAAGAGATGCAGAAAATTAAAGTGGTAAAGGTGTTAACTCCATCCTTAGGTAAGACATCCCAGCTCTCCAGGGCTGCGTTGGTTTCCCTGCTCCCTCTGGCTCACATCTGCATGGGGTAGCTCATGGCACGAACATGTTCTCACATCAAAATGGGTTGAAAATGAGATTTTTTTGGAATGGATGTGCCTTCTGAGAGCAATTTTCCCAAGCAGTAATTCTTAGTATGTAAGGGATACGATCGTTAGAAAGTCCCTAATGCCCAACTGGTTGGGATTCTCTCCGATTCAAGTTGTCAGTCATCAGCTGTATGTGGTGATGAACGGAGAAAACGATTATTTTTATCCACATCTTGCATAGTAATTAAATAGGTCCCACTTCATTTTTTACTCTGAGGATGAAACATTATGATTTATTCCTTTTGCTCTGTTGCTTCAGATTTGTTAAAGACATTCTGTTATTTGATGAAGTTATTTCTGAGGGGAGGCAAATACCTTATTACTTACCAGATTTGATGTTGTTTGTGCCAGCTGTTGGCAAGAACGTTTTCGCAAACAACAGGGTTTGGTGAGAATGTAACCATGTGATACCATGTACCCTGCAGTACATATACAAGCACTTAACGGGTAATAGCTGATTATAAACTTATTTTTTTCAAATGCACTAATGACATTTCAGACCTACATTTTAGACTTTGTGCTTTTTTATTAACAGAGGTAGGTTTGAAAAAAAAAAAGATCGCTGGTCCCCAGTCCCTGTGTGAGCTGGCGTTGCCATGGGCGTCGCGGTCAGACAGCCACAAGGAGGAGCCCAAGCATCAAACTGAAAATTAACACATGCTATTAAGTGTGGCTCCTGCTGCTTTTGGCAACCTATTAAGACAATATTGATTCTTAAATGGAGGTGAGGTGATTTGTGGGCCTTTTGCCCAAATTAATATCACTCTGGGGGTGTTTATATTGATTTGCTTGTATGTATCCAAATATTTAAATACCTATGATAACCTAGGCATCATCTATTCTTCACCCAGGAAGCAGAGGGATCTTTAAAAAATGCAAAGGAGATCATGTCACCCCCCTGGCTTAAAGCCTTCCAACGGCTGCTCTTCACTTTGGGAATTAACTACGTGGTCTTTACCTTGGCCTCAAGGCCCTGCTTAGTCCGGTTCCTATGTCCTTTTCTGGATCCATCTCACACCTCTCTCCCCACAGGCCTGATGCCGTAGCCACATTCGCTGGCCGACAGGTCCTAGAATGGCTCCTTTTCCGCCTTAGGGAATTCCGGTTTCCTCTGTTACTCCCCATCTTGGCATGCATGTCTCCTTCTCATCCTTGGAACTGGGCTTCAGGGTCACCTAGAGCCTTGTTTCCTGACACTTACAGAGAGTAGCTTGGCCTGCCCGCCCTCCTCCCATTCGGTGTCTGTTCATTCCTCTTTAGCATTTATCACAAGCTGTAATTCTCCTGGTCATTGGTGTGTTCCCCATTTATTACCTGGCTTCTATTTTCGAATATATATTAGGGCAGGAATGTTGTCTATTTTAACACTGCGGTATCCACAGTGCCTAGAACAATTCTTGGCACACTGTAAGTGTGCAATAAATATTGTTTGAATGAATGAGGTTTTATAATTGGAACTTACAGAACGTGACTGGGCCAATGTGTCCCTAAAATAACAGTTGTGGATACGGTTTTAAAAAATTAGTCTTTTATCTCAATGACCTAGATTCATGGTTTCAAAGCCCACTCACTGGTTCCCCAACTGTACAAATGCTGTTCCTACGGACCCCCAAGAATGGGTAGCAAATGCCACACAGTGATATCTAAAGCCCCCCACCCCCAGAATAAATCACTAGCAGCATTGCTGGATGAAACAAAATTAAAATTAAGCAAAACATACAGACATCTTCCACTGCCATCAGTATTATTTGAACCGTGATGACACAAGCTTGTTTCTGACCAACAGCCTCTTCGGCCCCGTTAATGGTACTTCCCTCTGGTGGTGTCACCAGCATCACGGTTCAGAGGTAGTGATAGAAATGGCTTTCATTGACCACATCTGTCAAATGCAGGAGGATATTTGGCTTGTTTGGAGCTGTTGTCCTTCCTTCGAGAAGGCCCTGGTGCCTTCCCTCCTCAAGGAGCCCGCCTTAGTGTCGGGGCAAGCAGGCTCCTTTAAGACAGATCTCGCGTTCGTGTGAATGCTCCCAGAAAATTCCTGGCTCTGCTAAAACTGTATCCTAACGCTCACTAAGCTTGAGTTTCTGCCAGGTGTATTATTTCACTAGGTATAATACATTTCACCTTATACTTGGGTTTTAAAAATAGCTTGTGATTCTTCTAGTAATGACCAGTCATTACTCAACCTTGCTCATTTTCTCCATCTTCCCAAGAAACTTTTTCTAGGTAGTACATTTATTTACCAAGAAAAGAAACACTTCCTTTCTGGAAATGTCCTCAGGGAAGATTCCCCAAAGAAATATATTTGATCCTTTCACAGGAAGAAAGTTGACACATTATCTGTTAGAATGACCATTCCAAAAACCATGCTTACATATTTTAAAAATTGCAGAATAGCAAAAGAAGTTAATGCTGGCATATATTTTATTTATTACTCTCTGGGGTCACTTTGTCAGGATATGGCATTAAAAATGCTCTTGTATTTCTTAGAGAGTTGGGAAAAATACCTGCAATTGAAATAGAGTCGTGATTCCTTCTCACAGGTCACCACTTAATAGGGAGCAGAGATACCCAAGCCTGCATGACTTGTTTGCAAGGAGAGAGGGGTCTTTCACTCAGGTGTCTTAATCTGTAATGTTGTGATACGCAGGATTATGTTGATAAGATGTATACTGTTTCTGGGTGACCTGTGATGGTGACATAATGGGTGTCGTGACTTTAGCTGTTGGTGTCGCTTTTAGTTCTAAGTATATATAGTACTATGTTCCAAGGTATCTGTGGTAGATTGATTACAAAAATGGTCTGAATTCTCCAGGCATCCCTGAGCATGTATCCTTTGCAATGGAGCTTTGTAACAACTGCCATCAGGAGGTGGAGTCTACTTCCCCCTCTTTGAATCTGGGCTCATCTTATCAGCAGAAAGTAGCTAAAATGACGGTATGTCAGTTCTCACCCTAGACCTCCAGGCTACCTGTATATTTCTGCTCATGCTGGTATCCCTTTTCCTTCCACATGAACAAGCCTGGGAGAGCCTGCTGGAAAGTGACAGATCATTTGCAGCAGAGCTGACTCATCCCAGCTGAGGACATCCTAGCCCAGCCAGCTCCTGGCTAACCTACCAAACCAATTGCAGCCAATGAGCAAGTTTGGCTAAGATCAGCCACACCTGGGCCAGACCAAAGAACTCTCTGGTCAACCTGTAGAATCATGAGCAATAATAAATCGTTACTGTTTAAAGTCACTTAATTTTTAAAAATTTTGATAACTTGGACATAGTACATTTTATAAATTTAAGTCGTCCAGCATGTTACTTGGATACATTTATATAGTCATATGATTGCCATTGAAGCAATAGTTATCACATTACATCTTTATAGTACAACATAATTGTCTATATTCATTAGACTGTGCATTAGATCTCTGTGGCTTATTTGCATGTTGTTACAAGTTTGTACCATGAAACACCATTGTCCCTCTTATTCCCCCACCCCACATTCCCTGGTAACCAACATTTAACTCTTTTTTTTTGTTTCAGGTTTAACTTTTTAAAGTTCCACATATAAGTGATATCATAAGTATTTGTCTTCCTCTGTCTGACTTATATCTTGCTTACTGTAATGTGCTCAAGGTCTATTCATGTTGTTACAAATGGCAGGATATCCTCCTTTCTCATGGCTGAATAATATTCCATTGTGTATATATATCACATTTTTTTATCCATTCATCCATTGTTGGGGATTTGGGTTGTTTCCATATCTTGGCTATTGTGAATAATGCTGCAATAAACATGGGTGTGTACATATCTTATCAAAATCCTGTTTTCATTTCCTTTGGGTATATACCCAGAAGTAGAATTGCTGGATCGCATGGTAGATCTATCTTTAATTTTTTGAGAGCACTCAGTGTTGTTTTCCATAGTGGTTGGACTAATTTTTATTCCCCCCAACAATGTATAAGGGCTCCCTTTTCACCACACCCTCACCAGCACCTGTTGTCTCTTGTCTTTTTGATGACAAACATTCTGACAGGTGTGAGGTGATAGCTCATTGTGGTTTTGATTTGCATCTCCCTGATGATTAGTGATGTTAAGCATTTTTTCATGTGCCTGTTGGCCATTTTCATATCCTTTTTAGAGAAATGTCTATGTAATTCTTATGCCTATTTTTATTTTTATTTATTTATTTTTAACATCTTTATTGGAGTATAATTGCTTTACAATGGTGTGTTAGTTTCTGCTTTATAACAAAGTGAATCAGCTATACATACACATATATCCCCATGTCTTCCCTCTTGTGTCTCCCTCCGTCCCACCATCCCTATCCCACCCCTCTAGGTGGTCACAAAGCACCGAGCTGATCTCCCTGTGCTATGCGGCTGCTTCTCACTAGCTATCTATTTTACATTTGGTAGTGTATATATGTCCATGACACTCTCTTACTTTGTCCCAGCTTACCCTTCCCCTTCCCCATGTCCTTTATTCCCGTCCTGCCCCTAGGTTCTTCATGACCTTTTCTTTTTAGATTCCATTTATATGTGTTAGCATATGGTATTTGTTTTTCTCTTTCTGACTTACTTCACTCTGTATGACAGACTCTAGGTCTATCCACCTCACTACAAATAACTCCATTTCGTTTCTTTTTATGGCTGAGTAATATTCCGTTGTATATATGTGCCACATCTTCTTTATCCATTCATCTGTCAATGGACATTTAGGTGGCTTCCATGTCCTGGCTACTGTAAATAGAGCTGCAATGAACATTGTGGTACATGACTCTTTTTGAATTATGGTTTTCTTAGGGTATATGCCCAGTAGTGGGATCGCTGAGTCGTATGATAGTTCTCTTTTTAGTTTTTTAAGGAACCTCCATACTGTTCTCCATAGTGGCTGTATCAATTTACATTCCCACCAACAGTGTATGAGGGTTCCCTTTTCTCCACACCCTCTCCAGCATTTATTGTTTCTAGATTTTTTGATGCTGGCCATTCTGACTGGTGTGAGATGATATCTCATTGTAGTTCTGATTTGCATTTCTCTAATGATTAATGATGTTGAGCGTCCTTTCATGTGTTTGTTGACAATCTGTATATCTTCTTTGGAGAAATGTCTATTTAGGTCTTCTGCCCATTTTTGGATTGGGTTGTTTGTTTTTTTGATATTGAGCTTCATGAGCTGCTTGTAAATTTTAGAGATTAATACTTTGTCAGTTGCCTCACTTGCAAATATTTTCTCCCATTCTGAGGGTTGTCTTTTCATCTTGCTTATGGTTTCCTTTGCTGTGCAAAAGCTTTGAAGTTTCATTAGGTCCCATTTGTTTATTTTTTGCTTTTATTTCCATTTCTCTAGGAGGTGGGTCAAAAAGGATCTTGCTGTGATTTATGTCATAGAGTGTTCTTCCTATGTTTTCCTCTAAGAGTTTTATAGCGTCCAGTCTTACATTTAGGTCTTTAATCCATTTTGAGTTTATTTTTGTGTATGGTGTTAGAGAGTGTTCTAATTTCATTCTTTTCCATGTAGCTGTCCAGTTTTCCCAGCACCACTTATTGAAGAGGCTGTCTTTTCTCCATTTTATATTCTTGCCTCCTTTATCAAAGATAAGGTGACCATATGTGCATGGGTTTATCTCTGGGATTTCTGTCCTGTTCCATTGATCTATATTTCTGGTTTTGTGCCAGTACCATAGTGTCTTGTATACTGTAGCTTTGTAGTATAGTCTGAAGTCGGGGAGCCTGATTCTTCCAGCTCCATTTTTCTATCTCAAGATTGCTTTGGCTATTCGGGGTCTTTTGTGTTTCCATATAAATTGTGAAGTATTCTGTTCTAGTTCTGTGAAAAATGCTAGTGGTATTTTGATAGGGATTGCATTGAATCTGTAGATTGCTTTGGGTAGTATAGTCATTTTCACAAGGTTGATTCTTCCAACCAAGAACATGGTATATCTCTCCATCTATTTGTATCATCTTTAATTTCTTTCATCAGTGTCTTAGAGTTTTCTGCATACAGGTCTTTTGTCTCCTTAGGTAGGTTTATTCCTAGGTATTTTATTCTTTTTGTTGCAGTGGTAAATGGGAGTGTTTCCTTAATTTCACTTTCAGATTTTTCATCATTAGTGTATAGGAATGCACGAGATTTCTGTGAATTAATTTTGTATCCTGCTACTTTACCAAATTCATTGATTAGCTCTAGTAGTTTTCTGGTAGCATCTTTAGGAGTCTCTATGTATAGTACCATGTCATCTGCAAACAGTGACAGCTTTACTTCTTCTTTTCTGATTTGGATTCCATTTATTTCTTTTTCTTCTCTGATGGCTGTGGCTAAAACTTCCAAAACAATGTTGAATACTAGTTGTGGGAGTGGGCAACCTTGTCTTGTTCCTGATCTTAGTGGAAATAGTTTCAGTTTTTCACCATTGAGGATGACGTTGGCTGTGGGTTTGTCATATATGGCCTTTATTATGTTGAGGTAAGTTCCCTCTGTGCCTACTTTCTGGAGGGTTTTTATCATAAATGGGTGTTGAATTTTATCAAAAGCTTTTTCTGCCTCTATTGAGATGATCATATGGTTTTTATTCTTCAATTTGTTAATATGGTGTATCACATTGATTGATTTGCGTATATTGAAGAATCCTTGCATTCCTGGGGTAAACCCCACTTGATCGTGGTGTATGATCCTTTTAATGTGCTGTTGGATTCTGTTTGCTAGTATTTTGTTGAGGATTTTTGCATGTATGTTCATCAGTGATATTGGCCTGTAGTTTTCTTTCTTTGTGACATCTTTGTCTGGTTTTGGTATCAGGGTGATGGTGGCCTCTTAGAATGAGTTTGGGAGTGTTCTTCCCTCTGCTATATTTTGGAAGAGTTTGAGAAGGAAAGGTGTTAGCTCTTCTCTAAATGTTTGATAGAATTCACCTGTGAAGGCATCCGGTTCTGGGCTTTTGTGTGTTGGAAGATTTTTAATCACAGTTTCAATTTCAGTGCTTGTGATTGGTCTGTTCATATTTTCTATTTCTTCCTGGTTCAGTCTCAGGAGGTCGTGCTTTTCTAAGAATTTGTCCATTTCTTCCAGGTTGTCCATTTTATTGGCATAGAGTTGCTTGTAGTAATCTCTCATGATCCTTTGTACTTCTGCAGTGTCAGTTGTTACTTCTCCTTTTTCATTTCTAATTCTATTGATTTGAATCTTCTCCCTTTTTTTCTTGATGAGTCTGGCTAATGGTTTATCAATTTTGTTTATCTTTTCAAAGAACCAGCTTTTAGTTTTATTGATCTTTGTTATTGTTTCCTTCATTTCTTTTCATTTATTTCTGATCTGATCTTTATGATTTCTTTCCTTCTGCTAACTTTGGGGTTTTCTGTTCTTCTTTCTCTAATTGCTTTAGGTGTAAGCTTAGGTTGTTTATTTGAGATGTTTCTTTTTTCTTAAGGCAGGATTGTATTGCTATAACTTCCCTCTTAGAACTGCTTTGGCTACATCCCATAGGTTTTGGGTCGTCGTGTTTTCATTGTCATTGGTTTCTAGGTATTTTTTGATTTCCTCTTTGATTTCTTCAGTGATCTCTTGGTTATTAAGTAGTGTATTGTTTAGCCTCCATGTGTTTGTATTTTTTACAGATTTTTTCCTGTAATTGATATCTAGTCTCATAACGTTGTAGTCGGAAAAGATACTTGATATGATTTCAATTTTCTTAAATTTACCAAGGCTTGATTTGTGACCCAAGATATGATCTATCCTGGAGAATGTTCCATGAGCACTTGAGAAGAAAGTGTATTCTGTTTTTTTTTGGATGGAATGTCCTATAAGTATCAAGTAAGTCCATCTTGTTTAATGTATCATTTAAAGCTTGTGTTTCCTTATTTATTTTCATTTTGGATGATCTGTCCATTGGTGAAAGTGGGGTGTTAAAGTCCCCTACAATGCTTGTGTTACTGTCGATTTGATTTCCCCTTTTATGGCTGTTAGTATTTGCCTTATGTATTGAGGTGCTCCTATGTTGGGTGCATAAATATTTACAATTGTTATATCTTCTTCTTGGATTGATCCCTTGATCATTATGTAGTGTCCTTTTTGTCTCTTATAAAAGTCTTTGTTTTAAAGTCTATTTTGTCCGATATGAGAATTGCTACTCCAGCTTTCTTTTGATTTCCATTTGCATGGAATATCTTTTTCCATCCCCTCACTTTCATTCTGTGTGTGTCTCTAAGTCTGAAGTAGGTGTCTTGTAGACAGCATATATACAGGTCTTGTTTTTGCATCCATTTAGCCAGTCTATGTCTTTTGGTTGGAGCATTTAATCCATTTACATTTAAGGTAATTATTGATAAGTACATTCCTATTACCATTTTCTTAATTGTTTTGGGTTTGTTATTGTAGGTCTTTTCCTTCTCTTGTGTTTCTTGCCTAGAGAAGTTCCTTTAGCATTTTTTGTAAAGCTGGTTTGGTGGTGCTGAATTCTCTTAGCTTTTGCTTGTCTGTAAAGGTTTTAATTTCTCCATGAAATCTGAATGAGATCCTTGCTGGGTAAAGTAATCTTGGTTGCAGGTTTTTCCCTTTCATCACTTTAAATATGTCCTGCCACTCCCTTCTGGCTTGCAGAGTTTCTGCTGAAAGATCAGCTGTTAACCTTATGGGGATTCCCTTGTGTGTTATTTGCTGTTTTTCCCTTGCTGCTTTTAATTTTTTTCTTTGTATTTAATTTTTCATAGTTTGATTAATATGTGTCTTGGCATGCTTCTCCTAGGATTTACCCTGTATGGGACTCTCTGCACTTCCTGGACTTGATTGAGTATTTCCTTTCCCATGTTAGGGAAGTTTTCAACTATAATCTCTTCAAATATTTTCTCAGTCCCTTTCTTTTTCTCTTCTTCTTCTGGGACCCCTATAATTCGAATGTTGGTGCATTTAATGTTGTCCCAGAGGTCTCTGAGACTTTCCTCAAGTCTTTTCATTCTTTTTTGTTTATTCTGCTCTGCAGTAGTTATTTTCACTATTTTATCTTCCAGGTCACTTATCCATTCTTCTGCCTCAGTTATTCTTCTATTGATTCCTTCTAGAGAATTTTTAATTTCATTTATTGTGTTGTTCATCATTGTTTGTTTGCTCTTTAGTTCTTCTAGGTCCTTGTTAAATGTTTCTTGTATTTTCTCTATTCTATATCCAAGATTTTGGATCATTTTTACTATCATTATTCTGAATTCTTTTTCAGGTAGACTGCCTATTTCTTCTTCATTTATTAGGTATGGTGGGTTTTTACCTTGCTCCTTCATCTGCTGTGTGTTTCTCTGTCTTCTCATTTTGCTTAACTTACTGTGTTTGGGGTCTCCTTTTCGCAGGCTGCAGGGTCATAGTTCCTGTTGTTTTTGGTGTCTGCCCCCAGTGGCTAAGGTTGGTTCAGTGGGTTGTGTAGGCTTCCTGGTGAAGGGGGACTAGTGCTTGTGTTCTGGTGGATGAGGCTGCATCTTGTCTTTCTGGTGGGCAAGTCCATGTCTGCTGGTGTGTTTTGGGGTGTCTGTGACCTTATTATGATTTTAGGCAGCCTCTCTGCTGATGGGTGGGGTTGTGTTCCTGTCCTGCTAGTTGTTTGGCATAAGGTGTCCAGCACTGTAGCTTGCTGGTTGTTGAATGGAGCTGGGTCTTG
Organism: Eschrichtius robustus; assembly: GCF_028021215.1. NCBI lineage: Eukaryota > Metazoa > Chordata > Mammalia > Artiodactyla > Eschrichtiidae > Eschrichtius > Eschrichtius robustus. Next base: position 4,695,212 of record NC_090829.1, read on the forward strand.
GCGTTGAGATGGAAATCTCTGGGAGATTTTTGCCATTTGATATTACGTGGAGCTGGGAGGTCTCTGGTGGACAAATGTCCTGAACTCGGCTCTCCCACTGCAGAGGCACAGGCCTGATGCCCAGCCAGAGCACCAAGACCCTGTCATCCACACGGCTCAGAATAAAATGGAGAAAAAAAGAAAGAGAGAAAGGAAAAAATAAAATAGAATAAAGTTATTAAAATAAAAAATAATTATTAAAAATTTAAAAATATTTAAAAAGTAATAAAGAAAGAAAGAAAGAAAGAAGAGAGCAACCAAACCAAAAAACAAATCCACCAATGATAACAATCGCTAAAAAGTATACTAAAACAAAAAACAAAAACAAAAAACTGACAGTCAGAACCCTAGGACAAATGGTAAAAACAAAGCTATAGACAAAATCACACACAGAAACATACACATACACACTCACAAAAAGAGAAAAAGGAAAAAAATATATATATTGTTGCCCCTAAATCCACTGTCTCAATTTGGGATGATTCGTTGTCTATTCAGGTATTCCAGAGATGCAGGGTACATCAAGTTGATTGTGGAGATTTAATCCACTGCTCCTGAGGCTGCGGGGAGAAGTTTCCCTTTCTATTCTTTGTTCGCACAGCTCCTGGGGTTCAGCTTTGGATTTGGCCCTGCCTCTGCGTGTAGGTCGCCTGAGGGCGTCTGTTCTTTGCCCAGACAGGACGGGGTTAAAGGAGCAGCTGATTAGGGGGCTCTGGCTCACTCAGGCCCGGGGGAGGGATGGGTACGGATGCGGGGCAAGCCTGCAGCGGCAGAGGCCAGCATGACATTGCATCAGCCTGAGGTGTGCCATGTGTTCTCCCGGGGAAGCTGTCCCTGGATCACGGGACCCTGGCAGTGGCGGGCTGCACAGTCTCCTGGGAGGGGAGGTGTGGATAGTGACCTGTGCTCGCACACGGGCTTCTTGGTGGCTGCAGCAGCAGCCTTAGCATCTCATGCCCATCTCTGGGGTCCGCGCTGATAGCCGCGGCTCGCGCCCGTCTCTGGAGCTCATTTAGGCGGCGCTCTGAATCCCCTCTCCTCGTGCACCCCGAAACAATGGTCTCTTGCCTCTTAGGCATGTCCAAACTCTTTCCCAGACTCCCTCCCAGCTAGCTGTGCTGCACTAACCTCTTCAGGCTGTGTTCACGCAGCCAGCCCCAGTCCTCTCCCTGGGATCCGACCTCCGAAGCCCAAACCTCAGCTCCCAGCCCCCGCCCGCCCCGGCGGGTGAGCAGACAAGCCTCTCGGGCTGGTGAGTGCTGGTCGGCACCGATCCTCTGTGCGGGAACCTCTCCGTTTTGCCCTCCGCACCCCTGTTGCTGCGCTCTCCTCCGTGGCTCCCCCCCTCTGCCACCCGCAGTCTCCGCCCACGAAGGGTCTTCCTAGTGTGTGGAAACCTTTCCTCCTTCACAGCTGCCTCCCACTGGTGCAGGTCCCGTCCCTATTCTTTTGTCTCTGTTTTTTCTTTTTTCTTTTGCCCTACCCAGGTACGTGAGGAGTTTCTTGCCTTTTGGGAGGTCTGAGGTCTTCTGCCAGCGTTCAGTAAGTGTTCTGTAGGAGTTGTTCCACATGCAGATGTATTTCTGATGTATTTGTGGGGAGGAAGGTGATCTCCACGTCTTACTCTTCTGCCATCTTGAAGCTCCTCTATGCCTATTTTTAAATCAAATTTTTTTCTGTTAAATTGTATGAATTCTTTATATATTTTGGATATTAACACTTTATCTGATATATGGTTTGCAAAATTTTTCTCCCATTCTGTAGGCTGCTGTTTCATTTTGTTAATTGTTTTTTTTTACTGTGCAGAAGCTTTTGAGTTTGATGTAGTCCCTTTGTTGATATTGGCTTTTGTTGTTTGTGCTTTTGTTGTCATGTCCTAAAAATCATTACCAAGACCAATATCAATGAGCTTCTTCCCTGTTTTCTTCCAGGAGTATTAGGTCTTATGATCCATTTTAAGTTAATTTTTGTGAGTGGTGTGAGATAGGGATCCAATGTCATTTTTCTGCATGTGTTTCTCCAGTTTTCCTAGTACCATATGTTGAAGTTCCTAGTACCATACCTTCCCCCTATTGGGTGTTCTTGAACCCCCTTGTCAAATAGTAGTTGACTGTATATGCTGGGATTTAATTCTGGGCTTTCTATTCTGTACCATTGGTCTATGTGTCTATTTTTATAGTAGAGCCACGTTATTTTTATTATGATGGCTTTGTAGTGTAATTTAAAATCAGGAAGTGTGATATCTCCAGCTTTTTCTTTTTTTTCTCCAGATTATAAAGCCACTTAATTTTGAGTTGGTTCGTTACCCAGCATTATTGTGACAATAGCTAACTTGTATGCTATTGGACACATGTTTCTGGGAGACAGTGACTGTATAGTTTTAGACATTGATAGTTTTGTGGTTCTGGGTTATATTAACTATGGATTTAGATAATAGTGGTCTTGTGGTTCTAGGTGTTGGAGGTTCAATGATGATGCAACTTGAAAGTATTTATGGCAATGTAGCTAATATTTATGGCTTTTGATAATGATGGACTTGTGCTTTTGGTGGCTATGGTGCTTATGCTAAGAGGTGGTTATCGTGTTGACAGTACTTCATATGACAACCCGTGTGATATACTAGGGAATTCAGATTTTCTGCCATGTTGCCACAATTTGATAACTAAATGATAGCTCTCAATGCCACAAAGTTTCCAAGGAAGCTAAATATACCTACTTCTTTGTTTCTTGCTAGACTGGGAAAGTTGAGATATTGTTGGGTATCTTCTCACTGTTTATGTGTGTGTGTGTACACAAGCATTCGTGCACACACACACACACACATACACACATACACACAGAAGACTATGAAGGATTCCCGGCTATTGCACTTTATGTGCGGAGGTCAACCTTCACCATGCCAATCTGGGTCCAACTGGCACAGATGCCAGAAGTGGAGACCTTCTTACACCAATTCTCATGATTTTTCAGAAAAAAACCACCTTCTTTAGGCCTAAGTTCAGCCTTTACAGGAAGGGCTGATAAATGTGTGTAAAAATACCAGATCATCTTTTTCCTTCGGCTGAGCATGTCCAGTGGTTAGAGACAGAGCCTTGCCCGTACTTCAGCAGGGGGACCGTCCATGTATGGGGCTCCAACCCGGAGGACCCTGGTCCTATCGCTGGAATGATCCTATTCTCCTAGGAGGTCACCAGTAATGCTTGCCTTTGGTTTCCACATAACTTCTCTGCCAGTGTATCCATTTGAATTACGGGATACCATAGTACTCATTAAGAATCCCTCCACATTTTCTGAGGCTATTTCCCACCTTTGTGGATAAATGGTTAACAAAACTCTTTCGTTTTTTTAAAATGAGAATTTGACCTTTGGTTAACTCTCTAGCTCAGTTCCCCTGGTAACTTGACAATGACAGAATGTCAACTGTGTTTCTAGGTAGGATTACTTGTGCTAAAAATGACCTTTGACTGGCACGTTGCATCTGGCCTGGAAGTGCAATAAAGGAACTATAAATACTTGATAGGGAAGCTACACTTTGGGCTTCCCTAAGAGCTGTGACTCTTAGATCTGGGCATGCATCTGGATCTTATGCTTAGCGTCTTTCCAGACAGGGTGGATCCTGTGCCTGCCTGATGTGGGTCTCATCTCCTGGCACCTGAGCTGTTAGACTGCTTCAAGGACCACCATAGAAATAGAACACCTGAAGTTGTCCTTTTGGTAGGCTCTGGGTTTTGTCCTCTCACCTAATAAGTGGGTGCCAAGTGTGGCCCTTGACAGTCTTGTGAGTGAATATTTAATTGAACCTAAAACGATCGTTAATGGGTATTGCATACTTGGCTTAGGTCCATAGGTCCAGCTGCTGATGCACTTGAGACACCGTCTGGCCTGAGAGGACTCTATGACAACTGCCCTCTGTGTGAGTTTGGGGGTGATTCATCACGCATGAGGTGTTTGCCAGGAGATTACTGTTTCCTTGGGGGTTCCAGACTATGGTACTAGCACATTGACAGAAGTGCTGTCTAGGTAACTTGCCTAAATGCAAGATCCCTACTCTGGCTAAGACAGAGTATATGGAGAAGGGCTTTTTGGGAAGGAGGCTAAAGACCTTGGGGGGGTGATTATGTTGCTGGTAGTACTGGCCAAAGACGGCTATTCCTGGTTAAAACCAAAGGGCACTCACAACATAGGACTCTCAGGAATCATACGGCCGGTCACAGGAAAGGCTGGAGAATGAACCCCCATCTTAGGCATGCCCCTAACCAGAGGAGGGCCTTCTTTAGCGGGGCCCTAGGCAAGTCCTGGCCACACTGCCATGCCTGCCCCTTGTCTAGAGAGAGAAGGCAGGTCTGCGTAGGATGAGTCAAGTGCTCAAGCAGCAGCCTCTGGAATCTTCCTCCATCTCAAGGCTCTATTCCACTCTGTGTTGGCTTCATCTTCAGTTGGCTTTTTCCTAGAAAGAGACAGAGGTTGCCACTGGCAGCTCCAGGCTTCCATTTTGCCACCTTAGCAACCATAGAGGGAAGAGCGTCTTTCTTTCCTTCCTTCCGGCAAGTATGCTGTGGCTGGCACTGCCAGGGCTTGGAACCCACGAGCTTGCCGATCACAGAGGCCGGGGTGATGGGAGCTCTCGTTGGGACTGCCTAGGAGCTGGCTGTTCGGGACATTTGAAACACAAAGCCTGTGATTGGATCAAAGTGGTTTCCCAAAGGAAAACTGGAGGGCTGGAATGCAAGGGAGTGGGGAAGGAATACTGGGAAGCCTAAACAAGAGTTGTTCCCAACAGTATCCCTGAGCATCTAGGAAGAATATGGAAAAGCGATGATTTGCATTCATTTAATATTGTCTTGATCACCTACAAGCCACTGAAAGGTACAAAGTCAAAGACAAGGGCAAAGACTGGGGCTTAGACACAGAAGTACCTTCATATATGATGGAGTGTGGGTGAGACAGCTGTGTGAGAAATGATACTCAGGGAGAAAAGTGATAAATGCCATGATGCAGACATCAATCCGGAGTTTATAAAAACTGGCAATGATCATGACAGCTCAGAAAATACCGGAGAAGAATTCTGGCATTCTCGACTTCCATCCAGTAGAAACTCCTCAAACTTCAGTGTGCTACGTTGTCACCTGGGGATGTGCTTAAACGCAGGTTCGATGCAGCCGGTCTGGGGAGGGGTCCAAGATTGTGTGTTTCTAATGAGCTCTCAGGTGTCTCTGATGGGACTGCGCACTGACAGAGCAGGAGAGCGTTTGGTCACTGCACATCTGGTACTGATGCTATTCCTAAAGAAGAGGTGTTAGCAGCTGCCTCCAAGACATTTGGGGAGCATTAGGATAGCATCCCTAGTACAACAGGGGGCGTGAGAAGGCTTGTTGAGGGATCTCTTCTAAACGACTAGGCCTAGTGTGGCAGGTTGCATGACCCTGCAATGCTAATGTTGGCAGTTTTTCTTCGTGCTGTGGCAGCACTTATGAAAGTACATTATGCTGTGAAATGAATTATATACAGTGAGATAATCACAGGGGTCTCCTGCCAATGGACAGGTCCCACTGGAATGAATCTGGAGATGGAGGGTGTTAAAAAAAAAATAGCCAAATGGCAGGATACTGTGTAACCAGAACTATTTTCAAAATGAGCCATTAAAGGATGTTTGGAGAGAGTTAATCTTTAAAAGTCTGCTCCCACACTGTTGTCTGGATTCCTTAGAAGACAAAGAATACCATTCCTTTTCCTTACACGCTTCTCTCCCAGGGTTGTTTTCAGAAAATATCGATTTGTCTCCTTGATTTGTTAAGCAGCAAATCCAACAAGGTTTTAACTTGCTGACTTGAATTTCATAGCATGGTCTTAATCAGACCCAGCTTGCTTATACTAGGGAAACTAGTTGTATTCTAAATTAGATCCTTCTTTTCTGTTAGAAGAATAAATGGTGGTACTCCTCAAAATATTTAAGGACCAAACGTTTAAGCCCAGAACTGAAAAGATAAATAAAACAAGCCAAAAAATTATGGAGGAATTGAACTCTGGGAATTCAGGACATACTGCAATTTAGGACCTAGCATTTTTTCTGCAAGTCATTAATTATTTTGACTTTGAAGTCATTGGTCAAAGGCAGAGATTAGATAGACCAATATGTGTAAAAAGGAATTGTTTAGTAGTATTTTGGATAGTTTCCTCTAGCATCTGTTTTTCTCTTTTCATCTCATTCAACTTAAATGACAAATACAATGCAGTTGGCACGAAGGACATTAGATTGTTCCAATAAAGAGACGATCAGGTGTAACTCACCTGACCTGTCCTTGAATCTGTTTTTGGAGTGGGGTGGGGAGCAGAAGGGGTTATTCCATAGTAGGGTCAATACCCGTATATGCCTGCTGGTTCCTGACACTGGAGCAGAGTGAGAAGGGAGAGAGTCTTTGAGAAAAGAATAGCAATTCTGTAACTCAAGGGCTGCAGTGCCAAGCCCTGAGCTTTGTTTATGATAGGTTGATATTAATGGGTTCCTCTCTTTTCCACTTGATTTTTCTCATCCAATAAAAATGCAAAGCTATCTCAGTGTTTATGTCTCACACATACAAACTACAAATACTTTGCAAATAAGGTTAAGAAAATGACGTGGCATCTGGTCTTCGTAACTAGACAAGATGCTCTTCTCCAGGCAGCCTCTCCTGACCACGTTATGTAATACCTCCATTGTGGCTCCCTTTCCGGCCCCTCCCCTCCCACTGCAGCCCTGATCTCATGACTCTCATAGCATTTCTCATCACATAATTCGTCATTTATTTATTTGTTTTGTCCACTGACTGTCTCCCTCCTCTAGAATATCAGATCTACAAGAGAGGGAATCTTTGTATTGTTCATGGATGTATCCTGCATCCCTGGAACAGTGCCTGCCTGGCCCTTGCTAGGTTTTCAATGAAGCCATGAATAAAATTATATATATATATATTCTTATTCTAAATGCTAATGTATGTATATATATGTGTGTACATATGTATAAATATATGTGTATATATGTATATATATACATATATGTGTAAATATATGTATATATGTGTGTATATATATATATGTATAAATAAGTAGATACATATATTAGCATTTAGAATAAGTTAACTCCCATTTTCTTAGACCAGGTTCAATTTAAAACAGGAATACAACCATCTACTTATACCATGTCTCAAACACAATAAGGATACCATGGAATATTATCTCATACTTTTTTTCCAGTGGAAGAAAAACCTTTTTTTCCTGTCATGGAACAAAAGAGATCACTTGATACAGCACTGATGAGAGTTCATTGGGTAATAATAAAAATTTCATTTCCATGTAGATCAATTAACTTTTCCCAAAGTGTTCAGGTAAGCTAGGGTTTCTCCATCTTGGCACTATTGACATTTGGGGCTGGTTAATTCTTTGTTGTGGGGGGTTGCCCTGTGCTTTGTTAGATGTTTAGCAGTGACCCTGACCTTGACCTACTAGGGACCAGTTTCACTCCCCTTCCTACGGCTATGACAACCAAAAATGTCTCCAGACATTGCCTAATGTCCCCTGGTTGGAACCATTTAGTCAAACCAATCAATCCAACATTATTGTAAATAGCCTCATTGGCTTGCAAAGGTTTTTCTTTAATCATTAAAGAGATAATAGCTGTCTTTCATCAAGCACTTATGTGGTAGGCAGAATAACGTCCTTGCAAAAGGTCCACACCCTAATCCTGGGAAACTGTGAATACGTTACCTTGTATGACAAAAGGACTTTGCAGATGGGATTCAGGTTAAAGACCTTGAGATGAGGGGATTATCTTGGATTATTCAAGTGAGACCAATCTAATCACACACTCCTTTACAAGAAGAGCATTTTAGGCTGTGGTCAGAGAGGAATGCCATCACAGAATAAGGGCCAGGGAGATGTGGTATGACAAGGACTCAGTCCTCTGTTGTTGGTTTTGAAGATGAAGGAAGGGGGCCACAAGCCAAGGGATGGGATGACCCCTAATGCTGAGAATGACCTTCAAATGACGGCTAGATGGGAACATTGGTCCTACATCTGCAGGGAACCTGAGTGATCAAGGAACAGATAAGAGCTTCCCCTTGAGCCTAGGGAAAGGAATGCAGCCCTACTGACATCTTAATTTCAGCCTAGTAAGATCCATGTGGGACACGAGACCTGCAGAACTGTAAAATAATAAATTTGTGTTAAGTCGCTAAGTTTGTAGTCATTTGTTACAGCAATAATAGAAAAAGGATACAATTTATCATGCTTAGACCTTTATATATTAACTCTTTCCATCTTCTTATTTTATAGATGTTATTGGCTGAATTGTATCCTTGCCAATTTATATGTTAAAATCCTATCCCCCCAGTTCCCAGAATGTGACTGTATTTGGAGATAGGGTTTTGATAGAGGTAATTAAGGTTAAATGAGGTTGCTAGGATGGGCCCTCATCCAATGACTGGTGTCCTTGGACACCACAGGGAGAAGACACACACAGGGAGAAGACCATGTGAAAATACCCAAAAAAGGTGGCCATCTATAAGCCAAGGAGAAAGGCCTTTAGAAGAAACCGACAGCCAACACCTTGATCTTGGACTCCTAGCCCACAGAACTGGGAAAAAATATATTTCTGTTCTTTAAGCTACCCCGTCTGTGGTACTAGCAAACTAATATAATACATGAGGAAACAAAGTCAGAGAATACAGATAAATTTCCCTAGGACACACAGCTAACACAGAGGGATTAGAGTCTCCCAAATCCATGACATGTGCACACTGCTATATTTAAAATAGGTAGCCAACAAGGACATACTGTAAGAAAAAAATTAAAAATTAAAAAAATGAAATAAAGTAAAATTCCTGTAATACCAAAACCAAAACCAAAACAAACAAACAAACAAAAAAATGCATTATAAAGTAAAAAAAAAAAAAAAAAAAATCCATACACTAAGTGATTCCTTTAGGTGGTCAAGATCATGGATGACCCAGAGGATTCTACCTAGTGCCAATTTCTAGAGGAAAAGCCTGAATCATGCATTCAAATTCTGACTCACTTACTAGCAGCTGTGTCTTGAGTATCATGTTGACCTCAGAAACTCAATTTGCTCATACGTAAAAGTGTTAGTATTTTCTTCCCGAGATAACTTCAATAATTAATCTGGACAATGAATGGGAAAGGACTTTGTCAAGTGCAGGACGCTGCAAACGTGAGGTGGTATTTTTAAAGCGTTACCTCTACTGGAAAAAGTGAGTGTTGTTCTGACAGTACCCTCCAGACCTTCTTTTAGGTGTATTTAGTGATGAATGTCCATTTTGGAACCTGAGAAGCAACATATGAAGGATTCTTCAACGGAAACGGGATCAAGAATGTGCAAGAATCAGTGTTTTCTTTCTATACTTCCTTCTAAAAGGCAATTCATGTTGGTTTTATTGTTTGAAATTCCCAGCGGAAGTCTTATCAAGTATGGTGTTCAGAAAACCAGTGGGAAGAACAACAGCTGTTTAAAAAAGAAGGGGAAAGGTCCACTCTGGTTAGCTTGTCGGGTTTATGATGGGATAAGAGTAAAAACCAAAGAGAAAAGGACTATTTACCTGTGGTAAAGCGAACAAGACAGCTTTCCCACAGGACGGCAATGGGTTCCACAAGTCTGTGGGTCCATGTCATGTTCTTCCAGTGGGGAAAGCATCTGTTTTGGTTTGAAACTCCACAAGCTTCTCTTTCATAATATCTACTCTCACAAATGATAGTCCTTTTTGTATAAGAGGTAACTGAAGCTTCAAGTGCTCAGAAGGTTCTACCAGCCCCGTGAAGCTTGCTTCCACTGTGCCCTTTAGGAAGGGACTGTACAGCCACTTCCACCCAACTTTCAGATTCCAGATGAGGACAAATTTAGTGCCGACACGGGCAGCTGACATGCTTTCTTGCAGATGTTACCAAAATAACATTACCTACTCATTCTGGCATCAGTAAGATATACCTATGCCATCCGTTTTCTAGAATGTTCTTTCCCCTTCTCCCTAAGGTACTTCTAGTCAAACTTCAAGTCCAAGCTCAAATTTCATCTCTTTTGTGAAACCTTTTCCTGCTTTTTATAGATACTGTAAATCCCTCACTCACCTGTGTATCACTAATACCTTATTCAGATCTCAAATATACTATTTATTCTCTTATATAATGATGATTTGATTACCATTTAGTATAATAATGATTTGTGAGGTTTCCAAGTGAAAGGTATATTGTGTTCCCAGCAGTGGTGAAACATAGCAGGTGTATGATGTATTAATGAATTTCAGGTCAGAGGAGGGGTTTTGAATATATTTTACAATTTGTTTATTTATTCATTTTTAATTTTTAAATTTTATTTTTTCTTCCAGTTTTATTGAGATATAAGCAACATACAGCACTGTATAAGTTTAAGGTGTTCAGCATCATGATTTGATTTACATACATCATGAAATGATGATAACGATAAATTTAGCCAACATCCATCATCTCATAATCTATATAAGATCTAACAAGATCTGTGTGTATCTAACAAAATTAAAGAAACAGAAAATATTTTTTTCCTTGTGATGAGAACTCTTAGGATTTACTCTCTTAACCATTTCATATATAACATAGAGCAGGGTTAGTTGTATTTATCATGATGTACATTGCATCCCTAGAACTTATTTATTTTATAACTGGAAGTTTGAACTTTTGACCACCTTCATCCAATTCCCCCTCCTCCCACCCCCCAACTCGGATAACCACAAATCTGCTCCCTTTTCCTATGAGTTTGTTTGTTCGTTTTTTAAGTATAATTGACCTATGACACTATGTTAGTTCCTGTTGCACAATATAGTGATTCAAAATTTCTGTACATTTCGAAATGATCACCATGATAAATCTAGTTACCATCTGTCACCACACAAAGATATTACATAATTATTGATTTTATTCCTCTACACTGTGCATTTCACACCCGTGACTCATTTATTTTGCAATGGAAGTTTGTACCTCTTAATCTCCCTCAGCTACTTCTCTCCTCCTAACACCCTCTCCCCTCTGGCAACCACCTGTTCGTTCTCTGTATCTATGACTCTGTTTCTGTTTTGTTATGTGAAAACTGGGCAGCGCCATGCAAGACAATCAAATTGGACTACTTTCTTACACCATGCACAAAAATACATTCAAAATGAAGTAAAGATTTAAATGTAAGCCCTGAAATCATAAAACTTCTAGAAGAAAATATAGGCAGTCAGCTCTCCCCTGGAGAGAAGTTGGAAGTGTGGGAGAGATTCGGTACCAGGAAGATTCTAGGCCACTAGCTTTGAAGACGGGGGTGGTGAGGGGAGAGGCATATGGCTAGGGTCTGAGGGTGGCCCGCTGGAGCTGAGAGCGGTGCCGACAGGTGCCTGCAACAACAAGGACCTGAATCCTTCCATCAGTCTGAATGGGCATGGAAGCAGTCTTTCCCAGAGCCTCCAGAAAGGCAAGTAGCGCGGCTGACACCCAGATTTTACCCTGAGAAACCTTGAGCAAAGAACCCAGCGCACCATGCCTGGATTTCTGACCCTCAGAACCGTGAGCTAATAGATGGGTTTGTTTTAGCCACTAAAGTATAATTCATTATGCAGCAATAGAAAACAAATACAAGTCATAAGAGACTGAATTTTATCAGTGGCCTGAATGGGCTTGGAAGAGGCTTCTCAGTCTTAGCCGACACCTTGATTCAGCCTGGGAGACCCTGAGCAGAGAACCCAAATACTCTGTGCCCAGACTTCTGGCCTACAGAAAATCAGAGATGAGAAACTGTGAAATGCTTTAAGTTACTAAAATTGGGTAACTGCTATGACTGCTGTAACTAATACCCCCCTCACCCTCGCCCCCAGCTCACATTGGAGGTGGAAGGCTGAAAACACTGGGCCGTGTCAAAACAAAGTCAAGGTTAGCTGTTGGGTATAAAATAGATAACGGCAATATCTTATTGGCATAATTTTATTTTCTGAATTCATAAATATACTAAAAGTTAATAAGGGAAAATCACTCTACTGTTCTGAAGAATATATGAAATTGAGGGTTATGAATAACAATTACTGCATCCAATTTGTTTCCCTGTTTTCTTTTGGTTGCACACATCAAGGCAATCCCAACTCACATGTATTTAGTAACCATGCAGACAGTTTCATAATTCTATATACTGTGGACATGTATAGGCTGGGATGAAACAAATGGACCACTACAGAGCTACCACCTGTCATCACTGACACAGTTACAGGAAGTCTAATTAAACACAAAGAAGTGATAGAATTTTTATGCCAGGATTGGTAGAAAATCAAATGTTTTGGTGGTTGTACAATTAATGTGGTCTCTAGAATGTTTCAATTTGATATGACATTTAAGTGTACATGACATTAAGTGTACAAAGTTGATTTTATTACAGTATTTTAAACAGATGAATATATGTGTGTGTGTGTGTGCGTATATATATATATATATATATATATATAAAATTGACATTTGAATCCATGCTTTGTAGAACAGTGAAGTACCTTTGTCATCCTCCAGGGTTCCAGAGATAATAATTTGCAAGCTCTTGCTCAGACCCTGTGACTCCATGCTGATAGCAGCTGGTCCTTCAGTATAGCTAACCTCATCAAGGAAGGAGACAAAGGGCAGTGAATTAACAAACAGACAAATACTTTGTATTCAGCTGTTGTGAGGCAAAATACACGGTGGGAGAGGAAGAGCCTTAGGTCTTGGGCAACAGCAACTCCTAGCTCTGTCGAGCTTATCTCCTGGGATTGATGTTCCCTCCCAATGGGGAGGCCAAACAGTGATATCTTGTACCTGGGATTCTACCCATTTATGGGCCACGCAGGGCTGGAACACGCCTGTGATAGAATAGATGACCGTGAGCTTCTTGGGCTGTGGAGCTGGTCTGGCTTCATCACATAGGGCAGCAGGAGGCAACTCGCTACTCTAGACCCCAGTGACTGAAGTGTGGCTGAATTTTCTAGCTAATCCAGGAGACTAAATGTCAAGATGCCTATGACACTTTTAGCTCAGTGCCTGGTACCTATTTAAACCTCAAGCAAACGGCTGGCCCAATATCCTTTATCTAAAACCCTTGGGGCTGGCTGTTTTTGGCCTTTTTAAAGGAAATTTAGTGCAAACATCTTATATTGTAATGTCCCTGGTGAAATCTGCAGCAGCGTCCCATAATCAAGCATCTTAATATTTCATTTTTGAGTTTCATACCAAGTATCAACATTTATACTAAATGGGCCAAATGAAGACTATAACAGCTCCCTGCATTAGGGGCATTTTATAATTATAAAAGAGGTATAAAAGGGTTTCCAGGAAAACATTACAATTATAAACATATATGTATCTAACACCAGAATCCCAAAACACATGAAGCTAAAAACTAACATAACTGAAGAGAGAAATAGATAATTCAACAAAAATATTTGAAGACTTCAATTCCCCATTCAGAATAACTGATGGAACAATTAGAAAGAAAATCAACGATATTTAGAAGGTGTGAATATTAACTAAGGATTTCTAAACTTCTTGCCCAAGTTTGATTTGAACTAGCCCAGCTTCCTGATCTAGCCATACAATATTTGATTTCTATGCTTATTAACTTAAGTTTCATGATCCCTAGGCAGCATGTATGTGGATTTCAGGGGTTCACAATCCTATAAAATAATATGAAAAAATTTTTCTGTGAGTGAATGCATTGGGGAAAGTGTGTTCATAGCTTTCATCAGTCAGTTAACATATATTCTTTGGGGGTATATTAAGCACCGGGTACTGGACAGAGTGTTGGGGAAACAGCTATGAATAGACAGATTCATATGGAGCTTGTATTCCACTGGAGGTGGATGGGGTGGGCCAATCAGACAATAAACATAAGTCAATGAGATTAGATACGAATGCATGCTCTGAAGACAATAGAACAGAGTAATGTAACAGGCACTGGCTTTGAGGGCCACTAATTTAGCTGGGGGATTCAAAGAATTCTTAGGGGGTGACATTTGAAGGATGAAAACAGAAGAAAAGAACTAATGTCTTGAGATAGGGGCAGATGTGTTTTATTCAAGAGGCTGAACGAAGACCAGAGTGGCTGGAGCACAGAAACCCAATGGGATGGTAGAGAGAGGTGATTTTGGAGTAGGCAGGGGTCAGATCGTGGAGAGCCTTCCAGGCGGAGTTCCAGACCCTGGGCTGTGACATGCCCGTGGTGAGAGCCATTTCAAGGTCCCAAGCATGGATTTATTCTCACTACTGTGTGCGCAACGGGATCCCAGCTATGAACTAATTTCCATGGTCCAGATGGGAGATGCGGGTGGCTTGGGTCAAGAGAAGAAGAGGGGATTCCCTCAAGATCTTAGCAATCACCAAGGCAAGGAGCGCTTTGAAATGGGAGTGTACCAGTCCGAAAATCATTAGAAAGCAAATTAAATAAGCTTAAGTCAAGTGGGACACGAGTTCACATCGTTCATTATGTCTTCCTTGGGTCTGTAAGCCTGTGACGTAGAAAAAGGCAGTGTTGATCGTATCAGCGAAAGAAGTTGCAGGCAGTAATCCAAGTAGGGTTTAAATCACCGCTGATGTCAACAAGTGAAAAAAGGTAAGTAACACTAGCTTCTCCAAGTTCTAGTGGCTTTTTTTTTTTTAAAGAAATTCACGTTCTTTTATTTATTTATTTATTCATTTATGGCTGTGTTGGGTCTTCGTTTCTGTGCGAGGGCTTTCTCTAGTTGTGGCAAGCGGGGGCCACTCTTCATCACGGTGCGTGGGCCTCTCACTATCGCGGCCTCTCTTGTTGCGAAGCACAGGCTCCAGACGCGCAGGCTCAGTAGTTGTGGCTCACGGGCTTAGTTGCTCCGCTGCATGTGGGATCTTCCCAGACCAGGGCTCGAACCCGTGTCCCCTGCATCGGCAGGCAGACTCTCAACCACTGTGCCACCAGGGAAGCCCTCTAGTGGCTTTTGATGGTAAAAGGTTCCCCTTCCAGTTCTCATGTACGGAATTTCATGCTTTGCCTCTATCATCTCAAAGTTCTGAACATCTTCAGAGGGAGATGGTGGAGAAGGTCATGTGCCTGTGTTAAAGCTGGGCCTACGACTGTCTCATCTCGGGTCTGTTCCACATTTCACTAGTAAGGACCCAGCCGCATAAACACACCTCACTGCAAGGGACCGGGAGAACTAGGGTATGGTGAGCGCTCATCATCTCAGCTCCAGGGATAGAACTCCTGCCACACCCCGTTGGCTTATGACTGGATTGTTCAAGATGAAGCTGGAGTGTTTCCTCTGTTCTCTTAAGCAAATGAAATAATAGAATCTCTCTCTGTGACATCAATTTGCCTCAATGGTGGGCAGTTTCTTTTTTCTGTTTGTTTTTGTTTTGTTGGTTGTTTGTTGAACTGCAGTCTACCTGCATCAAAATAGTATTCTCCAGTTTTTAGAAGTAGAATCCTTATCTGTTTTCTTTTCTAAAGACTATGCTTCCTTTCGGCCTCTTCACTAATTGGGTACCTGTTTGGGGTTTCCCTGTACCCAATCATACCTGTCAAATGCACAGTCATATTTTGTGTCCTGAGATCAGCTTTGGAAAACCAAAGTATTTTATAAGATAGAAGAGTTAATTGCTGGATTGAGGGCCTATTATCAACAATTAAAACTTGTGTTGTCTATTTACAATAGCCAAGACATGGAAACAACCTAAAAGTCCATCAATAGATGAATAGATAAAGAAGATGTGGTACATATATTCAATGGAATACTACTCAGCCATAAAAAAGAATGAAATAATGCCATTTGCAGCAACATGGATGGATCTAGAGATTATCATAGTAAGTGAAGTAAGTCAGACAGAGAAAGACAAATATCATATGATATCACTTATATGTGGAATCTAAAAAAAATGATACAAATGTACTTATTTACAAAACAGAAACAGACTCACAGACACAGAAAACAAACTTATGGTTACCAAAGGGGAAATTGGGGGAAGGATAAATTAGGAGTTTGGGATCAACAGATACACACTACTATATATAAAATAGATAACCAACAAGGATCAACTCTATGACACAGGGAACTATTCCCAATGTCTTGTAATAATGTATAGTGGGAAAGAATTTGAAAAAGAATATATTTAGATATATATGTGTATATATAACTGAATCACTTTGCTGTACATCTGAAACTAACACAACATTGTAAATCAACTATATTTCAAAAAAAACAAAACAAAAACTTGTCCGCAAGTAGAGTGTGAACATTTAGGACCTACAAAGAGTCTATAGCCAAAGGTTCTAGCCCATATATTTGTGTAACCTCTGACTGCTCTACTCTGTCTAGTCTCCCTATTGTTCTATATTTAATTATAAATATGATAGCTGGTATTTATTGAATGCTTTCTCTGTACCAGGCCTTCTTCTAAGCACTTTACCCTAATTATTGCTATCTTCACAATAAACCTACAAAGTAGGTATTATTATTCTTGTTATAGATGGCAAAATTGAGTCACGGAGAGGTTAAATAGTTTTAGAAAAATTATGGATTTCAGGGCCATCAGATTAGATACCTTTCAGGGTATTGGGTGAGGCTCTCTGGTATGATTTTCACTTATAAATTTTTGGAGAACTTTTTTGCTTATTTGTCTATATTAATGACTCAGCAACGTATCTGGCTTGCCTTACCTTGTTTCCAAGTTAGTTTCACAGGAAGAATATTGTTCATGCTTTCTGGCTACAGGGACATATATCTTTACAAGTACTCAAGATACGTCCTGTGATACTTCCTATGAGTTTCTCCAATGATGCTCATCATATCGATACCGTTTTCAAGGATATGATGGGTTGACTAAGCATGATTCTTGGCTGTAAACCCATTGTACTCTTTGCATAACATTTAAAAAAATAAATTTATTTCTTTATTTATTTTTGGCTGCATTGGGTCTTCATTGCTGTGCACAGGCTTTCTCTAGTTGCGGCGAGCGGGGGCTACTCTTTGTTGCGGTGCGTGGGCTTCTCGTTGCAGTGGCTTCTCTTGTTGCGGAGCACGGGCTCTAGGTGCGCGAGCTTCAGTAGTTGTGGTGTGTGGGCTTCAGTAGTTGTGGCGCGCAGGCTCTAGAGCACAGGTTCAGTAGTTGTGGCGCACAGGCTTAGTTGTTCCACTGCATGTGGGATCTTCCCGGACCAGGGCTTGAACCCGTGTCCCCTGCATTGGCAGGCGAATTCTTATCCACTGCACCACCAGGGAAATCCTGCATGACATTTTTTAATCCTTATCTGAAGTCATTTCTTCACGAGAACATTTTGCTTGTGTTACCAAAATTATAAGCTGCTGAAGAGGCAGCTCAGGACTCACGTGGAACAGGATCATTCGTAAGTCTTCTGGGCAAAGTACTCGTTTTCAAGTTGCATTTATTGGCACTGTTCAGTTTAGGTGAGAATACTGTGTGAAGTAAGCTCTCTTAAAAAAATCATCTTTGAGTTTATTTACTCAGTAACACAATCCAACCGTTGTCAAATCCATCTACTACTATTTACCCATGAGGCATCTTAAGGAGGGCTGATTCATTTCTCAGATTGTTCAAAAATGAAGTGCTAAAACAGAAATTGGTTCTTACGCATTTTTTTTTTAATTTCCTCTTAAATCTTGGCTGATGTTCTCTGCTTTTGTATACTGTGGGAAAATTTCTTCTAGTTGGTAATGAGCTATCAGGAAGCTCAACCCTCAGGCCTTATAAGACCCAAGAATTTACACATTGTTAAACGCATTTTCAGTGTGAAGCCCTTTAGATGGCCATTCCTGTGGCAACTTCCTCTTGTCTCTATCACTTTGTTTTGTTTGACCCAACTTGTACATTTCTGTGATGGAGTTGGCCCCTGGAGAGCATCCTGGGATGCTCTTCAGTTTCTAGAAGGTAGCTGTCTAATTTTCTCTTTTTCAAAATATGAGTGCCTTTTGGGCCAGCTCATCAACTGGACACATTTTGGGATTTCTCAAAACTCAGTCACATCTGTCTAAGACCCAGTCTTATTTTCTCTCCTGGGTACAACTTTTATAACAAAGCATTCGACAGGATTGAGGAATTAGATGCACCATTTACAGCCTATTAACAACAACCAAGATTTGGGCTGCAAGCGAGGGCTAAGGGTTTCGGGCCTGTAGTATGCTTGGCCATGGATACTATTCAAAATATTTACGTAACTATTCAACATATTTATGTAAATTCTGGTTTGCATGCATTTTAAATCACTGTGGGTCTGGGGGAAGGATTAAGGGTTAAGATATTTCCAGTTTATAATACTTATAATGCTTTATAATACTCAGCACACTTTCTTACCATTCTAATTTTTATATAAGCCCCAAGTCCTGAAAAAGAAACTCTAAGAGATTCTAAACCTGTATTGACCAATATGGTAACTACATTTGAACTACAGCTTGTCCAAATTAGTGCAAAGATGCACTGTGAATGTAAAATATACACCAGATTTTTTAATAAATGTATTTATTTATTCATTTTTGCTGTGTTGGGTCTTCGTTTCTGTGCGAGGGCTTTCTCTAGTTGCGGCGAGTGGGGGCCACTCTTCATCGCGGTGCGCAGGCCTCTCACTATCGCGGCCTCTCTTGTTGCGGAGCACAGGCTCCAGACGCGCAGGCTCAGTAGTTGTGGCTCACGGGCCCAGTTGCTCCGCAGCATGTGGGGTCTTCCCAGCCAGGGCTTTGAACTCATGTCCCCTGCGTTGGCAGGCAGATTATCAACCACTGCACCACCAGGGAAGCCTACACCAGATTTTAAAGACTTAGTATGACAAGTAAAATCTAAAATATCTTTTAAATAATTTTTTATATTGGCTACATGTTAAAATAATAATATTTTGGATAGATTGGGTTGAATAAAATATATTGTTAAAATTAATCACTTGTTTCTTTTTCCTTTTTTAAATGTGACTCAGAAAATTTTAAACTATACATGTGGCTTACATTACTGACTTACATTATATTAGTATTGGACAACATTGTGCTAAACAATTAATAAAGACTGTTACAATCTTAATATATATTAATGTTTAGCACAGATCACAGTTGAGAAATATTGACATTTGCTGGTCTTGATATTTGCCATACTGAAGTTGTAATTAAAATGCCAGTAAATCCTCATTGAGTCGGGACACTTACTTCTTACTTGAGTTCACCCATTCACCTTCCAACGCCTAACCTTAAAAAAAAGTCTCCCTAAAATAGGCTTTGATGTGCATGTTCTGGTGTCTGAAATAGTCTCATTGCTTTTGGTGGATTATAGTTGAGAAGCAGGAGGCACATGGTTTGTTTTGACAGTGAGGAATGCAAGAGGCTTTCTAGTTTAGATTTAACATTCCATCTGCTGTGTTTTACAAGTAGAAGAGCTCAGTGAAGAGGGACCTGCTGGAATGGGGTGGTGGTGGTTCTGTTTTATCCCATGTCTTCCTTTTTTTAAAACTTATGAGCTAAAGAAGAGACATAACAAACAGCGTCACTGTGCATTAACAACCTTGCCAAGTGTAACAGATGAACATAGTTCTATTGAGTATCACTCAGTCTTAGCCAGTCAGATTGCTCACTGCTCTGCCTCAACTGCCAGGGAAAGGCATCTCTTTAGAGCTATAGATGCCATTTATGATTCAAAGAGAACTGCTTCCTATGGATCGCTATAATAAATCAGAAGCAGGAAGCCTGTTTCCTTGGATGAAACAGAGTAAATTTCTGACTGCCAGGTCTCCGTGGAGTTCATAGGTGGAAGGGATTTATAAGTAGGGACTCAAAGGATTTATCTCTCTAGCTCATATGTAAGCAATTTGGGGTCAAGCCTTTAAGCTGGTGAATGTGCTTTCTACACATGTTCTTTCTCTTTTCCTATGGGCTGGAAAGGCAATGACCAGATTTACCTTGAAACTCGATGAGTAGCCTCTATTAGCCTGCGTCCCTGAATGACCATGTGGAAGACAGACATGTGCTGCCTGGGCTGTTCTGTGAGAGAGAATTAAACTTTCATGTGTTTCAGCTGTTGTGTTTTGGGGGTTATTTGTTACAGATGTTTGGCCAACCCTAGCTAATGTAAACCCTATTAGTTATCCTTTTTAATGAAGTGTGGTTGATTTACAATATTACATTGGTTGCAGGTGTACAATATAGTGATTCAATATTTTTATAGATTATACTCCATTTAAAGTTATTAATAAATATTGGCTATATCTCCCTGTGCTGCACAATATATCTTTGTTGCTTATCTATTTTGTACACAGTAGTTTGTACCTCTTAAACCCCTACCCCTATCTTGCCCCTCCCCGCTTCCCTTTCCTCACTGGTACCCACTAGATTGTTCTCTATATCTGTGAGTCTGTTTCTGTTTTGTTACATACATTCATTTGCTTTATTTTTTAGATTCTACATATAAGTGGTAATATAGAGTATCTGTCTTTCCCTGTCTGAATTATTTCTCTAAGTATGATACCCTCCAGGACAATCCAAGTTGTTGCAAACTAATCAATTTCATTGTATTATATGGCTGAGTAGTATCCAATTGCATATATATATACAACATCTGCTTTATTCATTCATCTCTTGATGGACACTTAGGTTGCTTCCATGTCTTGACTATTTAAAATAATGTTGCTATGAACACTGGGGTGCTGTATCTTTTCAAATTAGTGTTCTTGGTGTTTTTAGATATATACCCAGGAGTGGAATTGCTGGGTCATATAGCAGCTCTATTTTTAGTTTTGTTTTGTTTTTTAGATTCCTCCATACTTATTTTCCATAGTGGCTACACCAATTTACATTCCCACCAACAGAGTACAAGGGTTCCCTTTTCTCCACATCCTCTCCAACATTTGTTATTTGTAGACTTTTTGATGATAGCCATTCTGATAGGTGTGAGGTGATATCTTCTTTTTTTTTAACATCTTTATTGGAGTATAATTGCTTTACAATGTTGTGTTAGTTTCTGCTGTATAACAAAGTGAATCAGCTATACGTATACATTTATCCCCATATCCCCTCCCTCTTGCGTCTCCTTCCCACCCTCCCTATCCCACCCCTCTAGGTGGTCACAAAGCACCGAGCTGATCTCCTTGTGCTGTGAGGCTGCTTCCCACTAGCTATCTATTTTACATTTGGTACTGTATATGCCACTTTACCTGCTACTTTACCAAATTCATTGATTAGCTCTAGTAGATTTCTGGTAGCATGTTTAGGATTCTCTATGTATAGTATGTCATCTGCAAACAGTGACAGTTTTACTTCTTCTTTTCCGATTTGGATTCCTTTTATTTCTTTTTCTTCTCTGATGGCTGTGGCTAAAACTTCCAAAACTATGTTGAATAATAGTGGTGGGAGTGGGCAACCTTGTCTTGTTCCTGATCTTAGAGGAAATGGTTTCAGTTTTTCACCATTGAGAATGATGCTGGCTGTGGGTTTGTCATATATGGCCTTTATTATGTTGAGGTAAGTTCCCTCTGTGCCTACTTTCTGGAGGGTTTTTGTCATAAATTGGTGTTGAATTTTGTCAAAAAAATTTTCTGCATCTATTGAGATGATCATATGGTTTTTATCCTTCAATTTGTTAATGTGGTGTATCACATTGATTGATTTGCATATATTGAAGAATCCTTGCATTCCTGGGATAAACCCCACTTGATCATGGTGTGTGATCCTTTTAATGTGCTGTTGGATTCTGTTTGCTGGTATTTTGTGGAGGATTTTTGCATCTATGCTCATCAGTGATATTGGCCTGTAGCTTTCTTTTTGTGCGATATCTTTGTCTGGTTTTGGTATCAGGGTGATGATGGTGGCCTCGTAGAATAAGTTTGGGAGTATTCCTTCCTCTGCAATTTTTTGGAAGAGTTTGAGAAGGATGGGTGTTAGCTCTTCTCTAAATGTTTGATAGAATTCGCCTGTGAAGCCATCTGGTCCTGGACTTCTGTTTGTTGGAAGATTTAAAATCACAGTTTCAATTTCATTACTTGTGATTGGTCTGTTCATAATTTCTATTTCTTCCTGGTTCAGTCTTGGAAGGTTATACCTTTCTAAGAATTTGTCCATTTCTTCCAGGTTGCCCATTTTATTGGCATAGAGTTGCTTGTAGTAGTCTCTTATGATGCTTTGTATTTCTGCAGTGTCAGCTGTTACCTTTTTTTCATTTCTAATCTGTTGATTTGAGTCTTTTCCCTTTTTTCTTGATAAGTCTGGCTAATGGTTTATTAATTTTGTTTATCTTCTCAAAGAATCAACCTTTAGTTTTATTGATCTTTATTATTGTTTCCTTCATTTCTTTTTCATTTATTTCGGATCTGATCTATATGATTTCTTTCCTTCTGCTAACTTTGGGTGTTTTTTGGTCTTCTTTCTTTCTCTAATTGCTTCAGGTATAAGGTTAGGTTGTCTATCTGATATTTTTCTTCTTCTAGAGGTAGGATTGTATTGGTATAAACTTCCCTCTTAGAACGGCTTTTGCTGCATCCTATAGATTTTGGGTCATCGTGTTTTCATTGTCATTTGTTTCTAGGTATTTTTTGATTTCTTCAGTGATCTCTTGGTTATTTAGTAGTGTATTGTTTAGCCTCCATGTGTTTGTATTTTTTACAGTTTTTTTCCTGTAATTAATATCTAGTCTCATAGCATTGTGGTTGGAAAAAATACTTGATGTGATTTCAATTTTCTTAAATTTACCAAGGCTTGATTTGTGATCCAAGATATGATCTATCCTGGAGAATGTTCCATGAGCACTTGAGAAGAAAGTGTATTCTATTGTTTTTGGATGGAATGTCCTATAAATATCAATTAAGTCCATCTTGTTTAATGTATCATTTAAAGCTTGTGTTTCTTTATTTATTTTCATTTTGGATGATCTGTCCATTGGTGAAAGTGGGGTGTTAAAGTCCCCTACTATTGTTATGTTACTGTCGATTTCCCCTTTTATGGCTGTTAGCATTTGCCTTATATGAGGTCCTCCTATGTTGGGTGCATAAATATTTACAATTGTTAAATCTTCTTCTTGGATTGATCCCTTGATCATTATGTAGTGTCTTTCTTTGTCTATTGTAATAGTCTTTATTTTAAAGTCTATTTTGTCTGATATGAGAATTGCTACTCCAGCTTTCTTTTGATTTCCATTTGCATGGAATATCTTTTTCCGTCCCCTCACTTTCAGTCTGTATGTGTCCTTAGGTCTGAAGTAGGTCTCTTGTAGACAGCATATATACAGGTCTTGCTTTTGTATCCACCAGCCAGTCTATGTCTTTTGGTTGGAGCATTTAATCCATTTACATTTAAGGTAATTATCGATATATATGTTCCTATTACCATTTTCTTAATTGTTTTGGGTTCGTTACTATAGGTCTTTTCCTTCTCTTTTGCTTCCTGCCTAGAGAAGTTCCTTTAGCTTTTTTTGTAGAGCTGGTTTGGTGGTGCTGAATTCTCTTAGCTTTTGCTTGTCTCTAAAGGTTTTAATTTCTCAGTCAAGTCTGAATGAGATCCTTGCTGGGTAGAGTAATCTTGGTTGTAGGTTTTTCCCTTTCATCTCTTTAAATATGTCCTGCCACTCCCTTCTGGCTTGCAGAGTTTCTGCTGAACGATCAGCTGTTAACTTATGGGGATTCCCTTGTACATTATTTGTTGTTTTTCCCTTGCTGCTTTTAATATTTTTTCTTTGTATTTAATTTTTTTTTTTTTTAATTAATTAATTTATTTATTTTTGGCTGTGTTGGGTCTTCGCTTCTCTGTGAGGGCTTTCTCTAGTTGTGGCAAGTGGGGGCCACTCTTCATCGCGGTGCGCGGGCCTCTCACTATCGCGGCCTCTCTTGTTGCGGAGCACAGGCTCCAGATGCGCAGGCTCAGTAGTTGTGGCTCACAGGCCCAGTCGCTCTGCGGCATGTGGGATCTTCCCAGACCAGGGCTCGAACCCGTGTCCCCTGCATTGGCAGGCGGATTCTCAACCACTGCGCCACCAGGGAAGCCCCCGTATTTAATTTTTGATAGTTTGATTTATATGTGTCTTGGCGTGTTTCTCCTTGGATTTATCCTGTATGGGACTCTCTGCACTTCTTGGACTTGATTATTTCCTTTCCCATATTAGGGAAGTTTTCAACTATAATCTCTTCAAATATTTTCTCAGTCCCTTTCTTTTTCTCTTCTTCTTCTGGGACCCCTATAATTCGAATGTTGGTGCATTTACTGTTGTCCCAGAGGTCTCTGAGACTGTCCTTAAGTCTTTTCATTCTTTTTTCTTTATTCTGCTCTGCAGTAGTTATTTCCACTATTTTATCTTCCAGGTCACTTATTCGTTCTTCTGCTTCAATTATTCTCCTATTGATTCCTTCTAGAGAATTTTTAATTCATTTATTGTGTTGTTCATCATTGTTTATTTGCTCTTTAGTTCTTCTAGGTCCTTGTTAAATGTTTCTTGTATTTTCTCCATTGTATTTCCAAGATTTTGGATCATCTTTACTATCATTACTCTGAATTCTTTTTCAGGCAGACTGCCTATTTCCTCTTCACTTATTAGATATGGTGGGTTTTTACCTTGCTCCTTCATCTGCTGTGTGTTTCTCTGTCTTCTCATTTTGCTTAACTTACTGTGTTTGGCGTGTCGTTTTCGTAGGCTGCAGGTTTGTAGCTCCCGTTGTTTTTGGTGTCTGCCCCCAGTGGGTAAGGTTGGTCCAGTGGATTGCGTAGGCTTCCTGGTGGAGGGGACTGGTGCCGGTGTTCTGGTGGGTGTGGCTGGATCTTTTCTTTCTGGTGGGCAGGACTACCTCTGGTGGTGTGTTTTGGGGTGTCAGTGACCTTATTATGATTTTAGGCAGCTTCTCTGCTAATGAGTGGGGCTGTTTTCCTGTCTTGCTAGTTGTTTGGCATGGGGTGTCCAGAACTTTAGCTTGTTCGTTGTTGAGTGTATTTGGGTCTTAGCATTGAGACAGAGATCTCTAGGACAGCTCTTGCCGATTGATATTACGTGGGGCCAGGAGGTCTTTGGTGTTCCAATGTGCTGAACTCGGCTCTCCCACCACAGAGGCTCAGGCCTGACACCCAGTCGGAGCAACAAGACCCGGTCAGCCACACAGCTGAGAAGAAAAGGGAGAAAAAAAAAGATAGAAAAGAAAAGAAAGTTATTAAAATTAAAAAATATATATTAAAATAAAAAAATTTAAAAAGTAATTAAGAAAAAAAGAGAGCAACCAAACCAACAAACAAATCCACCAATGATAACAAGCGCTGAAAACTAAACTAAGATAAACATAAAAATCTGAAAATGGTCAGTCGCATACAGCAAACCCCAAGTCTGCAGTTGCTCCCAAAGTCCACTGCCTCAGTTTTGGGATGATTCATTGTCTCTTCAAGTATTCCACAGATGCAGGGTACATCAAGTTGACTTTGGGGATTTAATCCACTGCTCCTGAGGCTGCACGGAGAAATTTCCCTTTCTCTTCTTTGTTTGCACAGCCCCTGGGTTCAGCTTTGGTTTGGCCCTGCCTCTGCATGTAGGTTGCCCTCTGGTGTCTGTTCTTCGCCCAGACAGGAGGGGGTTAAAGGAGCAGCTGATTAGGGGGCTCTGGCTCACTCAGGCAGGGGGGAGGGAGGAGTACGGAATGCAGGGTGAGCCTGCAGTGGCAGAGGCAGAGGCTAGCGTGACATTGCAACAGCCTGAGGTACGCCATGTATCCTCCCGGGGATCTTGTCCCTGGATCACGGGACCCTGGCAGTGGCAGGCTGCACAGGCTCCCAGGAGGGGCGGTGTGGAGAGTGACCTGTGCTTGCAGACAGGCTTCTTGGTGGCTGCAGCAGCAGCCTTAGCGTTTCATGCCCGTTTCTGGGTTCCACGCTGATAGCCGCGGCTTGCACTAGTCTCTGAACCTCGTTTAGGTGGTATTCTGAATCCCCTCTCCTTGCGCACCCCGAAGCCATAGTCTCTTGACTCTTAAGCAGTTGCAGACCTTTTTCCGGCCTCCCTCCCACCTAGCTGTGGCGCACTGGTCCCCTTCAGGCTGTGTTCACGCAGCCAACCCCAGTCCTCTCCCTGCGATCCGACCGAAGCCCGAGCCTCAGCTCCCAGACCCCGCCCGCCCCGGCGGGTGAGCAGACAAGCCTCTCGGGCTGGTGAGCGCTGCTCGGCACCGATCCTCCGTGCGGGAGTGTCTCCGCTTTGCCCTCCGCACCCCTGTGGCTGCACTCTCCTCCGTGGCTCCGAAGCTTCCCCCTCCGTCACCCGCAGTCTCCGCCCGTGAAGGGGCTCCTAGTGTGTGGAAACTTTTCCTCCTTCACAGCTCCCTCCCAGAGGGGCAGGTCCCATCCCTATTCTTTTGTCTCTGTTATTTCTTTTTTCTTTTGCCCTACCCAGGTACGTAGGGAGTTTCTTACCTTTTGGGAAGTCTGAGGTCTTCTGCCAGCATTCAGTAGGTGTTCTGTAGAAGCTGTTCCACATGTAGATGTATTTCTGATTTATTTTTGGGGAGGAAGGTGATCTCCACGTCTTACCCCTCCGCCATCTTCGTGAGGTGATATCTAATTGTTGTTTTGGTTTGCATTTATCTAATAATAGAGATGATGAGCATCTTTTCACGTACCTGTTATCCATCTGTATATCTTCTTGGAAAAATGTCTATTCAGGTCTTCTGCCCATTTTTTTTTTGATTGGGTTGTTTTTTTTTTTTGATGTTGAGTTGTATGAGCTGTTTATATATTTTGGATATTAATCTGTAGCTGGGCATATCATTTGCAAATATTTTCTCCTGTTCTGTAGGTTGTCTCTTTGCTTTTTCAATGGTTTCCTTTGCTGTGCAAACTTTTTAAGTTTAATTAGGTCCCATTTGTTTATTTTTGCATTTATTTCTTTTGCCTTAGGAGACAGATCCAAAAAAATATTGCTATGATTTATGTCAAAGAGTGTTGTGTCTATGTTCTCTTCTAGGAGTTTTATGGTTTCAGATCTTACATTTATGTCTCTAAACCATTTGAGTTTATTTTTGAATATGGTGTGAGGAAATGTTCTAATCTCATTGTTTTACATGTAGCTGTCCAGTTTCCCAGCACCACCTATTGAAGAGACTGTCTTTTCTCCATTGTATATTCTTTGTCTTAGGTTAATTGACTGTAGCTGGGTAGGTTTATTTCTGGGGTCTCTATTCTGTTCCATTGACGTATGTGTCTGTTTTTTTGTGCCAGCCCATGATGTTTTGATTAAACACTATTAGCTATTATACTAGAAATTACCTGATTTGAAAATAAGAAAAGGTCATAAATCACAAAGGAGATAACTTTCTTTTCTCTTAGCATACACTTTTATCTGCAGCAGTCATGATCTTATTTTTTCTTGCATTTAACTTAAGCCGGCTTAGGCATTAGTCCTGGAGGTGGAGTATATTGGAACTGGGAAGGAGTCATGTCATCCAAATGCCTTATTTTGCAGATGAGGAAATACCCATATCTTGCCTGCCTGATGTGACATGGCTAGGGAGTTTCAGGAATTGGAGTTTCCTGTTTCTCGTTTCAATATCTTTCCAATACGTCTAAGAGGTGTAAATAATTCTTATGTAATGTGGCAACTCTGACTGATTGGTAGTGCCTGTCTGGCCTATTATTTTCAAGAGTAAGAAGCTGCTTTTTGGCCCGTGAGAGAGGAAAGAGAGTGGAGAAGATTATGTATTGCATTCACCAATTCTGCATTACCTAATGCAGCTTCATAGTGAGGTAAGCCTCGTGATGTCTCTTGGCAGTATTGAGAATGTGCCAGTTTTATTTGTCTTTCAAGTTGTGGCAGTCTGAATGGAAAACCCTGATAGTGTCATCACTAACAGCATTAGCATTCCAGTGGTGTGGAAAGAACATAGGCTGGGTGTCTGAAAATCTAGGTTTTAGCCTTAGTCTGTTACTCACGATCATGGGCAGGTCATTAAACACACCTAAACTTTAGTTTGCTCGTTTGTAAGACAGTGCTGTGAAACAAGATTCTATTCTACGTTCAAATTCTTATTATTCTACAAGAACATGTTTTGATAGCATTCAGTAAACATAGTTTGTTGCTTTCATAAACACATCTGTATCTATCCTCTCTCTATATCCTATCATTGATCTATCTACCCATCTATCTACCTATTTAACATAACCTTTAAGAGGCATGAATCAAATTCACTAAAAATATCCAAGCATTTATAATATTAGGATTAATAATTACAAGAAAACATATTTGTATGGAGCTTTTATTTACATCTTCACACTTGATCTCCATAACAAATTTATGAGGTTGGCAGAGATCTTTTTTGTGACATGGCATGGCTTGAAAAAAGGACTCCATTTACAGGTAATAAAATTGTGGCTTGGGAAGCATGCATGACAAAACACTAAATCACAGAACAAGTAAGTGAAGAAATTGGAGATTGATTTCAGACCGGATGCACATTTTCTGAGATTACATTTCCTTCATAATCCTTTACAATTAAAACCAGTTATAGTTTGCTTAGAACATTTTTTTTTATGGAGACGACTGTTGCATGTCTAGGGTAATTCAGATTCCAGACATTTTGAGTTTTACTTAGTGAGTTTTTGTTGTTTTTGTTGAGGCATATAATAGATCTCCAGCGTCCTCTCTGTTCTCTTTTTGCAGGAGAAGTCATATGCTCCGCCACTCCTCATCATAGGTTTCTCTTGGACCTGGTTCATTCTTGGCTCAAATTAACCCCTCCCATTGAGTCTTGGTGGGTCTTTGCCACCACGTTTCAGCCTAGCTTCAGTGTGACCCTTGGATAGAAAAAAACTCAGAGTGTCCCATCAGTGAGATTGAGATGCCACAAAGAAGAGCATAGGAGGATGTAACATCTGTACTGAATCAAAGTAATTGGTTGCCAAATGTACTCCACATGCCTTCTCCTTTTCTTTCTGGATAATGTGCTCATCAGGCAGCATTTAACAGCTGTTAAGTGACCTGGATTGTGTGGTATCTTTCACTGTTGCAAAATTTTCCAATTGTTTAACAAGACAAACACATGAGTAAACTGTTAGGGCAAATGGTTTATTTAATGTTTTGTTAAATTACATATGTTTTGGGTGTATGGCATTATAATTTAACATCTGTATAGACTACAGAGTGATCACCACCACAAGACTAGTTACCATCCATCACTATACGGTTGACTCCCTTCATCCACTTCACCCTTCACCCCTCATAACCACTAATCTGTTATCTTTATCTATGAGTTTGTTTTTTTGTTTGTTCATTTGTTTTTTTAGATTCCACATATGAGAGAAATCATATGGTATTGTCTTTCTCCATTTGACTTATTTCACTAAACATAATACCTTCAAGGTCAATCCATATTGTCACAAATGGCAGGATTTCACCCATTTTTATAGCTGACTGATATTCCATTGTACATATATACCACATCTTCTTTATCTATTCATCCATTGATGGACACTTAGGTTGTTTCCATATCTTGACTATAGTGAATAATGCTGCAGTGGAAAAAAGCGTGTATATATTGTATATTTTGGATTCGTGTTTTTCTGTTTTTTGGATGTTATACCCAGATGTGGGATAGCTGGGTCATATGGTAGTTCTATTTTAATTTTTTGTTTCCATAGTGGCTGCACCAATTTACATTTCTAACAGTACGCAAGGGTTCCCTTTTCTCTACCTACTCTCCAACATTTGTTATTTCTTTTTTATTTTTTTTCATCTGTTATTTCTTGGCTTTTTGATAATAGCCATTCAAACAGGTGTGAGGTAGTATCTTATGTGGTTTGGATTTGCATTTCTCTAATTATTAGTGATGCTGAACATACTTTCATGTGCCTGCTCACCATCTGTATGTCTTCTTTGGAAAATGTCTACTCAGATCCTCTGCCCATTTATTAATTGAGTTGTTTGTTTTTTAGTTGTTGAGTTATATGAGTTCTTTATATATTTTGGATATTAACCCCTTATTGGGTATATGATTTGCAAATATCTTCTCCAGTTCAGTAGGTTCCTTTGATGATGGTTTCCTTTGCTGTGCAGAAGCTTTTTAGTTTGATGTAGCCCCATTTGTTTAGTTTTATTTTTGTTTCCTTTGCCTTTGGAGTCAGATTCTCAAAAACTTTGCTAAGACTGATGTCAATGAAATTACTACCAATGTTTTTTTCTAGGAATTTTATGGTTTCAAGACTTACATTCAACGCTTTAATCCATTTTGAGTTAATTTTTTGTGTATGGTGTGGTCTAGTTTCATTCTTTTACATGTGGTTGTCCAGTGTTCCCAAAACCATTTATTGAAGACTGTCCTTTCTCCATTGTATGTTTTTGTTCCTTTGTTGTAAATTAATCATACATATATGTGTATATATATGTGTCAATTTATGTGGTTTATTTTGAGGCTTGTAATTCTGTTCCATTGATCTGTGTATCTATTTTTGTGCCAGTAACATACTGTTTTGATTACTATAGCTTTGTAGTACAGTTTGAAATTATGTAACTTGATACCTACAGCTTTGTTCTTCTTTCTGAAGATTGTTTTGGTTATTCAGGGTCTTTTGTGTTTCCATACAAATATTAGAATTATTTGTTCTGGTTCTGTGAAATATGCCATTGGAATTTTGATAGGGATTGTATTGAATCTGTAGATTGCTTGGGGTAGTATGAACTCTTTCTGATAGTTTGCTAATAGTGTATAAAAATGCCACAGATTTCTGTATATTGATTTTGTATCCTGCAACTTCACTGAATTCATTTATTAGTTCTAATAGTTTTTTGGTGGAGTCTTTAGGTTTTTCTATATATAGTATCATGTCATCTGTAAATAGCGACAATTTTACTTCTTCCTTTCTGATTTGGATGCCTTTTATTTCTTTTGCTTGCCTAATTGCTGTAGCTAGAACTTCTAATACTATGTTGAATAAAAGTGGTGAGAGTGGGCATCTTTGTCTTTTTCCTGATCTTAGAGGAAAAGTTGAGTATGTTAGCTCTGGGTTTGTGGTATATGGCCTTTGTTGTGCTGAGGTACGTTCCTTCTATTCCCACTTTGTTGAGATTTTTTGTCATACACGGATGTTGAATTTTGTCAAATGCTTTTTTTGCAACAGTTGAGATGATCATACAATTTTTATCCTTCATTCTGTTAATGTTATGTATGTGTTATTGTATGTGATGTTAATGTGATGTGATGTGTATATATAAGGATATTGGCCTATAATGTTCTATTTTTGTGGGGTCCTTGTCTGGTTTTTATATCAGAGTAATGCTCGTTTTATAAAATGAGTTTGCAATGTTTCTCTCCTCTTCAATTTTTTGAAAGATTTTGAGAAGGGTAGCTATTAAATCTTTTTTGAATTTTTTTAGAATTTGCTAGTGAAGCCATCTGGCCTGGGCTTTTGTTCTTGGGACATTTTTGATTACAGTTGCAATCTCCTTACTAGTAATTCATCTATTCAGATTTTCTATTTCTTCATGATTTGCTTCTTAGATTATGTTTCTAAAGAATTTATCCATTTCTTCTAGGTTGTCCAATTTGTTGGCATATAATTGTTTGTAGTAGTCTCTTATGATCCTTTGTATTTCTTTGATATTAGTTGTAAATTCTCTTCTTTCATTTATGATTTTATTTATTTGAGTCTTCTCTTTTTTTCTTGGTTAGTCTAGCTAAAGGTTTGTTGATTTTTTTTTTTTTTTATCTTTTCAGAGAACCAGCTCTTGGTTTCATTGATTTTTACTTTTTTTTTTAATGTCTCTATTTTTAAAATTTCTGCTCTGATCTTTATTATTTCCTTCCTTCTACTAATTCTGAACTTTTTTGTTGTCTTTTTCTGGTTCCTTTAGGTGTAAAGTTAGATTGTTTATTTGAGATTTTTCTTATTTCTTGCTGTAGGTCTGTATTGCTATGAACTTTCCTCTTAGAACTGCTTTTGCTTTATCCCATAGCTCCTGGTATAACATATTTCTGTTTTAATTTGTCTCTAGGTATTTTATTTTTCCTTTGATTTCTTTGATGAACCATTGGTTGTTCAGTAGCATATTTTTAATCTCCATGTTTGGTGGGGTTTTTTTCCAGTTTTCTTCTTGTAATTGATTTCTGGTTTCATCCATTGTTGTCAGAAAAGGTGCTTGATGTGATTTCAATCTTCTTGAATTCACTGATACTTTTTTGTAACCCAACATGTGATCTATCCTGAAGAATGTGCCATGTGTACTTGAAAGGAATGTATAGTCTACTGCTTTTGGATTGAATGTTTTGTATATATCTATTAAGTTCATTTAGTCTGATGTGTCATTTAAGACCCATGTTTCCTTATTGATTTTCTGTCTGGATGATCTATCCATTGATGTAAGTCTGGTGTTAAAGTCCTCTGCTCTTATTGTACTGCTTTCAATTTCTCCCTTCGAGTCTTTTAGTGCTTGCTTTATATATTTAAGTTCTTCTTTGTTGGATGCATATACATTTATAAGTGTTATATCTTCTTTTACATTTTTTATTTTTTATTTTATGCATCCTTTAACTAATTATTATAATTTTAGTTAATTTGACTATTTTTGTCTTTTAACCTTCATGCTTGCTTTATAAGTGATCAATACACTACCTTTATTATGTATTTACCTTTTCCAGAGAGACATTTAGTTTTGTGTGTTTTCTTATTATATATTAGTGCCATTTATTTTCAGCTTAAAAAAAGTCCCTCGAGCTTTTCTTGTAGGATCAATTTAGTGGTGATGAACTACTTTAGCTTTTGCTTCTCAGGGAAATTCTTAATCTCTCCTTCAATTCTGAATGATAACCTTGCTGGGTAGAGAATTCTTATTTGGAAATTTTTCTCTTTTCAGCACTTTGAATATGTCATGTCACTCCCTTCTGGTCCATAAGGTTTCTGCTGAAAAATTTTTTGATAGCCTTTTGGGTCAAGTGAGTCTGTGAATGTGTACTTTGAGAGTGGATTTTCTGTTCCCTGCAGTTCTATAGTTTTGTGTGTATTCCCAGTTGGTTTTTAAAGCAAAGTGTTTTGGAGGCTTGTCTCTCCTGTGCAGGATCTAGGAGTTGTGGTGCCTGATGTGAAAATTGAATTACTTGCTCCTCATGGAAAAGATTCATACCTTTGTGGTCCCTTCTAATTATGGAATGCTGCAGCTGGAGTGTGGTGAATTGTTCTACATGTGGTTGTATATTTGATGTGTTCACGGGAGGAGGTGAGTTCAGGACCTTCCTACACTGACATCATGAACCCTCTCCCTCATGGAAAATGTAAACAATTACTCTGAGGATTCTGTCATCTTCTGGCCTCTTTGATACCTCTCATGATGTTCTTTTGGATTAAATGGAAAAATATGGAACTAATATCAGAAGAGTTAGGTGGATTCTTACCTGGCTGAAAAATGTTAACTAATTTGGCTAACCAGATTAGTTTGGGCCCTGTTCTGTCAAACATTTAAATTACAATTTGGATTAAAAACACATAGAATTTGCTTAACAAACTTTGGATGTCACAAAATATTGGAAGAACAGACAATATATTTGATGACAAGCTGTTCATCAAAAGCTATATTAATAGTCTATCATGATGGCCTGAAACTAACAGGGTATAATTCCAGAATTTAGACCTGAAAAATAAAATCCTTTATGAATGTTTATAAAGAGGAAAACCAAGTTTAGTAGGGCTTTATATGCAGAAAATTTCAGTTGATTACAAGCTGAATAGGAGCCAACAATATAGTTGCAGCTGCTTGGCAGGCTAATGCAATCTGAGGGAAGTTTTAAGATAATATACTGTTTGCATTAATGGCAGTGATGGCTTCATTGTAATGGCCACTGGTCAGAACTCATCAGGATTATTGTGTTATTTTTGGTACCCTATTTTAAGTGGATATTGTCAGATGAAAGAAACTGGATACTGAAGAAACCCAGAGTTCAAAGACTCAGGGATGTTCAACCTGAACAGGGGAAATGATGATGAGACATGGTAACTAGGGTGACCATATGTTTCAGTTCACCTGGGTCATTCCCTGTTCATGCATGTTTCTCAGCATCCCATCTGGTTTAGCATCTGTCCCAAATATGTTATTTTTACATTTTGGAAAGCAATTTATTTTTGAAAATGCTTTCTGATTAGAACTTTTTAATAGATCTCTTGCTCTATTAAAACCTAATATTCAATTAATAAATACAAATTTTAACAATTATAATATCTTTATTATATTTTTTAAAATTTTTATAATTTATTTAACCCAATATGCCTAAAATATTATCATTTCAACATATAAACAGTATGCAAATTAGAAATGAGATATTTTACATTCTTTTGTTCTTAAGCACTAAGTTTTCAGGTATCCAGGGTTTATTTAGCTGTATGGGGCTAGTGGCTACGATATGGACAGCACAGGTTTTATCCTCTTTCTCTCTCTTTAAGCTTTCCAGTATGATTATAAGTAACTACCCCGCCCTATAGTCTTGAATCCTGCATTGCCAGATTTTCACCTGTCGTTAAGAACAGGAGATTTGCATTCCCCTTCAGCACTGTTTAGGCAATATTGAACCCAAGAATCCTCCTTTCTCTAAGTATCTGCTGTCTACAGTCTATTCACAATTACTAATTTCTTCACCAGAGTGTTTATTGTAAGCAACAACACCAACTCTGGAAACTTAAGGAGAAATTATTTTCCTGGATGAATAATTATTAGTTAAAAAACTTCAGTTCAAAAGCTGGAGAATCAGTCTCGGTTAGAAATCAGGGAATACAGTCTAGTTCATGCTAAGGATGCCACTCTTGGCACCTTTGCAAGCCTCACAGCACTACTATGCTAATGTCTTCAAATGTACCTGCATCTTTGCAGATTCAAGGTCAAAGCTGAAGAATTTCACTGATTCAGTATCATGAGCTGGCTCTTTAGGAGGTCAGGGAGAGGTGATATCTGGATCCTTCAGTTTCTGTAGTAGAAGATAGAATTCTCTTATCACTTGAATCAGGGGAATTCTTCCCAAATAAGATGGACAGTAGGGTGATGCATGGTAGGATAATGGGCAGTAGGATAAAGGAGTCAACTGTCCCCTACAAAAACACTGGGGAAATAAATAGAGTGGAATAAGTGCATTTTCTTATTTATGGCAAGTGAATTTATGGATAAAAATTCAATAAAAATTAAGGGCTTATTTGAAGTGAGAGTTACCATTTTTTGATCACATTTATGTTGTTAAATATTTTGAATTAAAAAATATTTCTGATTTTAATAAATCAAATTTAAAAAATCTGGCTTCATAACATAACCAGTGTTAAAAGTTTGGTACGTTTTTTTTTCTGTGCCAGGAGTAAAATTTTAGAGGCTCTCTGACTGAATTATTTTGAAGTGATAAATAAAAGCCTTCATAAACTCTTTATCACTGTAATTTTGATGTTGTCAGAGTTTTAAAGTCCTTAAGAAAAAAATAATTTAGTTCCATAAACAGTTTTAAAAGAGCATAAAAATTTTTTGTTATGGTATCAAGGCAGTAGTATTCAGTATTTTTTTTGAAACTTTTCTTCCCTTTTATTGAGTTTTTTGTAAAATATATTAATTGTTAAAAAATGTAAAGACTATATCTAAATAATTCCCCAAATGAACAGCCACCTTAGACTTTAATTATAGTATGTTCTCTTTCCCCCTTGCTCTCCACTTGCTAAATTGTACTACTAATAGTCATAATTCCTTCTGTGGGTTCTAGACTTTACAATTTGTAAGGGGTTGTATTTATATCTCCACCTTTGGCCCTCACAGCAAGTCCATGCAGCATTTTGGGTTTTTATTTTAATCTTTTGAGGGGTTATGTTTCTTTTTTTCTTTTTTTCTTTTCTTTTTTTTTTTTTTTTTGCATTTTTTTAACATCTTTATTGGAGTATAATTACTTTACAATGGTATGTTAGTTTCTGCTTTATAACAAAGTGAATCAGCTATACGTATACATATATCCCCATAGCTCCTCCCTCTTGCATCTCCCTCCCACCCTCCTTATCCCACCCCTCTAGGTGGTCACAATGCACCGAGCTGATCTCTGTGTGCTATGTGGCTACTTCCCACTAGCTATCTATTTTACATTTGGTAGTGTATATATGTCCATGCCACTCTCCCACTTTGTCCCAGCTTATGCTTCCCCCTTCCCTCATCCTCAAGTCCATTCTCTACGTCTGCGTCTTTATTCCTGTCCTGCCCCTACATTCTTCAGAACCTTTTTTTTTTAAGATTCCATATAGATGTGTTAGCATACGGTATTTGTTTTTCTCTTTCTGACTTACTTCACTGGGTACGACAGACATCCACATCACTACAAATAACTCAATTTCGTTTCTTTTTATGGCTGAATAATGTTCCATTGTATATATGTGCCATATCTTCTTTATCCATTCATCTGTCGATGGACACTTAGGTTGCTTCCATGACCTGGCTATTGTAAATAGAGCTGCCATGAACATTGTGGTACATGATTCTTTTTGAATTATGTTTTTCTCAGGGTATATGCCCAGTAGTGGGATTGCTGGGTCATATGGTAGTTCTATTTTTAGTTTTTTAAGGAACCTCCATACTGTTCTCCATAGTGGCTGTATCAATTTACATTCCCACCAATAGTGCAAGAGGGTTCCCTTTTCTCCACACACTCTCCAGCATTTATTGTTTGTAGATTTTTTTGTTGATGGCCATTCTGACTGGTGTGAGGTGATACCTCATTGTAGTTTTGGTTTGCATTTCTCTAATGATTAGTGATGTTGAGCATCCTTTTGTGTGTTTGTTGGCAATCTGTATATCTTCTTTGGAGAATATATTTATTATTTTAGTACCACTTTTTACCTTCAAAATTTGTCCCCATTTTGGATAGTAAATTATACACCTAATAACCATCCTGCTATTTGGAGGATTCTCTTGCTGAGAGATTTACTTTTGTGTAAAGAACTACTTTTATGTAGTTCACAGGAGAGAACTTTGATCAATTGGTGGACATGATAGGAAGTCAAGTTTCAGCTGAATATAAACTTTATGAAGTGGTAGGATCTCACTTCTGGAAAAGCTCAAGTGAAACTTGATGACCCTTTGTATGCCAGGGATTTAAAAATACTTTATCATGGAAAAGTTTCAAATATACACCAAAGTAGAGAAAACAATATAATGTCAGGAATGTTTTGAAGATGGAATCCAAATTCCCAAGTGACTGTACTAACCCAAGTGCCTGGCAGCTCTATGAAGTGTCATCTGCATTAGTGGATGCAGGAGTGGTGACAGGGCTGAGGGTAAATGCTTGGTAGGTCACATCACAATCCACATGATTCTAATAGCAGGGCTTCCATTGCCAAGTTTTACTGCTAGAATTGCAGGCCCCTGGAAATCAGGAGTCTCTTCCTTTCTTATCTTTTGTTTCCTTGATAAGAAGTTCTCATGCGTAAAGGAGAGTAACCTTTTCCTTCTGGTCTTTCCAATTTTTCCCTAGTGGGTGGTCTTGATGGAGATGTGGCCTATCATTGCCTCATCTTGACTCCAACTTAGATGACCTCCTGAGCCCCTAACCCACAGTGTCTAATTCATTAACAGGTGCTTAATTCACTTTGTTGACCGAATGAATGAACAACTGAAAGACTGCCATCTACCATCCCTAGCACAATGGAAGCCTAGCATAGTTCTCTCTCCACTGGAAAATGGGGTTTGGAAGTAATTTTAAGTTGTTCTACCCATGGAGAATTGAAGAAGCTGAAATATAAGAGAATTCTTGGCATTGAGGCCATTCTTGGGTGGTAGCTTCTGGATTCTCAGTTATTAAACAAACTCTAATTAGGAACTAGATACAGTATATTCTCACAACCTTTTGTGTAAACCTAAGGAAGTCTCAGTTCTGTCTGCATGTAGATATTACAACCATCACCTTGCATGAAAAATTTACTCAGGGCAGACATGACAATATGCCAGAGAAGGAATTCTGTACCCTTATATTTGGAACTAGACAATGAGAAATCTTCTTAATCAATGGTTGAAACAGAGTCTCTTGGGGATCAAGACTTGGGCATCACCTTTAAAGTTGTCAGGCTAGAGGCCTTTGTAGAGTGCTATTCCTTTCTCATGAAAGAACAGAGAGTATCTCTCAAAGTTTATCCAATTATATGTCTTTAACATTTAGTTATTTCACCAATGAGAGCAACTGCTAACATTCATTATGGCATTTAACAAGCCACAAATTTCACCAGTAAAAACTTATTTCTGACATTCACTATTCTGATGGTCATAGCATTCAGTTTTAATCAAGATATGGTAATTGTTAAGATGGATGGATATGAGATTAATCAAGAAACTTTCGTAGTAGTCACCATTGGAGTGTGGTGTTTCTAGCAGAAACAAAGGTAGGCAATATGAATTTACTCTTCCTGTGTTCAGAGCCATCCTATCTAAGGAGCACTTTTCCCCTGTTCCAATTGCATGAGTCTATGACTCATATGAGTAATCAGATATAGTTCTTTAAAAAAATATATCAACTAAAAAATAAAAGCTATGCAATGGTGCATTGAGACCATCATTTGATATTTTCTCCCTCACCAAGAAGTCCTCCAATCTTTAGAACACCACCTAGTGGTTTAATTTGAATTATAATTACTACTTGTGTTTCTTCATTTAGGATGAAATAACAATAAGAAAAACTATCAAAGTAAAGGTATTTTTCCATTTCCATTTCCTTGTTCCTATGTGACAAGAAGTAAATTAGATTGAGCTGAGCTAACCTGTTACTTACAAAGATGTTTATTTTTTACCAAGTTCCTGGGATTTTTGAAAACTTGCCCCATTGACTAAAATTTTTCATAATCCAGCATTTTTTAGGATAGAAAATAAAGGAAAATTTTTATAATTAATTAGGAAATTCTTTCTCAGGTATTGGTGTGAAATATTTGTTAAATATTCTATTCTCCAGATAATGTCCCAATTTCATAAATGCTTATAATGACAGCTATTGATTATATGAAAAATTTGAATGATTATTTAGTTGCCCAAGAATATCATTTCTTTGGGTGAAGAGATTTAAATATTTCTAGCTTGAATAATTCTCCATTCATCCCAACTCTGTTCTACCTATTTAATTTTCGGTCCTTGATGCATTTTGAAATTGCATAAACTTGGACAAGTCATAATCTTATTTCAGTATCATCTGTAAAATGGGATAAAATATCTGCCTTAGGAAGGCATTGTAAATAAGGTTAGGTGTAGAAACACTTGGCAAACTACAAAATATAAATAACTATTATTTTAAAAATCTGTAAAATTATCTGACTTTTTAATTGCTCTTATTGTAAATTTCCCCCTCACTTTAAAGAAATATACTTAATCATTCTAGAATTATACTGCATTTCAGTAATTTGCAAGGAGTTATTATTGTACTGTAAGGCTACATTGGGAGGATTAAAACTTTAGAATTTAGTTATCCAAGCTTTAATAGCTTCCTGTTATTCATAATAGTTTATATTTACTTTTATTTTGAGTCATTATTTTGAGTGACATTAGGGGATAAATTAATATAACTGATTTCTCAGCAATAGAGACTATACTGACCCTTACTGAAAAGGTGGACTTTCTAGGGGAAACCTTAAAATGAAAATGGGAAAACCATTCTCTTGACTGTGCTAGTATAACTGATAAATCTTAAAATCTCAAACAAAGCCACAAACATTGCACAATGAAATTGCCTATCACTTATTATTGGAGTTATTTTTACTTGCCTCACCTTTCCATTTGATTGTCAGTTTTGCAAATTGATTTGTCTTACCTCCCAATTTTTCTCTAAGCCATCCAAAAATCTATATTCATACAAAAATTCTGTTCCTAGAATTTTTCTAATTCCAGAAGAGACAGAATTTTGTGATCATCTGCAACAATTCTAGAGAATGTTGTTGATTTTGTGAAAATCAAAAGCTTTTATTTACTGAAAAGTGA
The DNA here is from genome assembly GCF_028021215.1 of Eschrichtius robustus. Lineage (NCBI taxonomy): Eukaryota > Metazoa > Chordata > Mammalia > Artiodactyla > Eschrichtiidae > Eschrichtius > Eschrichtius robustus. Next base: position 4,735,172 of record NC_090829.1, read on the forward strand.
TGATTTCTGTTTCTTAAGGATGTGAGAAGATGCTTAAATTATGCTCACATCAGCTTTTGCTTATTCTTTGGCATGTGCTCTATACCTAGCTGGGCTCTAATATCCAAACTAAGTGCTGCAAATTTTAAAATAATTGCTAAATCAGTAAATTTATTATGCTAAAATCTGTTTGCCTTGTACTCTGCTTAAAAGGGAAGTCTAACAATAGCTTATGTAATTTTACAACTTCTTTCAGACCGATAGCGTGCTATTGCTTCCTTTTGGCGTATGTATATACCCACCAGTGTTTAACAAGCATTTAAAATAATATTCTACAATTAAAAATCAGCTAAACAGAAATGTAATTTGAATGTGAGCCCAACTTGCAGCTAGTACTCAAGGTAAATAAAATTGTAAGGAAATCTGGTTTTGTGAACAGTTTATGAATTCAGTTAATAAAGGATACATTCATGAACTCAAAAGCGCTTCCAAAATCACTTTCACAAACGAAAAGTAGAGACCACAAATCAATAGGACGTTTACAGACATAGCAGAACTTCAAGTGCATGTCATCTTCCTTAAAGTATTTGCTGTGAGAGTAACTACCATAATTGTGACATTAGTGTCGCTCCTCAGCATAGTCTGTGACTGATCTCTGAGGGCACTGTCTTCTATGTCTCCCATCAGCAACCTCTCCATCCCCTCATTTTTAAAATCATCTCCAGTGGTGGTGAAGCTTTATCCTTTGCAGACAGATTTATCTTTTGGCAAGAACCTGGTACTAAGCAAGACCAACCTCACCAGCTCATAAGCCCCTTGAGGGCCTCTATCTCATTTTCTGGTGACTTCTCTCTTACATTTTGGTATCCTTGGAGTGGAGCTTGGGAAACCATGGGCCGTCCACACGAGCTTGCAAAACTGTCACAGTGTGCAAAGTCGTGAATTTGATTGACTTCATGATGTGACCTGTGTGACTGCACAGTGACATGATTTGGAAGGAGAAAGACGGGTCAGATGCTAGCTTCTTTCCTTGCCAGCCCCGTGACCTGGGACCAACTTGGCATTTTAAGTTTTGTAATCTCCGGGAGCCTCAGTTTTTCCCATCTGGAACGCCTCATGCTGCTGTTGTGAAGGATTTTGTTAGACGAAATGTGTAAGAAGATTTGTAAGTTCATGGAATCTTGTAAGAGCTCAGCAATTGGCAGTTGCTGTTACTTGCTCTGAGGACAGTCACAAAAAGGAGTTATAAAATGTTCTGGGCCAAAGCTGTATCGCAGGTACCCCTGCCCTAAAGAAGAATACAAAGGGGAGACTCATTCTTTTTTATTGAGATAAAATTGACATATATGTCAAAGCATATATTAGTTTCAGGTGTACAGTGTAATGATTCCATATATGTATATATTGAGAAATGATCACCACAATAAGTTTAATTAACATCCATCACCACACATAGTTATAATTCTTTTTCTTGTGATAAGAACTTTTAAGATCTGCTCTCTTAACAACTTTCAAATATACAACACAGTCTTGTTAACCATAGTCACCATGCTGTATATGATGTTCCCAGGACTTACTTATTTTTAACTGGTAGTCTGTACCTTTTGACCCCCGTTACCTATTTCACCCGTCCCTTCCCCCTGCTTCTGGCAAACCACCAATCTGTTCTCTGCAACTCTGAGTTCATTTTTGGGTTTTTTTTTGGTTGTTGTTTATGTTTTTGTTTTTAGATCTCACATATATGTGAGATCATACTGTATTTCTCTCCCTCTGTCTGACATTTCACTTACATAAAGCCCTCAAGGTCCTTCCGTGTTGTCACAAATGGCAGGATTTCCTTCTTTTTATGACTGGATAATATTCTGTTGTATATCTGTGTGGCTTATATTAATATATATCATATTTTCTTTATCCATTTACCCATAGGGAAATTCACTTTTATGTGTAGCTTTTGAAATAAGTTTCACTAAGTTAGAGTCATCCATTGTATAGCCTTCTAGGTGTCTCCTCTGATTCATTTGATTATATTTTGGAATCATCTTGTTAAAAAATCAGCTTCGTTCTCTTCTAGCAACATTGTGTGTCCTATATGGTTTATTTTCAGTCTTATGTAAGCTAGATGTGTGTATCCCCTGCTGAAAGAAGGATGTTTAGAAAGATTTGAGAACTTCTCTTTACCCTAAAATATACTGTAAGTTCCACACTTTATTGTGACTAATTGAAGTTTGTTGGCTAGACATTGATTTTCTTTTATCATCTTATTGTTCCTTAAAAGCCCTATTGTGTGCAAAATATGACCAATGTATTTTTAGTAATGGTGCAATGCCCTTGGTGGGGAGGCGACTGCTCTGCCAGTCTTCCTTGATTCCTGGTCATCTGTCATGTAGTTGAAACGCTGGGTGCAGTTCTGCAATTGCTAATAGGTAAATATTCTCATTGTTGTTCTGAGTTTAGTCCCCTACGCTTCATAAACTCCTTACTGATGAAATGTTGTCATGCCACAGAATTAGGTACAAAAGAAGAAAAGCAACTAGGCATGGTAGATAGAGGAGAGGAGAGGAGACTAACTTTGGTTAGTAAAAACCTATAAGCAGCTAGCTAGTTGTTTTAGGGAATTAATATGTGGTTAACTCTATTTTGAAAAAGAGTTCTAGAGGTGAAGCCAAAATTCAGGAGCTGTCTAGAGAGGCAAATAGAAAGGGGGATACATGGTCATAGATCTTAGAGGCAGGGTGATGCAGTACACTTGCCACCAAGACTCACCTGATAAATAACATTCATATGCAAGACACACACCCTTAGGCTTATCAAAACCCTAAACTTTCTTCTTCCCCTGGAGCCATTTCCTTCTACTAGAGAAAGCATTTCTGAACACAAAGGAGCATGAGATAGATTTTTTTATGCAAACAACCCCTCCTTATAAATAAAAGTCCATCATTTGCAAGCTTCACGTGTTTCCAGTAACAGATGACTTGTGAGGGTCCCACAGTGGATGGCTGTGTCATAGTTGACAGCTGCTGCTGTGATATTAGACCTGTCTGTGTACTTAGAATAGCGAGACTAAGGATTCGCTCTTCTCCTTGCTTTGCTGTGTGATGCAGAAAAAGATCACTCAAGCTCTCTGGGTTATACTTTGTACCTTTAAATTTAGAAAAAGTTGTCATCTTAGGCTATTTTGCAGAATCATTGATAAAATGACAAAATAATGTACCTGAAAGCACTTGGTAAACTCTAAAAGCAAAGACATCAAAACTAGTAGTTAGTCCCAAGGGACAAATAAATCCATGTGGGACCCTGAATTATCCTGTTTGTCCAAATTTGCCAGGTATTTGCTGACTCGTCAGAATGCTTTATGCTATAAACTATTGCCTTAGATACATTCCTAAGTATAATAAAAAGAAGTTTCTGCGGTATGACAGTAGGACATACTTCACTTTCTCATTACTTTTTTTTTTTAAAGTTGGAATGTGAAGCTTTTAATAATAACAATTACAATAATAAATAGCAATTGATTACATTCTAAGTGTGTCAAGACATTGCTCTGAATACTTTATGTGTTTTTTATTTCTCACAGCAGTTCTATAAGATAAATACTATGATTAATTTCCCATTTATATTTGAGAAAACTAAGACACAAATCGATTAAGTGAAATATGCAAGATCACACAGCACATAATTGGTGGAGCTTGAATTTGGCTGAACCCAGGCAGTCTGACTCCAGGATCCATGCTCTTAAACCCTACATTCCATTCCTCTTAACTGTCTTGTTTAATCCCAAATCTATGCTCTTAGCCTCTTATGCATTGCCTCTCCGGAAGTCTTCCAAGGAGAGACCTCACAAAGAGGCATCATTTCCTGGCTGCAGAGTAAGCCTAAGGCTAATCAGTTACAATAAGATCATCTTCATAACACAAATTTGTACACAAATGTATATAAACAGTGCAGCTGTAAATATTTAGGAGTAAATACCCTAAATATCTGTATGTTCTAAGAAACAAACTTGATAGATAAACCAGTGGTTAATTTTATCAAGTATTAAAGAATAAAAAACAATTATAGATCTCATTACTTTCTAAATATGTCTTTCTATTTATCATTCTTGTTGCAGTAGGACAATTAGCTCAAAGGAAGAGATAGAAACACACATTTCATTTGTTTTGAGAATCAAAATTGCTGAGGTTAGGGAAAAGCGCTGTGATACATGTTTCAGACTTGTATCAGGAATTCAGACGGGAATAATATACAAGAAACACAAATAAAGGAGCATAAACAGAATTACACCTTAAGAATTAAGGTGTGTTCAACAAACAAAACCAAACTCTAGTGCTTAATGAAAAGGACATTAGATGTATTGGTATTTAGAGTTAGTTGTGGATACTGGACTTCACTGGCCCAAATCTCTCCTTCAGGGCTGAAGGATTTATTCCCTCCTCTCTGGAGGTTGTCCACTGAGAGGTCTCCTCAGCACTCTTGGAGACTTGTCTCCATTGAGGAGCTCCACCTTGCCCAAGGGTGTCTGCCTCCGGGGGCAGCCCACTTCCAGTGATCCATCAATTCACGGGTATAAAGGTCTGGGTCCCCCCTGGCGTGAACAGGGCGATCCCAGCCGCAGAGCTCCCCATGGAATGAGGGATTAGTCATGACTGCACTGCAGCCCAACTGTTCCCCTGCCCAGCCCTCCTCCTGCCATGTCCTCCCAGCAAACACCCCGCACAAAAATCTTGAGCCCAGCCTGCACCAGAGGCTCTGACCTCAGAGTTTTCTGACGTTTCTTTAGGCAATTGCAATTAACTTTTGATTAAAACTGTTAAACAGTTGTCTTGGAAGGGAAACTTGGTGTCCTACCGATTCGCTACCACATTTTCAGAGGGTCATGCTCAGATCAAACCAAGAGGTTGGTTTGAATTAACTAGAATTTTATAGGCTTGTCAACCTTCTGGTCAACTTGACTCATTAAAAGATGTTTGTATTGTCTGATTATGGGGAGAAAATAGAAAAATTGTCAAATGATCACCCCAACACAGAAATTGTCAAATGATTCAATTCTAAAAATTGAATCCATAAAAGCAGCATAGAACATCATTACCATCTCTTTGTAGTTCTTTCACTCAGCAAGTAATTATTGAGAGTCTGTTATGCTATGGGAGAGTTGGCCAAAAGGTTCGTTTGGGCTTTTACCTAAGATGTTACGGAAAAACCCCAATGAACTTTTTGGCCAACCCAGTATAAGACATCGGTTGCTGTTCTTCTCATTGTGTAAGGGAGAAAATACATGTGCCTATTATATGATTAATGAAACAAAATAATACAAAATAAAAAGATACAGGAATTTAGAAAAAGAAAAAACTCTGAGTTGTGGTGACTGGGAAAGGTTTCAAGGATGATGTGATATTTGAGTAGAACCCAGAAGAATAAGCAGAGATGGTTGACAACAGATGTGCCATGCAGGGAAAAGAACAGGAACAAGACACAGATGTGAAGAAATATAAGTAATACTGTAGCATATCATATAGACGTCCCACACCATAGGACAGATAGTTTGGGATCAGATGGTGAAGATCTTGAATGGCAGGATGAGAAACTGGAATTTTCTTTGGGAACCAGTGAGTAGCTATTAAAGGCTTCTGAGAGTGACATAATCAGGTGGTGGTCCAGGCAGATGGAGTGGGCATGAGAGAACAGAGCCTTGGAGATGAGAGGGTAAGCCATGCAAACTTCCTGGTTCATGAAGCCTGATTTTACTATTGCTTTTCATCTACCCATAAGCCCAGCCATCCAGGAACTCTCAGAATGAGAAACTTGGTTAAAGGGCTAACAGTAAGGACATCTTCTTTCTTTCCAGCTTAACTGAAAAAATGTAGAATTTCAGCCTCTTTCAATTTTATTTTGGGTAGTGTCTTTAAATAGTATTCTCAGCTGAAACAACTAGCTAATAATAAAAAGAATTTTTAATGAAAACATAGTTGAAGCTCAGAATTGAATCTTCCCATTGTTTTGTGCCCAAGTATAGCTGTCCCAGTATTTAGGTGTTGAGGGAGAATATCTTAAACAAATATATACACAGAATGACCTTGATCCATAGGCGAGTGAGTGCCAGGAAGCATCACACTCCCACCCCTGGGAACGTCTTAGTGTGTTTCTTTTTAAGATGACAGTGATTTTGGTGCTACATAAATTTACAAGTGATTCTCTGAAAGTGGATTTCTCACAAAAGGCTGACTCCACAGCTGTGTCTGGCACCTTCTTTCTATCTGTCTGTGCTCATTCTTTTTCACTTTGCAAAGGCTTTATTTATTTAGAGCATTTCCCAGATCTTGTCTAAGCTGGCCTAGGAAAGTCATAAAAGTGTTAATTAATGTATTTTTGATGTTGAACGTCTCCTTGTTCAACATTTTCCTCTTTTTAAAAAAACTCTGTAATATTCTATGAGATACCGAGGTAACAATGATTATCTTTCAAAAGTCCTAGAGATTGCAACATGACTGTCATTTTTTGTGCATATAAATATCAGTGTTTAACCTACTTTAAATTCATTTTGTTATGATTAAAATTCAATAGCAAAAAAAAAAAAATTCAATAGTAACAGTCAAGAAAACAAAATAAACATTTAAAAATAAATGAAATCACAAAGAAGCAAAAGTAATCCAGGCTATAAATGCCTGATCAGTTTAAAGGAAGATAAGATCCTTGCTAGGAAATGGAACTAGAACAAAAACTTGAAGGAGAGGTAGGATTCTGATAAGCTTGGACAAGTGGCAGACATTTCTGATAGGAAAGGAAGGAAGTATGAGCAATGCAAGGGAGACTGAGAAAAGGTTTCACAAAGAGATAAATGTTAAAGGACACTTTATGAAAAGTTTAAAACATAGCTGTTTTACAAATTTAAAATGAACACATGTCAAAGATATTATTCATCTCATTAAATAATGAGGAAACCAGTATAATGGTGTGGCTGGTTCCAAGGGCATTTGAGGAGCTAGATATCCTTAGAAATCTAATAAAGGAAAGTTACGATATGACTTCAGGGTTACAGACCAAACTAGATAATGTTCTATAAGTCAGTAAACTGTAACGTTGGGTTATATCTTTTCTACTAGACAAAAATCTGCATGTCAACTTCTGATTCATTACATCTAGGTCTTTATTTAATGATAAACAGTGAGCTGAACAAAGTATATGCCTTTAAATAATCCTTGGGTGGACCTTTTGAGCAATGCCTCCAAATGACATTGAAAGGACGTGGTACTCACCCTTTTGCTTTATTTCCAAGTTTGGATGAATTTTTGTTAACAGTAGGAAGGTTAGTGCACTTGGATGATTTTGTTTTCTTCGAGTGGAGTGGATGGAGGGAACAACAAAAAGAAAGCAGAGGAGAGTTTGGAGGTCTCTGAACAGCAGGCTAATGAATTGGGACCTGTAGGAAATGGTGGGAAGGAATTCACTAAAGGTTTGGATGTGGACTTGAGTAAGGGCTATTAAAAAATATTAGGCTAAGTGATATAGGAATTATGACACCTTCTGGGGCATTCTTTCAATAATTGAGGATTAATGTTAAATGTCAAGGGCAGGAAGGAGTATATGTGAGGGGCCAAGGGCAGTGCCTATAGAAAATATACTTGAAAGGAGATATTAACCAGAGTGAGTCATTGCTCAGTTATAGAAATCAAGCATTAATCTATTGATCCTGAGCTGCAGACTGACAGCTTTGAAAATGACATGCATGATAGGAGAAGGAATTGATTTGAAATGAGAGATAATGAGCTCAGAGAATATTTGGGATCACAGAAAACTTCATAAATCATTCTGTCTATTTGCTCCATACCCACCTGGGACTCAAAGAGATTCCGCCCTTGCTCAAATAGACAGTGGGTGAATGAGACAGAATCCAGGACTTCTATCTCCTAATCTAGTTGTCTTTTCTGTTTACCTTGGTGACTGTGGAAGACTGAGTTATTTGTACTACTTTTTCACCCCCCTGTAGTATAGTTTTATATATCCATATTCTTGCCATCACTTCTTGATGGGTAGAGCGTACTTCCCTGATCCTTGGCTTTGGGCTTGGCTGCGTAACTTGCTTTGATCAAGGGACTGCCTTGCATGGTTGGGCTTGCCTTCTTGAACTTCTTCCATTGCTATGAAAAGGACCAGGTAGCCCTACAGCTTAGGCTACAGAATGAGACAGGTAGTCATGCCACCAGGACATTCACCCTGAAATATGTAGTGACTAGTTGGCTATTTGGAGCTGTGGTTTTACTGAAATGTGTGATTATTGTCACCAGAATAAATGTGACCATCACAAGAGACAGTGTATGCCTTATAAGAAATTCCATAATGAAATTTGTATGTAGGTTTTAGCTTTCTTTAAATTACTGTGTGATCATTGCACTGAATGAAAATACTAGATTCAGAATGAGACAGCTCATGGATGAATGAAACAAGGTTTATTTACCCAAAGGATAGAGAAGGAAGTTCATGTAGTCAGGATACTTAGCAGGGAGACATATTCTCAGCTATATTCTCTAAAACTTATAAGCTTCTGGACACCAAGAGCCTTACGGGAAGAGCACAGTTGTGAATGTTAATGCTTGAATGAGAGTCACATCAGAACTTCTGGGAGCTTAAGCATCTGCCTCTAAGTGACCTAGAGTGGGAGCAATTCTGCGTGTAAGCTGCTCTGGATCTGTACCACATCGCGGAAAGAGGAGCATCTTAACTATCTTGGTGATTAAAAACAATGTACAATTGCAGATTTGGTGCGGTGCATTTAGGAAAGACCAGTTATTCTTCTATTTCTGCTAATTATCTCACATAGACTCTCAAAAACTTGGTGGATTTTCTTGCAGGAGATGCTAGGTGCTGGTCTTGGGTAGTTACCGATACAGCTATTTCCATGTTCATTTTCCCGCACATGTGCACACTTGCATGAATGTATCTTCACATGCTCTTCTGTGCTCTATAGTTTATGTTTGTCAATAAACATGGTAGAAGGAACTGATGAAGGGCCAATTGTCTTTTTTTTTTTTTAATTTATTTATTATTTTATTTTTTTGGCTGTGTTGGGTCTTCGTTTCTGTGCGAGGGCTTTCTCTAGTTGCGGCAAGTGGGGACCACTCTTCATCGTGGTGCGCGGGCCTCTCACTATCGCGGCCTCTCTTGTTGCAGAGCACAGGCTCCAGATGTGCAGGCTCAGTAATTGTGGCTCACGGGCCCAGTTGCTCCGCGGCATGTGGGATCTTCCCAGACCAGGGCTCGAACCTGTGTCCCCTGCATTGGCAGGCGGATTCTCAACCACTGCGCCACCAGGGAAGCCCGCCAATTGTCTTCTTGATGGGACAGATCAGTGGGACTCAGAGCACTGAAAGTAGAACTGTAATCGGGTTCCCACGCGAAAGTACATGCAAGTCTATATACTTTCATATTTGCATTCAACTTACAGAGAGTTATTCCTTGCTTGCTTTTAAGACGTGCCACAGGTGTTAATTTTATTTTATCTCAGGATACAGTCATCATAATCTGAAATTAACACCCAATTGTTGGAGCTCCTTGGGGACTACGATTCATCATTTTATTAAAATATCTGACTCATCCAGTGCTCAGAAACTTTCCAGATCTCTTCTCTTGTAGGCACAACAGCAGGTCTTTGGAATTCTCATGGATGGAAAGGATGGGTAAGTGAGAGAATCACACCTGTAATATTGTCCCTACAGATAGTTAAGTGCTAGAGGGCTATTTTATTTTTTTATTGAAGTAGAGTTGATTTACAATGTAGTACAACAAAGTGATTCAGTTATATATATATATATATATATATATATATATATTATATATATATATATATATATACACATGTACAAACACATATATATATTTAATGCTCCAGTAATTGCATTAGGGAAATATATACACCTGTGAGATATCAGAAAGCATCCTACATTAGTCGTCCTCTATCTCTGTGAGGAGACAGGGTGAGGTCCACACTCTTATTTTTTCCAGGAGTTATTCACATATATCCAATAGCCTCAAGTTCCTCTCTATGTACCACCCCCCCCTTCCACCCACAGTTTGAGTCACAGTATTTTCTGGATCAAAATTGGGTCACTTGATCTAATAAAAGATTCAACACGTTGTGGGAATTGGAGGGATTATTTAAAACAGAAATCGCAAGACAATTTGGAGTATATTATTGTTAAATACCCCTGGACACAACCAATTTACAAGAATAGCCCTGGGTTTTATTATAATTACTTGGGCTAGCTATTGAAACTACATCCTGATTGTGGCCATGAAAATGCAAAAGCACTGTTCTTTAAGTTATATGTTCTAATTCAGACTTCTCAATAATTCAGATTGATTTGTTCATTAATGTCAAGTAATAGTGCTTTTTCTTTATTTTTTCTTATTTTGCATAACAAACTCCTCTAGAATCAAACTTCATGTGCTTCAGAGTACTTCCTGTTATTTTCTAGGCTAATCAAAGAACATTAATTGTGTCTTCCTTAACATGCAAAGCGTAACTCTGTACCACATACCTCTTAAGTCATACTCTTTACATTTTTCAGCAGCAACTTTCCTATATTCAATATGATAAGAAGAGACAGGAAATTTAATCTGAATGACCTTGGAACTCATTGTCTATCAAGGAGAATGATTTTCGGATGTGACATAAGTGTTACTTGATTTCAGCTCAGACTGGGAGAACCGGGTTCCTTTAGGGACTGTTTGCTCACAAAGCTCATGTACCAACTGGCCACCTGGTGATCCTCAGATTCAATAGATTCTGTAATACCAGTACTATCGAGAATATCCATTGGAGGACACTAGAACACAACAAATCGATGAGAATGTAGGAATACATAAGTAACTTAAAGTAAATCCTCTGGACAAAATCAGACAATTTACTCTCCCAAATTAAATCGAATGGCCCTCTAACTACAAAAATGTGACTAATTATCAATATTTTTATTGAAAAACAAATTCTGTCACTGGTGCTCCTCGTCTTTCAAAGTTGTAATTTTAGAAATGGCCAATGAATGGCTTCTCCAGGAGGTAAACAGATAAATTATTTTAATAAACTGAACATTTATGTAAGAATCTGCTTCAGAAGTTCTGCTTAATAGCCTAAACTTAATTAAATCTTCCTTGACAGACAAATGGGAGTCTCCTTTGCAGTTTGATGAGCTCGGTTTGCTCAGAAGCCCTCTGAACATAGAGAACTTGGTAAGGCTCACGGAAAAAAAAAAACCCAAACAAACCAGGGGTTCTCTTTGCTGCCAAAGGGAGTTATCCCAAGCAAATTATTTAGGTAAAAGCCCTGCTGAGAGAAAAATCTTTGACATCCATGGTGAGGGTTTGTAAATTTCGTCATAATATGTCTTCAAGTGTTTGAACAGTCTGTTAACAATTTTTAATCTCAAATGACAACTATCTGCAAGATGTGAATATCATTTACACATTTGGGCCTTTAATTTTTTTTTAATAAATTTATTTATTTTATTTTTATTTATTTTTGGCTGCGTTGGGTCTTCGTTGCTGCGCTTAGGCTTTCTCTAGTTGTGGCGAGGGGGGGCTACACTTCGTTGTGGTACGTGGGCTTCTCGTTGTGGTGGCTTCTCTTGTTGCGGAGCACAGACTCCAGGCACGTGGGCTTCCGTAGTTGTGGCACTTGGGCTGAGTAGTTGTGGCACTTGGGCTGAGTAGTTGTGGCACTTGGGCTCAGTAGTTGTGGCATGCGGGCTCTAGAGCGCAAGCTCAGTAGCTGTGGCTCACGGGCCCAGTTGCTCCGCGGCATGTGGGATCTTCCCGGACCAGGGCTCGAACCCGTGTCCCCTGCATTGGCAGGCGGATTCTTAACCACTGCGCCACCGGGGAAGCCCAGGGCCTTTAATTTTAATTTAGAATAAAACGAGGCTTGTCCCCATTCCTGAGATTCTGAGATTCCCCAGACTCCACCTATAAACAGTACATAGCTTGGGTTGTAAATAATGATGCCAACGGTATGACAATTTGTTAAACATATTCGTGCTTGAAAACTATCAGCACAATTACGTATTTTTGTCAGATGAATAAGCACTCATACATCAGCTTATCTTGGTAATAATAGCAACAGAAGGGATTTCCACTTTATACACAGTGGGACACTCCCGGTTTGATTTGCAAAGGAGAATATGCAAAATTCTGGGAGTACCTTTGTTCTGGAAATAGGTCTCCCTTGACCCAGAATACTTAGCTGGGAGTGACAGGGCAGCCAGCTTTCCCCATGTAGGGTCTTATTAATTTCAATTCACCTCTCCTTTTGCAACACAGGTTGTCAGGCGGTGAAAGCCATTATTTATGGTAGTGAGCTAACAAGGGTGTTAAATCAGGCATATTAAGGCTTGTAGGCAGCGAGTAAGATGGAAATGTCATTGAAACCACTTAGAATCCGTGCAGTGATTTACATCCTCCAAACGGGGGTTCCAGCCTCCGTGGGAGACACTTGTATTCCAAATCACTTAATTGTGTTGGGCCGGGCTCTGTTTCTTCATTTCATTTAAGAGGGACTTAAGCTGCTTACATGTTTTTGGGAGTCGGGGTGTAAACGACTAAAATGAATTGAAGTGTTCTGAAAATACAAACTTGTTTCAGAAGCATGGAATAATTACAATTATGGTGCTCCTAATAATCCAGTATATTTCACTGCATAACATTTACTTAATTCTATCCTTTTCACTAAAAGAGCGAGACGGACAGTGGTCGGGGGAGGGCTGCGTGTCTGAGTCGCCCGTGGGGCACTCATTCTGATAGTGCCCTTTCCTCTCTTCGTCCACGGCACCTTCCAACTGAGTGGTCTGAGAAGAACCTAGTCAGGGTGTGAGCAGGATTCGGGGAAGCCGTGCAGCACCCCGAGGCGAGCGATTGCGGGGAGCCCGTGGCCACCTCTGCACAAGAAGAGCAGGGCGGGGAGCTCTACGGAGAGGGCTGTCCAGGGAGCCTCAGGTTGGGGAGCCAAGTGTCCACTGCAAACTGGGGGTGGGAGCCCGGGGCAGAAATACCTGACGTCACGGCCGCCCCTTTTCCAGTCTCCTGCCACTGTCCCCACTTGGCTACAAGAATCTGCACGCCAGGGACAGCAAGGAAGCCCTCTGACACAGTGTGCAGCAGGTCAGCCCAGAGCACAGAGCCCCAGCAGGGGGAGGGCGTGGCGCGGTCCACGGGGTCAGAGAGAACACACCTCGGCTCTCGCGTGAACTGCCACCCGCTGGAAGCCAAATCTCGCGAGGGGCGCATGGTGCCGATGGGATCCTGGCTGCTGAGACCCGTGTGGCTCCGGTGGGCCAGGTGGTCCTTCCCGCTCGCTGCGCCAGACGTGTGACCCGCCATATTAAGGTTCCTGACCTTCTCCCTACTTGCATTTGCTGAAGAAGAGTGAATTAAAAAAACCCCGAAGATGGCAGTTAATCTACTCCATCTTGCCGTTTCTTCTAGTCAAGCAGTCTTACCTTTGTTGTTCTCTCACAAATCTTGACACTGATGAGGATTCCGAAGTCTTCAGACGGTAACGTTGCTGTTTTAAAAAAGAAAAACGTTTTTAAAAATTACGAGGTGGTAGACATTATGCAGAAAAATCGTGAGTCTCGATTTCCCTTTCATGCTAGAAAAGGGGAAAGTTCAAAACCAAGCACATATACAAGTGAATGTATTTTCCAAAGTTTTGGGGGGAGGATATTTGTAATTTATTTTGGTTCATCCCCCTTTACACTTTATATTACGATAATGTATCTTCCCACTTTCTTGGTTTGTTTGCTGTGTTTTCTTTGTGAACCACTCGTATTTTTCAATGATACGGTTATGATAATGATAGTATCATATACTATTTTAGAATAGTAAATTCTAAGACTATTAAACGATGAACATGTATTCTTTGAATCTTACTATAATGCTAAAAATAGACCAAATTATTATTAATGTCATTTAAATGTTGGGTAAATTAAAGCTTAGGGACAAACACTAATCTCCAAGGTGGGTTTTTGTTTTGTTTTTTTTTTTTTATTGTGGTAAAAAACACATAACATAGATCTAACCTCGATTTGGTTAACTATAAACAGTGTTCTAAAGCTGATTTCTGGAACTTTTTTGTCTCCCCGTGACTGAAACTTTATTCCCATTGATCAGCAGCTCCCCATTTCCCCTCCCCCAGTCACTGGCAACCACCCTTCTACTTTCTGTTTTAACTCTTCCTAACTCGTTTTCCTTCATTTGTAGTCTGCTTTCAATATCTGTCTTAAGGTTCTTGGGCTCTAAAAACCATCCTAAAGAATTTTGGATACTGTCTTAGCATTTAATTGTAAACCATTCTCTGCACGAATCATATTACTGTAATCATCAGTTTTTAAAAAGTGGAATAGTTCAAGCATTCAGAAAATATGACAGACACCTATATATCCATCACCTATAGCTTTATCAAATCTTAATGTTTCTCCATCTTTGGCTCAGATTTTTTTTTTTTCTTCTTTGAACAAAATTAAAGATCCTAGATACGGTTCTCTTTGCTAGTCTAATTCTCCTTCCTTCTCTAGAAGTCAAATACTGTTCTGAATTCAGTGTTTCTGAGTCACATGTGTTTCAGAGTTTTAACCGGTACCAGCTTTACGGCTTTAGGTCCTGTGTTTAGAAGGGTCCTGTGCTTGGTTTGATGCTCTTATTTTTGAACAAGGCAAGTCACCCCTGTTTTGTAGGTTTTAAAGTTTCTTTTGATGGGATGCAACACACTTGATACTGATAGATGAAAGGCAGAACTCTTTCTTAGAGCTGCAAATGGGAGAAGAATGCAACTCAGGGCTACACAAAGGGTTGCCCCCATAGGGTAACAGCAAACTGCAGCTGTTAAATGTAACAGCTTATATAAGGCAGGCTGGTGATGGGGTGAACTCGGTTTCCTGGGGACCCTGTGAATTGGCTAATTTGAATAATCTCGCAGGCTACAGGGAGAAATGGTTCTCCTCAGTGGTCTGGTACTTGGCTGTGGAGTGCGGGGTCCCTGATAAGGGAGGTGGTTGGGTGTGTGTACAGAGGCCACGGAGAGTGAGAGTCTGATAAGGGAAGTGGTTGGAGTCGGGGTATAGCAAACTGCTGCTGAAGGGAAATTGAGGTTTTCCGCCAGGATTTCAAAACTAGGTCAAGACAGCCCTTGTGAAATATTATATTACAGCCCAGCATTGTCATTTTGCACTAAACCCTGCAAGTTCTGTAGCCAGTCCTGATTTTAACTATATATTTATCCATAAACATTGTATAGTACTGTTTTGTGTGCATGTAGATTTTAATGAACAGTTAGGTTGTTTCAATGTTTTTTTGCTTCAATTTGTTTCAAATTTTTTTTTTTAATTTTTATTTATTTATTTATTTATGGCTGCGTTGGGTCTTCGTTTCTGCGCGAGGGCTTTCTCTTGTTGCGGCAAGTGGGGGCCACTCTTCATCGCGGTGCGCGGGCCTCTCACTATTGTGGCCTCTCTTGTTGTGGAGCACAGGCTCCAGACACGCAGGCTAAGTAACTGTGGCTCACGGGCCTAGTTGCTCCGCGTCATGTGGGATCTTCCCAGACCAGGGCTCGGACCCGTGTCCCCTGCATTGGCAGGCAGGTTCTCAACCACTGCGCCACCAGGGAAGCCCTCAATTTTTTAAAAAGTAAATTATGCTGCAGTAAAATTCTCGAAGACAACTTCTTGGATACATGTGCTTCTTTAGGGAATATAACTATGAAGGCAGTTGCTTGGCACAGAGTATGTACCTGTTTGATATTTATAATCTGATGTTCCCATAATCCTCACACTTTAAATCTTAGTTCTACAGTTAAATTCGTTTCATGTACACTGTCAGTCACTTTGCCGCGGTTTCCCCAGTCATCTGTCAGTTGGCTAGAATTTGTTGTCTAGATGTTTCCTCAAGAAGGGCTCATGAGAAAGACATTCCCTGAGTTACATGTGCAACACTGTTTTTCAGTAGCCTTTATTCAGAAAGACAGCTTGGCTGGCTATGAAATCCTTTGCTCACACTTTTCTCCTTGAGGGTCTTCTAGAAATTGCTCTGCTGTCTTTGGCTTTGAATGACGTGGAAAAATCTGATCTGAGCCTAGTTCTTTCCCTTATAAGTGTCTTGGTCAATTTGCCTGACAAATGAAATGATTTCTTTTAATCTTTAAATTCCAGTAATTTTGCTAGGACTTGTCTTAGTCCTGACTGTTCTAGGTAAGTTTTCTTAGGCACATGGTATGCCATTTCAACATGTAAATTCAACTCTTCTTTTTTTCCAGAAATTTTCTTGACATAATTTAAAAAATTTGTTCTGATTTACTGCTTTTTTAGGACAACAATTGTAGTCATCCCTCAGTATCCACTGGGGGATTGGTTCCAGGTTTCGCACAGATACCAAAATCCACAGATGCTCGTCTGTTATATAAAATCGTGTAGTATTTGCATGTAACCTACACATCCTCCCGTATACTTGAAATCACCTCCAGATTACTTATAATACCTAATACAATGTAAATGCTATTTAGATAGTTGTCAGGGTGTGGCAAACTCAAGTTTTGCTTTTTGAAACTTTCTCGATTTTTTTTCCACTAATATTTTCAATCCACAGTTGGTTGAATCTGTGGATACGGTATCCGAGGATATGGAAGGCTGATTGTATATTATGGTGGAAACATTTGCCTGTTTTTTTCGTGCATCTCCCAATTTCTCCTTCTTCCTTTTAAACTCTTACCTGTCTTATTTCAATTGTTTTTCTAATATCTATAATTGATATTAATTACTGATTTCTGCCCACAATATTTATTCTCTCTTGCTTTCATTTAAATTTAATTCTCACTTATATAATACCCTTTTTCTTTTAACTCTTTCCTTGAGCTCTCACAACACTCAATTCATTTCATTCCCTTTTCTCACCACTTCTTGCTTTCTCACAATCTGTTCTCTGAGTTTCTGCATTTCTGCTTTATGGGCTTACTTTTTAGAGATAAATAACTTCAAAATATTTGTGGTAAAATGCTTGGTCACTATTTTCCTCTATTCTGTGGCAACCTTTCGCTGGTGGATGTTTTTGTCTGGTAAGTTTTGCTACTCTTTCCCATCATTTTTCTTGTAGTATTATCGCATTGAGGTTGTACCAGTTTTTTACTACTTTTTTGAGAAAGATTGAGTTGCACTTTCCTGGTCTAGCTATTTATAGACATTCCCTTTTGGGAGACGATTTTTCCTGTTTTTTTTTTTTAATTTATTTAATTAATTTATATTTTGGCTGCTTTGGGTCTTGGTTACTGTGCGTGGGCTTTCTCTAGTTGTGGAGAGCGGGGGCTACACTTCATTGCCGTGCACAGGCTTCTCATTGCAGTGGCCTCTCATTGCAGAGCACGGGCTCTAGGTGCTCGGGCTTCAGTAGATGTGGCACGTGGGCTCAGTAGTTGTGGCTCGCGGGCTCTAGAGAGCAGGTTCAATAGCTGTGGCGCATGGGCTGAGTTGCTCCGCAGCATGTGGGATCTTCTCGGACCAGGGATCGAACCCGTGTCCCCTGCATTGGCAGGCAGATTCTTAACCATTGCGCCAGCAGGGAAGCCCTCCTGGTGTGTTTTGAGGTATTTGGGCTTCTGTTTCACTACTCTTTTTGAGTCTTCTTTGTATTTATCTGCCTTCTCCATCTCCTACCTGTCTTCCCTACATCCTTGGCAATTCAGAAGATACAGGTTTCACTTCGGGGTAAAACCCCTCCTTCAGGAAGGATGTGTGTGTGTGTGTGTGTGTGTGTGTGTGTGTGTGTGTGATTTTCTGAGATCTCCTGCCATGAAGCTGACTCTATTTACTGCTCCTGTGCATGGCAATTGCTATACTTCTTGACACACCTCTAGGATTTTTTTTTTAAACATTTTTTGCCTACATTGTTTCCAGTCACTATTTCAAAGACACTAGAAAGATACATTAGTATTTCCTTCATAATAGATTATCAGTGTTTCTTTTTTATTTAATTTTATTGTTTTTAAATTCATTTTTTATTTTATTAATTTTTCATTGGAAGTTTCTTTCAACTTCCAACTTGTTATTATTAGTAAAATGAGCATTTTGAGTGTTGTCAATTTTGGCAAAACTTTTATTAAGTTTCGTTCAAATATGAGAGATAAGATGTGGAAGAGATTTCCAGGACTGGCTTCTGGCTCCTTATATTTCAATACTTGCTTTTTATCCGTAACCGTCATCCATCTGGTGCTGAGCACTGTAGGAAGCATTGACATCGTGATGCAACTTTCGGTCCTGCAACTTTATGTCATGATGCTAAGTGAGTTAGCACAGTGGGCATTAGAATTCCCTGAAGCCATTCTTCCACTGGCGGATTAACTTTACTACCTCTGAATTGACTGTGAATAACACAAATAGATTCCACTAAATCCAAACCAAATATATTCCCAACTCAACTCTTCCATGGCTGGCAGGGTTGCCTGAGGCTACTCCCACACCACCAAGGGAAATACCATGGAGGGAAGTCAAAGTGGAAATATATAGTTAGCCTATCTTACTTTTGTAAGTTTTCCAAATGTACGTCCATCTGATCACACTGTGAGGGCTTTGAAGGTGAAGCACTGAAGTTCTCTGTTTGCCCTTGGGGAGGAGGGAAGGAAGGGTGTTTTCTCTGGTGTGGTTGCTAACACCAGGAGAAAATCTTGAGGCATAAGCTGATGGGTCCTCCTGGGACAGTGTCAGAGGGGGAGCGATAAAGCTTTTAGGCACATGAGTAATTCCCAGCCCTAGTTTTTTGGGTTTTTTTGTTTTTTGTTTTTAATTTAAGTATAGTTGATTTACAATGTTGTGCTAGTTTCTGGGGTACAGCAAAGGGATTCAGATGTATATGTATATATATATATATATATATATATTCTTTTCCAGATTCTTTTCCATTATAGGTTATTATAAAATATTGAATATAGTTCCGTACCTATACAGTAGGTCCTTATTGTTTATATATTTTTTATATAGAAGTGTGTATATGTTAATCCCATTGTCCTAGTTTTTCCCTCCTCTCACCCTTTCCCCTTTGATAACCATAAGTTTGTTTTCTATGTCTGTGAGTCTGTTTCTGTTTTGTAAATAAGTTTCATTTGTATCATTTTTATTTTTAGATTCCACATATAAGCAATATCATATAATATTTGTCTTTCTCCATCTGGCTTATTTCACTTAGTATGATAATCTCTAGGTCCATTCATGTTGCTGCAAATTGCATTATTTAAGTCTTTTTTTATGGCTGAGTAGTATTCCATTGTGTGTGTGTGTGTGTGTGTGTGTGTGTGTGTGTGTGTATGTATACACACACACACACCACATCTTCTATATCCATTCATCTGGACATTTAGGTTGCTTCCATGTCTTGGCTATTGTAAATAGTGCTGCTGTGAACATAGGGGTGCATGTATTCTTTCAAATATAATTCCTTTTAAAATGTAATAAAGTGATATGAAATATTAGGACAGGTTTCTTTCCTTCCCAATACCTATATATCATCTGATGAAAAACATATAAGCTATCTTACTATTACAAGGACACTTGACTTACATACACTGATTTGGGGATGTGATAAGCAGCATGTGGAATGTCAGTGCCCTTGGACAGAGCTAATACCATCCAGGATAGAACTAAACTTGTATCAAATAAACATCCAGCATGTATTTTTATAATAATATGATTTGATTTAAGAATATCCACGTCATTGGCACATACTTTCCAGGTAATACCAGGAAACAACTATTATTTTTATTGAAGTATAGTTGATTTACAATGTTGTGTTAGTTTCTGGTGTACAGCAAAGTGATTTGGTTTCATATATATATATATATATATATATATATATATACACACATATATGTATATACACACACATATATATATATACACATACACACACACATTTATATTCTTTTTCAGATTCTTTTCCATTATGGTTTATTACAGGATATTGAATATAGTTCCCTGTGCTATACAGTTGGTCCTTGTTGGTTGTCTATTTTGTATGTAGTAGTGTGTATCTGCTAATCCCAAACTCCTAATTTATCCTTCCCCCTTTTTCCCCTTTGGTAACCGTAAGTTTGTTTTCTGTGTCTGTGAGTCTGTTTCTGTTTAGGAAACAACTATTTTTAAATTCCCACAGGCACTGAATATTTTGGCACAAATTTATTAACAAAGCCCAAAGTAGCGGCATACAAAGGTATCAAATATATCTTGGCCATCAAGGGTTTATTTGATTACTGCAAGTCCAGCGTTGGGTTAGGGGACATGAGAAGAGAGATGTACCTCTGCTCTGAAGGAGTTTATGGTCCAGTCTAGTTTTTCTTAAGCAGAGTTACTACCCACTGGGGGTTGTGTAATTAATTTGGTAGGTCACCGCCAGAATGAAAATAACAGAATAGAGAATATCAGAGTGCATTTTTGGTAATAACAACCAATATCATTTTATACTACTTGTGATTATGAAATACTTTGCTCACTGAGTTTGCTGTCAAAAACATTCGAAAAACATTGACTTCTAGGTGGAAAAAATATTACAAGTGTACCAGGAACAATTAGCCTCTCAGAATCATGTCTTAGTTTCCCAGGGCTGCTGTAACAATGTACCACAAACTGAGTGGCTTAAACAACAGACATTTATTGTCTCACAGTTCTGGAGGCCAGAAGTCCAAGATCAAGGTGTTGGTGAGGTTGATTCCTTCTGAGGGCCATGAGGGAGAATCTGCTCTATGCCTCTCGCCTAGCTTCTGGGGCTTTGCTGGCAGTCTGTGGTGTTGCTTGGCTTGTAGATACATCACCTTAATTGCTGCTTTCATTTCACATGACATCCTCCCTGTGTACATGTTTATCTCTGTGTCCAAGTTTTCTCTTTTTATGTCATGACTTTTTGTAAGTGATGTTGGGTTAGGGCCCACCCTAATGATCTCATTTTAATGTGATTACCTCTGAAAAGACCCTATCTCCAAATAAGGTCACGTTCTGAGGTATTTAGGGTTAGGGCTTCAGTGTCTCTCTTTTTGGGGGAACACAATTCAACCCACAATAATCAAAATGGCCACCATTTAAAATACGTACGTGCTAGTCCTGGTACCAAGGTCTTATTAGTCTTTACAACCACCATTATCTTTACAACCACCATGAGAAGTAAATTTATTATGTCAGTTTTACAGAGTAATTGAGGATCAGAGAGATTCACTGTTACAATTTAGGTCTGTTTTACTTCAAAGCTGGTGTTCTTTCCATTCTGCTTGTTGATTCCTGGGAGGCTAGAGCTGGCAGGGGTCTTGGAGGCCATCTGGTACAATCCCCTCTTTTAATGTGTAGCAGGCCAAAAGATAAAAATGTTTCTATTTGTAAAAATCTGTTTTGTTTTCTACATTCCAGAGAAGCAATGAAATTCATCTATGGAGAATGACCACCTTTTTACTTTGGGAAACTCTGGAAAGATCCACAAATATTTTTTCTTCCCCCACCATCCCCCCAAAGTGGGAAAAGTTGGGAGCCCTTGGGGTGTATGTAGAGGGATAAAATAAAGCACAGAGATGCCAACTCTCTTGTCCGTGTTTCCCCAGCTTATGTTCCCCAGATGACATTTATGATATACACTCCCAGAGCAATATTCATGAGAAAGAAGGAGGGGGGGAGGGGGAGGGGAGGAGGGGGAGAGGGGAGGGGAGAAGAGATGGAGAAAGGGAATGAATCCAGGCTGCCTATTTGCAAGCTTCAGCCAAAGGACAATTTAGCCCAAAGAGCTAAGTATATATTTTGTCTCTTTTCAAAAGACAAATATGAAATACATTTTTATTATTAAACTTTATTACTATGCAAATCTCTTTTCTCCTTGAATAGTATAAAGAGCAGAGAATTGGTGTTCTTTGCATAAAATATAAGTGGAATCTGAGAAATTTTGCTAGTGTAGGATAAGGAAAAGTTATTTTGGTCATGAATGCCTATTTCCTGTTGCCAATAAAAAAGAGCAATGAATGAAGGACTGTAATGTGATAGCAAACCAGTGTGATTATAGGAAGGGGCTGGGTTCTATAGCTAGACCTATCTTTGCATTTATTAGCAGTCTGAATTTGGGAAAATTACTTCTTTGAATTTTTGTTTCATTGACTTAGACATTTGAGATTATCATAATACAGTCTACTGCAGAGAGATACGGATTAGATTAAATACAATAAAACACATAAAGGTGGCTACCATGGGGCCCAGAGTATGGAAGGCTTAACACATGTGTTCCTTTATCAAGTAGGTCTGGATTTAGACTTGATTGTCCAATTTTCGGTGACTACCACTCATTCAACAAATGTTTGCTGAGCTCCTAGTTTTGGCAAGGCACTACTTTTGGCACTAGTCATTCAGTGGGGACAGAGACAGGCAAGGTCTCTATTCTCTTATAAGGTTCTTTCCTCCATTCTGGGAGGAAAGACAGACGGTAAGCCAGTGGAGAAATAAGCAGTGGAAACCATTAAGTAGTGATGAGGGATTTGCAGCAAGTTAAAACAAGGAGATATGATACAAGTTCTAGATGTCCTCATTATTTTGGATGATCAGGGAAGGCACCTTTGCGGAGGAGACACTGAAGCAAAGATTTGAGTGGCAAGAAGGAGCTTCTGAGGTGCAGGCCAGGAGTACAGGCCATCGAGGCAGAGGAAGGCGTTAAGAACAGGCATGAGGGTGGGAATCGACATAACAGTGGTCTTTAAAGTCCACGATACTGCGCAGGAGAACCTCTTCTCTTCTCCAAGCTGCAGCCAGGCAGTCTCCTTTGATATCTGCTCTCTCTCTACTCCCCACCCCATTGTTACATCAGGACTCTCAGGCAGTGATGACTTTAACTTATGGAAAGGGCATATTCTGGGTGGTTCAGATCTTGCCTTTTTTCCTAACAGAATCTCCATTTTTTTTGCCTTGGATTCATATGAAACTTTCATTAAAATAGTCAATAATCATTTTCTAGGTGAAGGCAAGTATAAAAAACATGTTAATTATCTTTCACAACAGAATTATAAAAAGAAAATTTATCCCTTCATCAAAAATTATGGTCAGTGCTCATTTATCAATAGTGACCTCACCATAGAGCTAAATTTAATTATCTGGTCACATATTTACCTTTGATTTGCATACACCACTCTAAGCGATGCCAAGAGCCATGCTACACGTCACTTTAAGACAAATTAGAGCCATGAAATCTAACCTGCTGTTACAGTTTTTGTGTTGATGATTTAGGCTCCATTTCACATGTTTTATGTCTAGTTTTATAGCAAAGCTCTCATCATCAGCACCTCTGGGCACAAGCACAAAGCACCACTTAACAAAAACAACAGATTGGCAAAAATCAGCCTCCAACGCTAACCCCCATCGCCCTGTTTCCGGCACAAGTGCCAGTCAAAAGATGACTCTTCTTCTGTGAGCCCTAAGGGCTGACATCCTTGGACTCTTAATGAACCAAATCAGAAGGGAAATGTTTGCTTCAGGGACCTGGGAAGCCTGAACTTCTTTGTGTTCAAAGTTAGGGTCCCCTGGGAAGTAGTCTAATCTTTATAATCAATTTAACTTGTATAAAAAGAAAGTAAGAGTCTACTTGCTACTGTGGGGTAAATTTAAGAGTAACTAAGAGTTAAATAATACTTACATCACACCAGATGCAACCTGTTCTGTTCTAAGCACTTTATATGTGTACTCATTCATTGAATCCTCATCACATTACTGTGAAGTAGGTGCTATTATTACCCTTATTTTATAGATGAGGAAACTGAGGTGCAGTGAAGTTGAGTGACTTGCAAGATCTAACAGGAAGTGAGTTGTTGCGGGTCGGGTGCCCCAGGAAGTGGGCTCTGGCATGGAGATTTGCACGCAGGCAGTGTGTCTGGGAGTGCTCCTGGGATCAACACCCAGGGGCAGAGAAGGAAGCAGGGTTGGGCAGAAGGAGAAGTTGGGGTGCAGTGCAGTCCCAACAAAGGCTTCATTCAACCCCATGGGGAGCTCTGGGGCAAGGATGGCCCTGCACAGTTTTCCAGAATTGGGATGAGGGGCATGGGCCTTTATATTACGCAAATTGTCCCTGGAAAAGGGCTGTGACTTTGGGTGAGGCAGCTCTCTTCCGTAGAAGACAGTTCCTAGGCAGCTGCAGTTGGCACCACTCCCTAGAGCTGGGGGATTAAATTCTTTAGTTCTGAGGGGGCATCTGGGTGGCATGTCACAGAATCCACTAGGTGGAACTGGGATTCAAAGCTAGGATGTCTGGCCTCAGAATTCAGATCTGTAGTGACAGATCTTCTTTGACTTATCATGGGGTTATGATGTCCCAATAAACTCATCGTAAGTTGAAAATATCATAAGTCAAATGCATTTAATACCCTAATCTGTATCACAGCTCAGCCTAGCCCACCTGAAACCTGCTCAGAGCACTTAGGTTAGCCTACCGTCAGGCAAAATCAGCTAACACGAAGCCTGTTTTGTAACAAAGTGTTGAGTATCTCCTGCAATTTATTGAATACTGTACTGAAAGTGAAAATCAGGAAGGTTGTAAGTTGTTCACCCTCATGATCACGTGGCTGACTGGGAGCTGTGCCTGCGGTCACTGCCCCGCATCATGAGAGAATATCGTGCTGCGTATCACTAGCCCGGGAAGAAGATCAAGATTCAAAGTATGGTTTCTACTGAATGCGTATTGCTAATCTTAATTCGAACCACTGTAAGTCGGGGACTGTCTGTCTACTGAATTGTATACAGTATACATACTGCGTTCACAGTTTGTAAATAAGAACAGGTAGTATTAATATGCCTGGTCAGATGCTTAGAAATACTTCTAGAAAGAGATTAAAAATAAGATCAGACCAAATGATTTTTATATAGCGTATTTTTCATTTAGATAACTAAGCAAACTCAATTAATTATTAAGTATTAGTTTAGGTTCTTTAGGATGTATGCAACAGAAATTGACTCAGGTTGGCTTAAACAGTAACAACAGCTACAGCAACAACAAAGGAAAGAGAAAGGGGGTTCTCCTGGGGTCAAAGAAGACCTGAAGAGCAAAGCCCTGGGAAGAGTAGGGATGCAGCCAGACTCAGGCAGCTGGAACCAGGGACTGGAGTGCGGTTGTATCCCTGTCTCTGCTTCTTACTCCACACAGGTTCATCTCTCATAATGCGAAACACAAAATATCAGAACAACTGGAGAGGCTATTCTCAAGTTTTTTATTGTCCCAAGTTCTGGAGGAGACCCATTGGCTTAGCTTGCCTTGGCCGCTTCTTCTGGAGCCAGTTGTTGCAGTGAACTTATAGTAAGGTGGTGGCTCTGGATTTTACTATGCTGATGGGGGAGAGAGACAGTTCTTAGAAGAGGGGTGTTGAGTAGATAACCCCAGTGTCATAGCATAGTGTGTATGAAACTCTACTTTTACCTTTTAAAGTTTATTTTATTGAAGTATAGTTGATTTACAATGTTGTGTTTAATTTCTGCTGTATAGCGAAGTGACTCAGTTATACATATATATATATTCTTTTTTATAGTCTGTTCCATTATGGTTCACCACAGGATATCGAATATAGTTCCCTGTGCTATACAGTAGGACCTTGGTGTTTATCGATTCTCTATATAAAAGCTTACATCTGCTAACCCCAACCTCCCACTCCGTCCCTTCCCAAACCCCCTCCCCCTTGGCAACCACCAGTCTGTTCTCTATGTCTGTGAGTCTGTTTCTGTTTTGTTAGACACGTTCATTTGTGTCATATTTTAGATTCCCCATATAAGTGATATCGTATGGTATTTGTCTTTCTCACTGCACATAGTATGATCACCTCTAGGTCCATCCACGTCGCTGCAAATGGCGTTATTTCATTCTTTTTATGGCTGAGTAATATTCCACTGTATATATGTACCACATCTTCTTTATGCATTCCTCTGTCGATGGACATTTAGGTTGAAACACTAGTTTTAAATAACCCCAAGGAAGCAGAGGGACCTGTACTGTTCCAACTCCCCAGCAGAGATGGGGAATAAGGCAAAGATCAAGCCTTGCTCTCTATGTGCTCTGCACTGGTCTGTAATTTGCTGGATGGCTCTCCCCAACACCTGGCTGTCTCTACATATTAGAGGACGTTATACAGAAGAGTCTTTGCCTCATTCTCTGTCTTCTGTGACAGAAAAGATGAAATAAATGTGTACTGCAGCCTTTGGGGTTTAATGCAGTCAGAAGCTGGCACTACAGATAAGAGTTGTTTAAAGTTTCAGGAGGAGTGATGAAGAGTCTTTGGCATCTCCATACCATGGACTGATGTTCTTATTTATTTTTAGGGTGGAAGGGTAACAGCTTCTTCTTCAGGGCAATTGGCCACTTAACTGATAAATGGCGTGTTAAGGAAAATAGAACATCTTTTGAGTTCTTAGTATGTGCTAGAAGTTTTACATACATATGAAATAATCTCTGCATCTGACCAGTTTGATACAACTCAGGATGAAACTCATGAAGCACCACCCCAGGGCTCAGCACCAGGTGCTAATCTGCAGTCATCTTTCCCAGCCTCTGCATCCCTTGATGGTCTTTGGCCCAAGTTCATGGTTACGTGTGCGTTTAGGAGCTATCCTGATGTGTTCACACTGAAGTTCTCTCAATCTGGTTTAGTGTTTTGGTTTCTCTGGCTGCTGAAGTAACTCCTCCAGGTGAAATGTAAGCGTTCATATGACTGATGTGTTTAAGTTCTCTAAAACATTTTCCATTTTCCCTCCCATCTTGTTCCATAAACTCCGTGCCAGGGGCTGAGGCACGGCTGGTGGAATGGCCCAGCCGTAAGCATAAACCAGAGTTAATGTCTTGAGCTGTGAGTGGTTTTTTGGTTTATTTATGTATTTCGTCTCTCCTTGCAGCCCCTCCCAACATAGAGTGCCCTTCAGCCTTCCCTGAAAATCACGCCCCGCAGGCACACTTCTGATTTGCCCACCACGCCCCTCTCTCTCCCAGTAAGTCACCCTGCTTCTGCGGGCATGTGTGGGCCAATCTGATTCGCTGGAGAACTTTCCCTTTTCCTACTTAGCATTATCCCAAGTGTTTACAGCAGAGGAAACTGCAGTTTGAAAGAAGTCAGCAAATTGCCCACTATTACACAGCTCATAAGTGACAGAGCAAAGATTTGATCATACATATGTGAATCCAAAGACTTATTTTTCACTATGAAAGTAATATATCATCAAAAAGTTCGGGAAATACCTACAATGTTCCTTAAAACCTACATTTCTTTTCAAAAATTTATTTTATTGAAGTATAGTTGATTTACAATGTGTTCATTTCTACTATGCAGCAAAGTGATTCAGATATATATATATATATATATATATATATATATATACATATATTCTTCTTCATATTCTTTTCCATTATGGTTTATCACAGGATATTGAATATAGTTCCCTGTGCTGTTTATCCATCCTATATATATAATAGTTTGCATCTGCTAATCTCAAACTCCCAATCCATCCCTCTCCCATCTCCCTCCCTCTTGGCAGCCACAAGTCTGTTCTGTATGTCTGTGAGTCTGTTTCTGTTTCATAGATAAATTCATTTGTGTCATATTTTAGTTTTCACATGTAAGTGATATCATATGATATTTGTCTTTCTCTGTCTGACTTCACTTAGTATGATGATCTCTGGGTCCATCCATGTAGCTGCAAATAGCATTATTTCATTCTTTTTTATGGTTGAGTAGTATCCCATTGTATACATGTACCACAACCTCTTTATCCATTTATCTGTTGATGGACATTTAGGTTGCTTCCATGTCTTGGCTATTGTAAATAGAGCTGCTATGAACACTGGGGTGCATGTATCTTTTTGAATTATAGTTTTGTCTGGATATATGCCCAGGAGTAGAATTGCTGGGTCATATGGTAGCTCTAGTTTTAGTGTTCTGAGGAACGTCCATAGAGTTCTCTATAGCGGCCGCACCAATTTACATTCCCACCAACAGTGTAGGAGAAACCTACGTTCTTGAAATATCTGCATACTCTAAAAAATGAAAAAAATCACTTATTTGTTCTGTCATCAGCAAGGAGGATAGTAACCATCTTGATTTATTTTCTTTTTATAGATTTTTGTTTGTTTCACAGAGTTGCATCCTGGCATTTCCTGTTTTTCTGGATGAGGGAGAGGTTAGCTGTGGATTGCTACAGCTTTGTCTGGTTAGACTGGCATGTTGATGCTTTCTGAAGTTCCTTACAATCTTCCTCATCTCCAGAGTTTGAATTCTGGAATTCTTGTGGAAGGATTCATAAGGCAATTGAAGAGAACAGACACCCTAGAAGACACTTTGATCACATTTCCTAGGCATTTATTGCAAATGTGTATCTCAGTGGTTCTTAAAGTTTTGTGTGTCGTAATTGCCTGGGAGGCTTTAAAAACATGTATGCTCCAGCATTATCTAGAACCTACTGAACCAAAGGCCCCAGGGATCATACTAGGCCATCTGTATTTTACAAAAGCTTTCTCAGTGATTCTGAAAAGTTTGTTGTTCTTTAGGACCCTTGGTGTATTTTTGTAAACAACTGTTTTTTCCCAAGAGGTTACTTGGTAAGCCACTGGCAATTTGAGTTTGTTAATTGTGATTTTTGGACTGCTGTTGGCAGGGTCTGAATGGGAAGTTATCAGAAGTACAGATACTGCTTCTCTCATCTCCCCTCTGTTCCCTGTTCTCTGTGGCACTTTCACATTCTAAAAAGATGTCAGATGTTTCCTTTGACAAAAGTCCCCTTCTGTGGAAGGGTCTGTTTTGTAGAACTTAAGCATTGAGAGAAGTGTCAAAAGAGAAAACAGAGATAGCTGCTGCATTTCTAGAAACCAATAATTATTTCTCTGGTTCTCCAGCGTGTGTGCAGAAATGAACAGCTCCATCCTGGTGACGTGGCAGAATCAGAGCAGCAAAAGAAAACGAGCTGGATTACAGCACATCGCCGAACTTTAGGCTATGTGTGCGTGCGTGCATTTACATGTTTTTAAAGCTTCCCAAGGGGGAAGGGAGGCGTAAAAAAGCCGCACTGAGAACCACAGAGGCAGACATTTGTGCCTCTGCTGGAGAGTAAGAGGAATCAAGACAACGCAGAGCCTCAACACTTGTGTTAGAATTTGGGCCTATTTTAAGAGCACTGGGGAGACAAAATGAAAAGAAAGATCATTTTGTCTGCTCCGTAGAACATAGGCTGGAGAATGATCTGAATTGAAGGAGGAGGACCGTTAGGGGGCTCATGCAGTGGCTCGGGCTAGGTCAGAGGCAGTTGAGATGGAGATTAATAGGACAGGGCAGAGAAACGTTTGATGCATAAAATCTATAAGACTTATTGATTCATTGAATGTTGGCGTTGAAGAAGGGAAGAGAGAGTGTTTGATTTGGACGACTAGAATGTCATTGTCTAATTTAGGGAACCGGGGAGGGAGAGTGGGTTTGAGGTGGGGGAAAAAGGCCATCACTTTGGGACATGCTAAGTTCGTGAAACCTGTGGGATGGGTAGGCAGAGGTTCAAGTAGGCTCTTGAAGACAGGGGCCTGATGCTCTGGAGAAAGGTCTAAGGTAAAGATAGAGATCTGGGGATTCTCAGTCCTGGGAACAGTTGGATCTGCCTGGTGGAGAGTGTGTGGATGGAGAAGAAAGAGGATCTGTGATGGAGCCCTGGCCATCACCCTTGAAGGTGAAGGTCAAAGAGGAGAGCATCCTAAGGCAAAGTCATCAGAGATAGTAAGAAAATCAGGGGACTGCTGTGTGGAGTGAAGGGAAGGGAACCTCCAAGGCGGAATAGGGCAGTGGTGTCACTGGGATAAGAGTCCCTGTGATGGGAGGGAGATCAGCTCAGTGCTTTGTGACCACCTGGAGGGGTGGGATAGGGAGGGTGGGAGGGAGACGCAAGAGGGAGGGGATATGGGGATATATGTATATGTATAGCTGATTCACTTTGTTATACAGCAGAAACTAACACACCACTGTAAAGCAATTATACTCCAATAAAGATGTAAAAAAAAAAAAAAAATCATTAGGGATGAACTGAAAAAAAAAGAAAAGAGCAAACATTTCTAAAAACAGATACCTTTGGGAAACCACCCATGTTGCAATTTCTACTACAAATTTTCACAACTTTGCTGTAAAATACAATAACTTCTGTATTATCAAATATATTCAAATATTTCGAAGTTTTTTTTAAAAAAAGAAGAGTTCTTGTGATGGGAGGGAGTCGGGGAGACAGAACTCAGGTTGGGTTGTGAGGTGACAAGTGATGGGGAAGAAGAGGAGGAGGACCGGGAGGAGGAGGGGAGAAAACTGATGAAGGAGACTTGGATGGGCCTCTCTGGATCTCAGTTTCTTCCTCTCACTGAAGGATGAAAGAAATGAGTGTCTAAGATTTCTAGTAACTCCCATACTCTTTGATCAGATGTTTTTAAGCCACACTTAAGCAGGGTATGAAATTACAGGGCAGCATGCGTAGTTGATAGAAGAAAAAAAAGTCTCATCCCCAACCCAATATTCATAATCTTCCGGAAACTTGCTACTGAAAATTTTGTGGTAAAGCAGAAGGTCTTGCTGTTTTACATGCTGACTTTTCTATGTTGTTTCCCCGCATGCATCATATCAAGCTTCAGCGTAATTCTCTTATATTTCTTTCATGAAATCACAAAAATTTCGTTAGTGGAAAAATCGAATCGGGTATGCCTGGAGTCGTTTTTGACTTTCGTGGAAGTGAATCCAGACTGGAGCTATGAAATCACTTTTGAATACAGTCCTGGTAGAAAACTTGTGGTTTATAGCATTAAACCGCTTGAGTTAACTTCTTAGAGGTAATTTTATCCAGGTTTCAGTCTGGAGTTGCTTAACTAGGGAACCAGCGGTTTCCAAAATGACATTTTTCTTTCTAACCTCAAATGATAAACTACTTTTTCTTCCTTTGGAGAGTCAGAAGTCGTCACATTTAACAATTGTTTTGGTAATATCCTATTCTAACATCACTTTTTTGTTTGCTTTGGTACGTATGTGTATGATATTGGGACAGACTTCTCCAGGCCTTTCTGTGTGGTCTCTGTCTTCTAGTTTCCTAGTTAATCTGAGAACTGACTGGCATAAAACTGGGATGAATATGAAGTGTTTGGGGTGAGCAATGAAATGTTAGAGTATCATTTTCTTTTGTTACTGGCCTTGTCCGATGAGAGTGGAGTGAGCCACTGTATACATATCAGCGATTCTGTGGTGGTTAAATAGACCTTAATTACACAGTTAGTAAAATGTTACTGTGCAAACTATTGGGTTAGAAGACTTAGACATGACATCTAGCAGTTATTTTAATTAAGGGCATTTCCGAAACTTATTCACATTAAAATCTGATATGCCTGCTTTCAGAAAACCCCAAACTCCAACATTTTTTTCACTGAAAAGATATAAGAACAGAGTAATAAGAGATGAGTTGTGTGATCGCCATTTATAACAGAGGCTCCCTTGGGTCCTTTCTTGAACTTGAAACGAAGGAGCAGGGTTATAGGAAGAGTCACTTGGCAGGTGAACACACGGGGTATTTAACCCGGCTCTTGGGACACGGGGCTGACAGCTTCCGCGGTAGGCATTACTCTGCGTCTCCATTCATTAGCAGCCTCCAAGATGTTTTAATAAACCTGACCATTTGATTCACCCAGATAGAACTATTTTCTGGTTCATCGTTTGCAAAAGCAGGGCCACACCAAACTGGGAAGATTTCAAACTCACCAGATCTCCCAGGGAAGACAACTTTCCGGTTTGGGAGAAGACTTCCAACTTGGACCCACGGTATTCGGGGTTTGGATACGTAGACCAAACTGAAATAGGAACTGAATTTGGTGACGTCTGGAAGCAGGCTCTGAATTATGATTTTCTTGGAAAAACAAAATAAAGCAAAACAAAGGTGACGTTGATTTGTGCCCCCAAAAAACACATGGTCAGAATTTGCCCGGAGTTTTGCATTTTGTAACAGAATACACTGTCCCTCTGCAGGTAACTTCTGTGAGAAGAAAGTCCCCGGGGACACCCTGGTCCCTACCTTGGCATCCCCTGGGTCTGAGTGAGAGTCAGCCA
This sequence comes from Eschrichtius robustus, assembly GCF_028021215.1. NCBI lineage: Eukaryota > Metazoa > Chordata > Mammalia > Artiodactyla > Eschrichtiidae > Eschrichtius > Eschrichtius robustus. Next base: position 4,767,252 of record NC_090829.1, read on the forward strand.
GGTTGACAGGGCAGGCTGGGGGGGAGGTCACGGCATGACTCACAGACATAGGAGGTTGGGGAAGGGTTGTACCGGGAGGATGGGCGTGTGGTACCTCGGGTTCTACTACTAGGGCTGTGGTCGTGGCTAACAGGAGCTGAGGCTCTGGAGTAAATCGAGAGTGATCCCACATGAGCTTTGCCTCCGCTCATGCTTCCAGAGTTCCTTGGAATGGAGGGATAGAGACAAAATCCTTTGGGCTGAAGACCTGCTTTCCCACCCTCCATCCTCCCGTCTTCCTGCCCTGTCCCCTCCCATCCCTCGCGCCCTCCCTACCTCTCAGCCCCTCTTTGGCAGACATTAAGCTCAGATGTCTTTTCCTTTGGAAAGCTTTCCCCGAAGGCTCCTACCCTTATTTCCTTCCCCTCCTCAGTCTGGTCCCATCACCTGTGTTAGGTAACTTTAATTTTCAAATGCTTGTCGCACTATATGGTAACTGTTGGTGTAGGTGGCTGTCCCCACTACAATTTGACCCCTGGGGAAAAGTGTAATGCGGTCCATGTAGCCCCAGCACCCACCACAGTGCCTGGGCATCCAGTGGAGGGTCATTCTTGGGAGGAACTGAATGAATGAAGGGGGATATGGGCAAGCTGCATTTTATCCACTGTCAATATTAGTGTGGTTTATCACTTTTTACTTCAAAAGAGGCAATGGAACTATGGACATCAGTATGGAGGTTCCTTAAAAAACTACAAATAGAACTACCATATGACCCAGCAATCCCACTACTGGGCATATACCCAGAGAAAACCATAATTCAAAAAGAGTCATGTACCACAATGTTCATTGCAGCTCTATTTACAATAGCCAGGACATGGAAGCAACCTAAGTGTCCATCGACAGATGAATGGATAAAGAAGATGTGGCACATATATACAATGGAATATTACTCAGCCATAAAAAGGAACGAAACTGAGTTACTTGTAGTGAGGTGGATGGACCTAGAGACTGTCATACAGAGTGAAGTAAGTCAGAAAGAGAAAAACAGATACCGTATGCTAACACATATATATGGAATCTAAAAAAAAAAAGAAAAAAAAATGGTCATGAAGAACCTAGGGGCCAGACGGGAATAAAGATGCAGACCTACTAGAGAATGGACTTGAGGACACGGGGAGGGAGAAGGGTGAGCTGGGACGAAGTGAGAGAGTGGCATGGACATATATACACTACCAAACATAAAATAGATAGCTAGTGGGAAGCAGCCGCATAGCACAGGGAGATCAGCTCGGTGCTTTGTGACCACCTAGAGGGGTGGGATAGGGAGGGTAGGAGGGAGGGAGATGCAAGAGAGAAGAGATACGGAGATACGTGCATATGTATAACTGTTTCCCTTTGTTATAAAGCAGAAACTAACACACCATTGTAAAGCAATTATACTCCAATAAACATGTTAAAAAAAAAAGAGGCAATGGAGGTGGCCTCTGATTGTCACTCTAAAAATACGGTTTGTTGATTTATGTCAGCTCCTGTCCATCTCACTTTATGGTGGCTTCAAAAACACCGTGGTCCTTGGTCAAAGCGTTTTTGTGATTCCTAATAAACACCTCGGTTTTCAGATGCCTCTATAAACATCCCATTACTCCGGGGGGCATAGCTGCTTAAACTTTTACTAATGCACGTTCATGACCTGTGTGGATTAGTATAGAAACAGGGCTGTAGATTAAGACTGATCAAAGAACCACAAGGTTGAGGGTGAGTTTGACCAGCATGGGGTGGCAGGGGTGGGTGGTCCTAGAGCCGGAGTGACGTCACCTGCAGTGAAAATGGAGGCATTGACATAGGAAGTGCAACTTTCTTCTCTTACAGCTTTCCCTGGTACTGACCCTGACAAATTCATCCTAAGGGTGAAAGGCAAAGGGTCCTAAGGGGGAGATTTAAAGGCTATGCCTGGTAGGCAGTTTGCTAAGTGGGTTTGCCGGAGTGAACGCTGCTTTCTGTTATTTGCACTGGATTGATAATCGCTACGTGGCTTTGTGAAGATCTCTTCAAGTGGATGCAGTGAGTTTAGATGGAGGAAATGTATTTCATTTTGTCCTAGAGAGGAATTTAGGTTTTTTCTGCCTGCCCATGCCATGTGAATGCCATTAGTTACTCCAGTAAATATTATATGGCTGTGGCCAAGAAGCAACACATCTTAAAAACTAGTGAATCCTTAAAAAATGTTATAGCCCATTGATAGTGTATTCAGAACTCGTGTGTCACTGCTAAAGATGAAAAATTTCTAGTTCACAAGTTGCTATGTAACAATGAACTGTAAATAAATGCCAATGAGGATTCCTTTAAAAATTAACCTTTTTAAGATCACTGTGTAAAACTGAACCTCACCTGGAAAGTTTGCAGTGCTTGAGATCTGTGGCCACTTGGAGGAGCTGCTGATGGCCTTTTCACCTTTAATAGGCAGGTTCCTAGACATTGTACCTGGTCTAGAGATTAACAATACAGAGTTACGTCGGTCGTGGCTAAAACTGCCTGACATGGAACATACAAGCTACTGTCAGGGAGGAAGAGATATTCTTTGACCCCTCTACATTCTTCTGCTGGTCTAAGAGTTAAATTGACGTGAGACAGATTAACAGGAGAAAATCACACAGACGTTTAATAACATGGAAAACTGAGTAACTCGCCAGAATGGCTGAAGCCCTCAGGTTATACACCATCTTCAGCTAAAAACAAAAGAGGATGTTGGGGGTAGGGGTTTGGGACTTCAGAGGGGAGGAAGGCAATTCACATGGAAATGGAAAAGCAAAGTTTGGTAAATAAATATTTGGTGGACCAGCAGGGACAGTGGGACACAGAGAGGAATTCTAACCAACAGTCTTTGCCAGGTTCCTCCCTGAACACACACCTGGTTGACACCGTAGTTACCTATGGAGATTCTCCCTTCCTGGAGCAGGTCCTCTGTCTACATTCTTCAGGCAGTTCGGGAGAAGATCAAAGGTTCTTCCGGAGTCTTTTGGGCCTTGGTTGTTTTCAGCTTGAAATAGTTCTCATGCCAGAGAGACATTTTAGGGTGGCAAATTTTGTTCCCCTAAAGTAGTATAGAGGATTTTACTTACAAAAAGATATGGCAAATGTATTTGTGAAATCCTAAGATATTACTTATTATTATTATTTTTAAAGTCTGCCTATTCTAGGCAGATATTTGTAATCAATTTATTCCTAATTCTAGTCATTTACTTTTTTCTTCTTTCCCTGACTCATTTCCTTCTCCCTTTCTTCTCTCATTACATGTGTATCTGACTCCTGTACTGGGAATTTAGTGTAAATAAATATTTAAGGTCAGGAACATAATCTAATAAGACAAGTTATTTGTAAAAGATCAGCATTGTAAGCAGAACAAAATTAAGTTTATGTTTAGCTGTCGGCCAAGAAATTGGAGGGTAATGGACAAGAATTTGTTTAGGTAGACAGTTTATTTTACGTGAAATAAATGGCAAATTTAAAAGTACAATGCGGGGAATTCCCTGGAGGTCCAGTGGTTGGGGCTCCGGGCTTCGACTGCAGGGGGCACGGGTTCGATCCCTGATGGGGGAACTAAAATCCCACATGCCACGTGGCCAAAAAAAAAAAAAAAAAAAAAGTACAATGCGATTTGTTTTTATAAATTCTATGTACACATTTGTTTTCAGGTATGCTGTAGTGGGAGAAAATAACGTCTTTGGCATCAGCCAGGTCTAGTTCCTGGCTCTGCTACTTACTGGCTGTGTGGCCTTGGTTATATTAATTAACCTGTCTGAGCATCCATTTCCCATCTCCAGCCTGTTTGCATTGCGGGTGTTTGTGGGGATTCAGTGAGCTAACATATACAAGGAACTTTGGCGTACCAGGAATGTGTATAAGGAAGTCTGTGTGCCATTGGTAATACGAGTGAGATTTCTTCATGCTCTGATGCTTATTCTAGGCAGATGGGCTTTCATAAAAAAAGTGTTGTAGAAATTTAGGCCCAGAATGAATTCGGGAAGCAGTATAAGGCTGCAGTCAAGAGCAGTAGCTTTGGAGCAAGACCGACTTGGGGGCTTCCCTGGTGGCGCAGTGGTTGAGAGTCTGCCTGCTAATGCAGGGGGCGCGGGTTCGAGCCCTGGTCTGGGAAGATCCCACATGACGCAGAGCAGCTAGGCCCGTGAGCCACAATTACTGAGCCTGCGCATCTGGAGCTTGTGCTCCGCAACAAGAGAGGCCACGATAGTGAGAGACCCGCACACCGTGATGAAGAGTGACCCCCACTTGCCACAACTGGAGAAAGCCCTCGCACAGAAACGAAGACCCAACACAGCCATAAATAAATACATAAATAAATACATAAATAAATAAATAAATAAATAAATAAATCTTTTTAAAAAACCAAAATAGTTTAGATAATTTAGAAAAAAAAAAAAAAAAAGACCGACTTGGGCTTGAGTCTGTTGACTTGAAAAAAATGCACAACGTAAAAGCTGTGAGTCGAGTTTATTCAGTGTCTTACTGAGGACTATAGCCCAGGAGACAGACTCTCAGGAGCTCTGAGAAAATACTTTGAAGAGGTAAGGGGGGATGACAGTGTGATTCTGTGATTTATGTGGTTTTGGCAAAGGGGGTACATGCAACCAAGCACACATCTCAGTAGAAGGCTGCTGCTAGCTACAGGGAACAGATATCTCAATGATTTTCATATTTTCTAAGTATGGGAAAATGCAAGTATCCAGGTTCATAAAAAAACTTCTCCCGAAAATAACTACCTGCAGGCCCGTTCTGCCAGTTTTTCCCAGAGGACAGAGGGCCTCCTTCCTGAGCTCCACGCTGAGCTCCTTTCAGGATGTGCTGAAGGTCAGTGACTGCAGTGGCTCATGACTCAGTCCTTGTAGGGCCAGGTGATGAGTGGCCTTCTTTAGGTGCCAAGTCCCAGCATTGTCACTTGCTAGCAGGGTGTCTTTGTGTACGTGACACTCTCTCTGAACCTCAGATGTCTCGTGACACCTGGAGTTAGGGTTTTAACCTAAGGGTGGAATTGTGGAGGCGGAGGGGGGAGGTTTCAAGCTAGTTCCAGTCTGTCCTACCTTGTTTGTTTTTGTGCTGAGTTCAGGGCTGCCATGGGCATCGGGTTTTTTTTTTTTTTTACTTTCATTTTATTTATTTTTTTATACAGCAGGTTCTTATTAGTTATCTATTTTATACATGTTAGTGTATATATGTCAATCCCAATCTCCCAGTTCATCCCACCACCACCGCATGGGCATCGTTTTTGTCGGATGATCAACAAAGGGCCCGCAGGCCATTGTCAAAGGACAGTGCACACTGAGCTGTGCTCGGCAGAAACAAGAACATTTACAGGGCTCACTTACAGGGCAGTGCACTGCCTGCTACCAGGCTGAGCTGGTACTTCATCAGTGTAGAAAGAGAAGTGTCTTTGCAGGCAGCAGCTAGCACTCCTTTAAAGTGGATTCCTCTTTTCCCCCCAGGGACCCTCCTGGCCACACCCCCTTCCTCCTTGGTAGTTGCCCCTCCAACTCAAGCCACCTTCAGCTACTCTCCCGTGCATCTTTTTTCCTCCTCTCATTCCAACTCTTGTTTGTGGCACCCACCACCTCTAGGCCCTGCTGGCTTTAGCTCTTACCACTTCGATTCTCAAATGGGTCTTCTCTCAGGAAGCCTGGCTCTTAAAAAGAAAAGGCTTTGGTTTTAAGACTGCTATCTCTGTTACGGATTTTTAAATTGATTTAGAAACTAAAGACCTGAGTATTCTTCCTTCTTTCCTTTTGCACTCCTGCTGTGAATCCTAATCTTCCTTAGGACAAGTGAGGCCTTTGAGGGCATGGAGGAACTGGGATAGGAGATCCTGGGGGCAATAAGGAAATCTTCATATTTTATTTCACAACATCTATTCTAATTTAGAACACATTTCACTTTGATGCGATTAGCTCAGGAGAGAAGGCTTGAAAAATAACCTGCTTAGGGGCTTCCCTGGTGGCGCAGTGGTTAAGAATCCGCCTGCCAATGCAGGGGACACAGGTTCGAGCCCTGGCCAGGGAAGATCCCACATGCCGTGGAGCAACTAAGCCCGTGCACCACAACTACTGAGTCTGCCCTCTAGAGCCCACAAGCCACGACTACTGAGCCCATGTGCCACAACTACTGAAGCCCACGCGCCTACAGCCCGTGCTCTGCCACAAGAGATGCCACCGCAGTGAGAAGCCCATGCACCGCAACAAAGAGTAGCCCCTGCTCTCTGCAACTAGAGAAAGCCCGCGCACAGCAATGAAGACCCAACACAGCCAAAAATAAATAAATAAAGTAAATAAATTTATTAAAAAAAATACGGCTTTAAAAAAAAAAAGAAAAATAACCTGCTTAGTTTTTGTGCTAAGTATCTGAATAAGAAGTACTGATTCCTAACTTCCTATCTCCCTTGTGAAGACAAACATGTTTTATTATCTTAATCTGTTTCTTCTGTTACCTGTTGTTGTGGCCACAGAATGAATAAAGTTCACACAGAATTGAGATAGAATCATAGAATTAAGATAAGCAGTTTTTTTTTCTTTTCTTTCTTCACAAGACAACTAAAAACCATGCTCTCCAGGTTGGGTGATGTCACTTTGCTTCTAACATAGTCCATTAATAAACTTCTAGGGAAGAGCAGTGATCAGATGGCAAACATAGAAAGTATTTGAGGTTTTCCTTCTGCTATGATTAGTACTGAACAGTGCAGTATAACAGGGGTCCCCAACCCCCGGGCCATGGACCGGTAGTGGTCCACAGCTTGTTAGGAACCGCACAGCAGGTGAGCAGCGAGTGAGCAAGCGAAGCTTCATCTGCCGCTCCCCACCGCTCCCCATCACTTGCATTACCACCTGAACCATCGCACCCCACCCCCCCAGCCCCCTGTCTGTGGAAAAATTGTCTTTTATGAAACCAGTCCCTGGTGCCAAAAAGGTTGGGGACCGCTGCAGTATAGTCTTTCCATGATTTTCATTGAAACGAGATAATATAAATGAACTGAAGTAAAACATACCACTGTTGGCACACTGCTGGCCACAGGCCAAATCTGGCCTGTTTTTAAGCCTCAGAACAAAGAATGTTTTTCAATTTTAAAGGGCTGTAAACAAAGCAAAACAAAACATAGAATATGTGACACATGGCCTGAAAAGCCTAAAATGTTTATCAACTGGCCTTTTGCTGAAAGAGCTTGCTGACCCATGGTGCAGAGAACACAAAACAGCAAAATCATCTGGCATCCTACCAAGCCTTATAAATGAGTTTAAACAATGGCACATATTTTAGGTCACAAATCAAGTTACTAAATCTGTTTTCTCATTTACAAATCAAAGATCGTAATATCTCCCAATGAAATGATAGGCATTGTAGTATTTGCTGTACAGAAGATACTGAAACGCAAGATGGTCTTTATCTCCGCAACTTTATTCTGCAACTTTGCAGAGTGCCTTGCACCTAATAAGTATTCACGAAAAGAAAATCTCTAAATGATTTTCCTGGGATGGGAACAGAAGAAGTTATCAATAAGAAAGTAAGTTTTAATTTACCACCACTATGTAAGAAAGCCTTGAAATATGAAGGCTTTAAACTATTTTCATAGCAAACCAATGGGGAGGCATGTGTTTGAAGCTTAGACCTCAACAGCTTCCTTTCAAAGTTGACAGAAAAAGATCTATAGCTCGGAAGGCCTATTGTTGGTCTTCAATGGAATGAACCTCTGAGGAATGTATTGGGAGAGCGGTACCTTTTTATTTTTTAAAATTTTATTTTAATTTTTATTTTATATTGGATTATAGTTGATTTACAATGTTGTGTTAGTTTCATGTGTACAGCAAAGTGATTCAGTTATACATATACATATATCCATTCTTTTTCAGATTCTTTTCCCATTTAGGTTATTGCAGAGTATTGAGTAGAGTTCCCTGTGCTATACAGGAGATCTTGTTGGTTATCTATTTTATATACAGTAGTGTGTGTGTGTTCATCCCAAACTGCTAATGTATCCCTCCCCACCCCCACATTTCCCCTTTGGTAACCATAAGTTTGTTTTTGGTATCTGTAAGTCTGTTTGTTTTGTAAATAAGTTCACTTGTATCATTGGTAAATAAATACACATTATTGTGAAAAAAATTGGATTCCACATTTGAGTGATATCATATGATATTTGTCTCTGTCTGACTTACTTCACTTACTATGACAATCTCTAGGTCCGTCCATGTTGCTGCAAATGCATTATTTCATTCCTTTTTTATGGCTGAGTAATATTCCATTGTATATATGTGCCACATCTTCTTTATCCATTCCTCTGTCAATGGACATTTAGGTTGCTTCCATGTCTTCTTGGCTGTTGTAAATAGTGCTGCTATGAACATTGGGATGTCTGTATCTTTTCCAAGTATGATTTTCTCCAGATATGTACCCAGGAGTGGGATCGTTGGATCATATGGTAGTTCTATTTTTAGTTTTTTTAAGGAACCTCCATACTGTTCTCCATAGTGGTTGTACCAATTTACATTCCCACCAACAGTGTAGGAGGGTTCCCTTTTGGGAGAGTGGTATTTTTAACCACTTATTTTAAAACTTTTACATTAAACTTGTATTATTAAACTTTATTTCTTGGAAATTTTTGGACATACACAAAACTACAGAGAATACTGTAGTGATTCTAGCTTCAACAAATATCAACCTATGCCCAGTCTTGTTTCATCTATTAACCCTTTCCATTCTTTACCACTGCCATCACATACATTATTTCACAGCAAATCCTAGAGACTATGTTACGTGATCTGTACTTTTTTTGACATGTATGGCTAATTGTTTCTTTAAGGTACCCTTTTCATAAAAACGTAATCATTATACCATTATCACACTGAGGACATTTACAGTAAGTCTTTAGTATCAATAAATGTTGAATGTGTTCAAATTTCTGATTTCATTTTGTTTTGTCTTACATACATGCTCTACACAAAGCTTCTAGTTGATATGTACCTTACATCTCCTTAAATATCTAAATTTACTCCTCTTTTAATTTTAATCCCTTGAAATTTATGTGCTGCTAGATCAGTCTGCTAATGTTTTAGCGAGATACATTTGTGTCATGAGAAATACTGGTCTGTAGTTTTCTTTTTCAGTAATATTTTCCCTGGTATTTGTATCAGGATAATACTGTCCTCATAAACTGAGTTGGCAAGTGTTTCCTGCTATTCTGTTTTCTGGAAGGGTTTGTGTAGAATCCATATTATTTGTTCCTCATGTGTTTGGTAGAATTCCCTGGTGAGGGAATGAATTGGGAGATTGGGATTGACATAGGTACGCTAATATGTATAAAATAGATAACTAATAAGAACCTGCTGTATAAAAAAGAATAAAATAAAAGAAAATATAATTGTAAAAGAATGCCATTATATAGCAAAAATATAATAAATCTAGGTATAAATCTAAAAAAGAAAAAGAAAAGAATTCCCTGGTGAAGTCATTTGGGACTGGAGTTTTCTTTGTGGAAGGTTTTAAACCACAAATTCAATTTCTTTAATAGATACAGGATTACTACATTATATTATCTATTTCATTTTGAGGGAGCTTTCATAGCTGGTTTCTTTTGAGGAATCTATTTTATTTAACTTGTTGAATTAATTGGCATAAAATATTCCCTTATTATCCTTTTAATGCCTCTAGGATCTATTGTGAGATCTTCTCTTTCATTCCCCAAACTGGTAATCTGCGTCTTTCTCCCCCATCCCCTCTTGGTCAGTCTTCCTAGAGCTTTATCACTCTTATTGATCTTTTCAAAGAACTAGTTTTTGGTTTCATTGATTTTCTTTATTGCTTTTCTGTTTTCAATTTTATTGACTTATGCTTATTATTATTTTTCTTTTTTCTGCGTACTTTGGGTTCAGTTTGCTCTTCTTTTTTCTAGTAAGGTGGAAAGTTATATCATTGATTTGGGACCATTTTTCTTTTCTAATAGAATTCAATGCTATAAATTTATTTTTAAGCATTGTTTTAGCTGCATCTCATGCATTTTAATATGTTATGCTTTAATTTTCATTCAGTTTAAAACATGTTCCCATTCTCTTGTGACTTTGTCTTTGATCCATGAGTTATTTAGAAGTGTGTTGTTAATTTCTAAATATTTGATGATGCCCTGATGTTTTTGTTATTAATTTCTAGGTGAATTTCTTATAGTCAGGGAATGTATTTTGCATGATTTCAATTCTTTAAAATTTTTAAATTGGCTTTATGACCTAGAATGTGGTCTATCTTGGTGAATGTTTCACGTATGCTTGGAAAAAAATGTGTATTCTGCTTTTGTTGGTTGAAGTGTTCTAGAAATGTCAATTAAGTTATTTGATGCTGTTGTCCATATCTTCTATATTCATACTGATTTTTCTGTGTACTAATTCTATCAACTACTGAGAGAGGCGTGTTGGATTTTTTATTATAATTGTGGATTTGTCTGTTTCTCCTTTCAGATCTACCAGTTCCTGCTTCACTTTCTGGAGCTCTGTTGTTAGGTGCACATGTATTTAGGATTGTTATGTCTTCTTGGCTAATTGACCCCTTTATCATTATGAAATGACCCTATTTACCACTGATAAGCTTCCTTGCTCTGACATGTATTTTGTCTGATATTAACACACCCACTCTAGTTTTTCTTTTTCCACTCTAGTTTTCTTTTGATTAGTGTTTGCACAGTATGTCATTTTCTATCATTTTACCTTTAATTGGTAATCTTTGGATTCCCTGTCGACAGCTTATAGTTGGATCTTGCTTTTGTATCCAATCTGAAAAATCTCTGCCATTATTTGGGTATTTACACCATTACATTTTATGTAATTATTAATAAGGTTGGATTTAAATCCACCAACTTATTAGTTGTTTTCTGTTCAATCTATTTTTTCGTTTCCTTTCCTCACTGTTTTGGCCTGCTTTTGGGTTAATTGAAAAAATTTTATTATTCTATTTTATCTCCATTTGGCTAATTAATTGTACCTCATTTTCTAAAGTTTTTAGTGATTTGTCATAGTCTACCTTTGAACAATATTATTGCGAATTCACACACAACTTAAGAAACTCACAGAAGTATACTTTCATTTCTCCCTCCCATCTGTTGTGATACTTTATGACTTATTTGTTGAAGAAATAGACCTTTTGTCCTCTAGAGTTTTCCACATTCTGGATTTTGCTTACTGCATGCCTATGAGGTTACCATTTCCTCTGTTTTCTGTGTTTTTTAAATTAATTGGTTGTTAGAACTAGGGGCTTGGTCATATTCAGCTATGATTTTTGTTAATATACCTCCAACAGGAGGCCCGTAAAGTTCAATTATTTCTATTTTCTAATGTTAACAGCCATGAATTATTATTGCCTATTCATTATTTCATTAAGAGTGTTTAAAATGGTGATGTTCTAATTCTATCATTTCTTATTCATTAACTAAGATTATTTCTGCAAAGATGAACTTTCCCTCATTAACTATCTGATTACCCTGCAGTACAATTTATACAGGAAGATGGCCTATATGTTTGATTCTTTTCCGTTATTAACCAGTTTTCAATGAGTTAGTGCCTTAGCTTTCTCCAAAGACAAATAATAAATTTTTATTTATTTATTATCTATCTATCTACCTATTTATTTATTTTATTGAAGTATAGTTGATGTACAACATTATATAAGTTGAAGGTGTACAATATAGTGATTCATGATTTTTAAAAGTTATACTCCATTTATAGTTATTTTAAAATATTGGCTATAGTCCCTATGTTGTACAATATATCCTTACAGCTTATTTTATACATAATGGTTTGCACCTCTTTTTAAATTATTTGAATATCATTATAAATTCAGGGATTTAAAAAACTGTCTTGTAAGTTTGATACATGCTCAAACTGCATGCTCTAGCTGTTCCATTTGGCTTCCAGATTTTTCAGATATGACCCCAGTAATCTTTAAGATTTCTCACCTTATAAGTTTTCAGCCTCATCTGGTATATTTACTTTTACTGACTTGGAATCAGCCATTGCTCCAAGAAACTTTGGTTCTTTTGGTGAATATGGGATTAGAGAAACAATCTAGTTTCCCAGAATTAAAAAAAATACTTTATTTTAATTCAAAACATATATATTATTTTGCTAAGCATTTGATATAGAACTTGGGCCTCCCTTTTTTAATGGCTACATTACATTGCTGAACTTTCTAGACTACCTTTTTTGCATAAACCACATTCACAATGTATTATCTATGAGTTTGAATTTAATTTTCTTTAAAATGGAATGCAAAACCTTAAGAGACTAAAAGAATGTTCTGAGGGCAGTTTCCATACAGATCTTCACAGTTTCCCTCAATTTTTTACAGATTTGGCAACACTTTTTAAAAATTGAAGTATAGTTTATTTACAATTTTGTGTTAGTTTCCAGTGTACAGCTATACAGTAGGACCTTGTTGTTTATCTGTTTTATTTATAGTAGTTTGTATTTGCTAATCCCAAACTCCTAATTTACCCCTCCCCCTTTTGCTTTTTGGTTTCCCGGAAGTTTTTAATGTAAAAACACCAAAAATCATCATTAGCAATATGATTATTAAAAGCAGTTTGATGTTAGCTGTGGATTTTTCATTTATGCCGTTTATGAGGTTGAGGAAGTTCTATTCTTAGTTTATTGAGTGTTTTTACTCATAAAACAGTGTTTGATCTTGACAGGTGCTTTTTCTGCATCTATTGAAATATCATGGGTTTTGTGCTTTATTTTATTAGTATTGTGTATTGCTTTGATTAATTTTTGCATGTTAAACTGACCTTGCACTCCAGAATATAAATCCCTCTTGGTCATGGTGTATATGTTACTAGATTCAGTTTGCTAGTATTTTGTTGAGCTTTTTGCATTTATAGTCATAAGAGATATTGGTCTGTTTGTTCTTTTTTTGTGATGTCTTTGTCTGCATTTTGGTATCAGAGTAATTCTGACTTCATAGAATGAGTTGGAATGTGTTTCCTCCTCTTGCATATTTTGGAAGAGTTTATGAATTATCAGCGTTAATTCTCCTTTAAAAGGTTGGTAGAATTTAGTGGCAAAATTATCTGGGCCTGGGCTCCTTTATCTGAGAAGTGTTTTGATTATTAAGCCAATTTCTTTGCTTGTTATGGTTCTATTTAGATATTTTGTATCTTCTTGAGTTCATTTTGGTAGTTTGTGTCTTTCTAGAAATGTGTTCACTTCATCTAAGTTGTCTAACTTGTTTGCATACAACTGTTCGTAGTATTCTTTTGTAATCCTTCCATTTCTGTATTGTGGATAGTGATATCCCCTTATTCATTTCTGATTTCAGTAATTTGTATCTTCTCTTTTTTATTCTTGGTTAGTCTAGCTAACAGTTTGTCAAGGTACTGGCTGATGTGCCTGGTGAGTGCCCTCCTCCTGGCCTGCAGTGTCCTCACATGGCAGAGAGAGAGAGTATTTCTCTCTGGTATTTCTTCCTGGTCTTATAAGGGCACCAGCCCTATCAGATTAGGACTTCACTCTTATGACCTCATTTATCGCCTCCTCACAGGCCCTATCCCCAAACATAGCTAGTTGGGTGTTAGGGCTTCAACATATAAATTTGGCGGGGGGTGGGGGGACATTCAGATCATAACAAGTATACACATACATTTCATTTCTACCTGTTTCTTAGATAAAAGTTAGCATACCATACACACTATTTTTCCCATCTTTCTTTTTATATTTAGCAATATATTTCATCAATTACTCTGAAGTAATATTTAGAAACATTCTTCATTTCTTTACACAGCTGGAGTCATCCTTTTAAATCTGAGCAGCAATAATTACGTTAACAGCAAACCCACTGCTTATTATTACTGGATTTCTGACATTTGAAAAACAATGACTTCTTATTGGCTGTGTTAGGATAGTTTCCTTAGAAGCACACCCTGATAGGATAGTGAGTAATTCATGAAGTGAATTAGTAGTTTCACAAAGGAAACTACTAACGATGTTGAAAAGCAAGGTAAGCAGGGGAGAGAGCCAAGGGAAGATGTGTCTTTTCGAGGACGGCCTCAGCTGATCCCACAGAACTCTGGAGAGTAAGTTATGAGTTGCCCCACGTGAGATGAGGGAGCTGGGCTTTAATCATCCTGTTCCCTTCAGTCTTTGGTAAATTCCTGCTCCTTCCTCTTCACCCCCCAAGGGACATGTAAATTCCCAGGTACTTCCAGTCCTGGACTGTGGCCAAAGCATGCGCCAGTAGCTTGAGGACAGTGTCCTGAAAAATTGCTGCAGGCATTGGCTGCAGGGAGTGACATGTCAGGTTGGGAGGGGGTGTTACACAAAGAGACAATGTGAGGATGTATCATCTCGGATGGTATCTCAGCATCTGGAAGGAGCACTGACATTGTCCACTCTAAGGGCAAAATTAAGGCCATAGGTCATTTTAATCAGCAAATGTGGCTTACGTAACAATAGAGTCATCCCTCACCTTACATGCCAGGGCAAGCGATTTGAATCCAAGTGGTGGTCCAGAAGGCTGTTTGTGAGGTAAAAACCTAGGAAACAGAAAATTGCAGGCATTCATAGAAAGAAGGGCTTTCTGCTCAAAAAACACATTAGCTTTTTCCCCAAATATATGACTAGATATTTGAAGACATTTAACAACAAGATTTAGAAGACAACCTCTAACTTGGATTTACTGAGAATGAGGAAAAATGTTTCCACTTCACCTTGCCTCTCATTTTATTTGTAATACGGTTAGAGTCTACTACATGATTGTTGGGGACTCAGAAAGGTTGGATTGCATTCTCCAGTGACTGAACTCACCCTGTAATTGGACCTAGATTAGGAAAAAGGGGGCTCATTAGTGCGAAACATAGATTTCCAGGTCTAAAATGATACCATGTAAAAAACAGACAGAAGTAATAAAAATCTATCTCAATTTTTTTGGGGGGGCAGGGGTCAGTAGATTAATCTTTAGGAACTTCTATTGGATTTGTTTCTCATTCGAGAGTATCAGTTGAATTACCAAAAATTGGGCTGAAATAGAAAGAGGACATGGAAAAACACAAATAGTGCTTATAACCAGAGGATTATTGAATATCTTAGGGCCAAATATTAGAGCCAAAGTAGATACAGCCACTGGCAATCATATCTGTTTTCCTTAAGGGAATCACTTAATGAAATAATGAGTAAAATATTATGATTAAAATTAAGAGGGCTATTGGGATGGCTTCCAATGGCATGTCCAACACAAAGATTTGTATTGTTGCTTTGAGGGGCTTCAGGAAGAGCCAAGAAGTCTCCAGTCTTAGATTTGTTTAGGGAGGGGATTATTGAGGGAGCTCAATTGCCTTTATTTGAGATTGAATAGAGAACTAATTATGAGGCATGAAGATGCATGATAGGCATCAGAATTAGTTAAGCAACCAACATTTTGGACACATTTTAAAATGAGATAAACCCTTAGAGTTCTGTTCTGTCTTCTCTAGTTAGTCCACTGTTCATTCATTTATTGTTCATGTATTCAGTATTTTCTAAGCATCTTCCATAGGCTGGGGAGATAACGATAAATGAGACAGTCTAGTCACCCACCCATTCCTTTCCTTGTCTCCAGGAGCTCAGTTTGAAGGACTTTTGTTGTTCACTTTTGCTACCTTGAGTTGGTCTCAGAAGGTGTTTGTGCATATGCCCTGCATTGCTTACTTTGAACATTCATTCTTCTGTTTATTAATTCCACAAAAATATATTAAACAGAGGCCATGCATTTGTACACAGTGGTTATAAGATAGAAATCACAGCTGCTCTTATGGAGCTCCTACCCTAGAAGGGGGCGTCGGTAAGAAAGCAAGTCATCCCGATTCTGTGATGTAAGCGCTCTGAGAGGGGCTCAGAGCCATAAGTGTCCATTGGGAGTGTGCTCCCTCTGGTCTGTGCCTCTGAGGGCAGATGACTTCTCAGCTCTAAAGGGAGGATTCTACCTTTATGTTTAGGTACAAGACAATTGTAAAATAAGAAGGGTGGACTCTGAACCTTGGTGTACACCATAACTATATCACTACATCCTTCTGCTTTTCTTCTGTTTACATCTCTTTCCTAGTGGTGATGGTCCAAAAACCATGTGTGTTTCAGGGCTCAATGAAAATATTGAATCGGATTCATTTTTTAAACACTCATGTAAAAATGGACAAATATAAGCTTACATGAGAAAGACAGGAGGGAACAGGGTCAGGTTCAAACACATGTAACTAAGACACTGAAGGAGACAGAGATTTGTCATAAGGGGAAAATAAGCAATTACTAGTATCATGACCTACAAGATCCTGCTGTTGTAAGTGTTAACTATCGCTATAACTATTATTATTATTAACATGGGCCACAAGTCCCTTCCTATACCTCCAGCCTCATTTGACCTACCAAGGTGTCAAGCCCTTGTGCAATGAAAGAGCAACACAGCAGAGATTTTATGCAGATCATTTGTGGTCGATTAGGTCATTGCTCAGTAAATATTCACTCTATTATCTCTAACTCCATGAATTCAACCAAACACTGAATCAAAATTATTTGGGGGAAAAAACCCCAGAAAGTTCCCAAAAGCAAAACTTGAATTTGCTGCATGCTCGAAACTATTTCCATAGCATTTACATTATATTAGGTATTATCAGTAATCTGGAGATGATCTAAAATATATAGGAGGATGTGTGTAGGTTATATGCAAATACTATGCCATTTTATATAAGGGACTTGAGCATCTGGAAATTTGGCTACTGAGGGATGACTGTATTTCTATGTCCCTTGACTATGCATATGACCATATGACTTGCTTCAGCCAATGGGATGTTGGCAGAGGCTGGTGCATTTGGGCTATGCCTTTGAGTGTCTGCTGTCACCATGAGAAGAACAAGTTCTGGGCAGCCCACTAGCCCCAGAAGATTAAGAGCCACCTGGATCAGACCTGAATAGAGCCTGTGAGCTGGAGCCCAGCTCAGGCAAGGCTAACTGAACTCAGCAGAGGATTTCCAGTTGGCTGAGAAAAAGACTGAGAGGACAAATGTGATTAAAATAATATCCCTTTCAAAGGCTATGTTGATTGTGAGAATAAAATTCATCACCATGGGAACAGCTTAGCTGTGATATATTTTATGAATGGGGTTTGTTCAACTCCATTTTATGACCAGAACTGGAATTCAGAGTGTCACTGTGGAACTTTTATTTTAAAAAGGAAAGGATTGCGTGGAGGTGACTGTTAGGGCACATAACATAGTATGACTTGGTAGATTCATTGCATTCCACATGGTACTCAACGTTCCACGGCCACGTCCATCTGTTTGAAGATCATCTCATGAGAGGAGTGGAACTAAAGAAAGTATCTTCTGACAATGTTTGGATTTGGTCTAGTGTTGCATCCAGAGGCAGTTCTGAATTGTGGGAAATATTTATGCTCACACAAAAATAAAATTAGTAGGTCATAGATGTAGATAATCTGTGTGTGTTTAAATATAGCAAAACCTGTAGACAGGGTAGGATCAGAATAGTAATATTGACTTTGTCCTTTACTGGTTTAATTCACTTTTCTTAAGATTGTGTTTGAACACATGAGAAGGCTAGGGTTTTGTTCTTTCCTAGTAGCTATATAGGTTATTAGTGGTTGTAGGAAATGATATTGCCTCTGTGTCCAAGATGGCACGTGCCCAGTGTCCTTCCAGGTTTCAAGGTGAGCTGAAGATACTTGTAACATGTGAGCACCTGTGCTCATATCTGTATTGGTGAAAAATGGATTTGATCTGTATACTTTTTGAGCACTTTGAACAATCCATTATGATTCAAGAAGAAATTTTTTCACAAATTATTTACTCAACAATTATTTATAGATAGCCTACCCTGTGCCAAATACTGGGAGATACAATAATAAGACAGCTATTGTTTTCAATATCTGATGGTTTAAATGGAAAATGAAGTTAGAAGACAGAGGACAGACAGTATAATAGATCCCGTGTTAAGGGTCTTTACTGCCCCCCCTGGCAGCACCCAGGCCCATCCAACCTGGATGGAGGTGGGCAAGGAAACTTCCCAAAGGAACGGTTTCTAAAGATGAGTGAGTAGGAGTTATGTCTGGTGGAGGAGGTGTAGTGATCTGGGGAGAGCTTTTTCTGGCAGAAAGGCTTAAAAAAGGCCTTGGGGTGATAACCTGAGGTCTAAGAGACATCAGCTGACCGGGTCCTCTCACCAGAGTAGGCAACCCAAAGCCATGGCAAAAGCACCGTCACAAAATGAGAAAGTGTCGCTCACGTACAAAACTGTGTTCGTGGTTCCCCTGAAACGTTATGACCATTTCTGGTCAACTGAAATTAAAAGGTTAGAAAGACAAGACAGAATGGGCCAATTTTGAGGACAGGTGCCCGAGACACCCAAGCGGAGAGTCAGTGGATTGCTTTTGTGTGAGGGAAAAGCAAAGCAATTAGGATTTCCAGGCGGGAAAAATGAAAGCTGAGAAGACTTACGTGATCAGAAATATTAGATAAATAAGGAGGAAGTCAAAAGCCCTGCTGGTTCTGCTTGAATTTCTCCGTCACCATGTGGCAAGTCACTTCATCTGTGGAGGCTTCGGTTCTGCATCTGCACAAGAAAGGGACCAGAGTACGGAGTGTATTAATATGTAGCCACATTCAGCCTGGGTGCCTTCACCACCAACAGCTAGCTCCTCTTGGTCAAAGGGCCGCCACCCCCAGGCTTCCAGAATCTGCTTTGTCTGAATATATGGAGAGTGAGAAGTACCTGGGAATCTAGTCATCCCAAGGGCAGCCTTTAACCAAGGTCTGTGAGGTGGGGGGTGAAAATACTCTGGCTCTCTCGCTGCCACGGGGAGCAGCTCTGAGTGTGACCACACGGTCTCAGAGCACCGTTTGGGCTTGAGCCAAAGTTACCCTCCGTGGACCTTTGTTTGATACTGGGCCCTTTTCCTCTTCCCCTTTTCAGTGCCAATTCCCACTGCTCCACCAGCGTGGTCCAGTTTAGATAGTAGCTTTGGTATCTTTTAGTATCTTTAATATATTGCTTGTTTACATACAGTAAATACATATTTGTGGCAGACTAGAAGAAAATATATTTTACATTTAATATTGTTTATAATCACAAGTACTACATATAAACATTCCTGCTGATGAGTTCATTAAGTGTTCAGTAATTCAGTAACTGGTGTTTTAAATGTCTGCCTTCTGTAGAGCTCCTTGGTGTACTGTTATGCAGGTGTTTAAGGGTTTTAGTGATATTTGGGGAAATGTGTTGGGATCTTGCATGGGCTGGGAACACATCCTTACTTTTCCATTTAAAATAAAGGGATAGGACTTCCCTGGTGGAGCAGTGGTTGAGAATCTGCCTGCCAATGCAGGGGACACGGGTTCGAGCCCTGGTCCAGGAAGATCCCACATGCTGCGGAGCAGCTAAGCCCGTGCGCCACAACTACTGAGCCTGCACTCTAGAGCCCGCGAGCCACAACTACTGAGCCTGCGTGCCACAACTACTGAAGCCCACGTGCCTAGAGCCCGTGCTCCACAACAAGAGAAGCCACCGCAATGAGAAGCCTGCGCACCGCAACGAAGAGTAGCTCCTGCTTGCCGCAACTAGAGAGAAAGCCCGTGTGCAGCAATGAAGACCTGATGCAGCCAATAAATAAATAAGTAAATAAACAAATAAATAAATTAAATTAAATTACTTTAAAATATCAGTAATAAAAAAAATTTTTTTAAACCTATAAAAAAATAAAATAATGGGATAGAGTCCCCCACTATCTGAAAATCCACTGCCTAATATATTTCCAGGAATGGATTAGATTGAATAAATATTGAATTGAATAAATAAATGTTGCAAAAATATCCCTGGGTTGTGATGAGCCTGAACTAGTTAACCCATGGTAATCTGAAATTCTGCGTGGGTATTATAGCACCAAATAAAATCACATTATTCAGTGTGTCTGGTTTTTCTTTGAATATACTACATCACGAAACAACTTGTTATGGTTGGAGGGAGAATGTAGGATAGAACTTCTTGAGATATTACTGAGGTTGTGGAGTTTTTAAAAGTTTTGCCCTCCCTGTGAAGCTGCCTTCAAGGTTATGGCAGTAGTGGGAGTTGGATGAATTGATTATTGTAGGGGCAAAGAACTTCTAGGTTCTTTGGCTGGTCTAATAATTAAATAGACATAGAATGATTAACAGGAGAAAAACAAATTTCATATGTATGGGAGTCCAATAAAAATATGAGACTCAAAGACAGGCAGTTGAGGCTTATATGCCATCCTGAGCAAAGGAGTAGGATGGGGTCTGGGACTGGGGAGAAAGACAGTTCACAGGAAGATGAGAAGAGAATGTTTGCCAGGCCATGCAGATAAGTCTTTTTGATATAAAAAGTTGTCTCTGGTAATAGTTCTCTTCCTGGTATGGGCCCCCTATCTAAATTCTTTTAGGCAGTTAAGGGAGTGGTGAAAAGCTTTTCCTGTGTCTGCTGGGTCTTAATTGATTTCAACTCAAAACAATCCACATGCAAAGTGGCACATTTTGGGGTGGCTTGTTTTGCACAATATAAGCAAAGAAATGTGTACAAGTCACGGTGAGCCTACAGGGCATTTCCTTACCAGCAATCTCAAGTTACACCTGTCAACTTAAAGAAAAACACACAACATAAGAGTTGTGAGTTTCAGTTTTATTCAGGGTGTTACTGAGGACTATAGCCCAGGAGACAGCTCAGAGGAACTGCTCTGAAGAGGTAGGGGAAGAGACAGTATATATATGCATTTTTTCTGGGAGATACATGTAGTCAAGCATACATCTTGGTAAAAGATTACTGCTAGTCACAAAGAACAGATATCTCAAGTTAATGACTTTAGTGCTTTTCTTTTTTCTAATTTTATTTTTAAAAATTTTTATTGGAGTATAGTTGATTCACAATGTTGTGTTTCAGGTCTACAGCAAAGCAAATCAGTTACACATATACATATATCCTCTCATTTTTAGATTCTGTTCCCACGTGGGTCATTACAGAGTATTGAGTAGAGTTCCCTGTGCTATACAGTAGGTCCTTATTAGTTATCTATTTTATATGTAGAAGTGTATATATGTCAGTCCCAATCTCCCAATTTATCCCTCCCCCCATTTTCCCCCCTGGTAACCATAAGTTTGTTTTCTACATCTGTGAGTCTATTTCTGTTTCGTAAATAAGTTCATTTGTACCCTTTTTAAAGATTCCACGTATATGTGATATCATACGCTATTTGTCTTTCTCCGTCTGACTTACTTCACTCAGTATGACAATCTCTGCATGGGAAGATGCAAGAACCTGGGGTCATGGAAATTCTTCCTGAGGTGTGCATCTTGACTATCTAAGGGCTAGTTTATCCAAAGCACAGCAGTATGCCTCATCCTGTTTTTCCATCCTGAGTTCCCCTTAGAGAGCTCAGTGGCTGGCTGCAGTGGGTTGCGACTTCACCCTTTGATAGCTGGATGATGAATGATACTCTTTGTTCTGTTTTTGTTCACACACCTAAGTCAGAGCTGGGGTCTCCCCACGTGCCCACCTCTTCACACAGGGTGTCTGAATTCCCTACCTGCTGTCTGGTGGGCTTACAAGAATCTAGTACCCTTGGTTGCCAGGAGGACCCCAGGTGTTATAGAAGGGGAGTGTTTGTGCTGGACGCCAGGCTGGCCTTGGAAGACCCTCCACCCCAATCTCAGGTCCTCTGTAGCAGAAGCTCCCCCCTTTCTCCCCACTTCAGGGATGCCTTATTCTTTCTACACCCCTTCCCTCATCTTCTCCTTCCTTCTTAGCAGACTCAGGCTTTCATCTCACTGAGCAGAAAACCTGGCTGTAAAGCCAGGCCTTTGTTTTGCTCTTGGATGGGTAGTTTCTACTGGATTTGTGTTTCAGCCTCTGTGTGAGCTCAGGGAGAGAATATGGGCCAAGGGTACTGGTTTTCAATTCTGGTTGCACATTAGAATCACCTAAAATTTTTTTTGACACTTGGATCCCCTCACCAGGCCAATTAAATTAGAAAGTCAGTGTGTGGGACCCAGAAATCAGTTTTAGAAGAAGATCCCAAGATGTTAGTTCTGTGCTGCCCAAGTTGAGAATCATTGCCCTGGGGACCTGAGAGAGAGAGAGAGAGAGAGAGAGAGAGAGAGAGAGAGAGAAGAAAGGGAGGGAACAGTAAAGAAACCATTGCGATGAATACTCTGAGGTCTGGCCTTGTTACAAATGTCTCTGTAGTTTTTCCCACAGGAGGGAATGATCCTATTCCTGCTTTTGTGAGAAGGATACTGAAATCCAAACAAGAGTTTCTCCTATGGGGGTTGTAATGATCAGATTTTCAATAGATTCTGAAATATGTATTTACCATGAAGCCTAGGTTTTGGTGAGGGGCAACTCTAAGACCTTGCTTCCTTTGAAGTCAAAATTAGTGAGCCTGTAGCACTTAGAGTTGTGAGTATTGTATTAGAGATGCTTGGGACATAAAGCCTGAAGTATTTTGAGGGATCTTCATATTTCTCTTGACTAGAACGAAGAAACTTGGGAAGATTTCTCCCTGCAGTGGCCAGGTACTTGTTGGGCAACTGGAGACTCTGACCTTGCAGTGTTCTCTGCACTTCCCACCACAACCAAGAATAAGATGCTGAATGGCAGGATCTCAGAGTTCTACAGTCCCCCACAAGGTATGGATAGTGTCTGAGGGCCTAGCTTGGTCTGGATTAGCCGTCCTTCCCGAGGGAGCTAGTGCTTCAGCCCCATGAGATGGCTCTACCACTTCTCCATCTCTTAGCCGCTCTGCTGGATCCCATCCTCTGCCAGGGGTTTGTCTCCAGATCTGTTGATATTTTGGTACACTCTCCTATTTCTAGATCAATTTTTTTGACATATCACTTTTCTGTGGAGCTTCGGAATTCATATTAATTTGCCACATGAGCAGTTTTCAGAATGAAGAATTCTTCCTCTTGATGTAGCTCTACCTGATTGCAGTTCCAAGATCTCTAGGCCAGATTCAGAGTGCTGAGCCCCAAGGGGGCTAATGGCAAGTCACTGATTCATTCAATTAGTCAGCCAGTCAGTCATCAGGCATTTATTTAGCAATGACTTTGTTTAGTACCGGGGACAGGCTCCGTCTTCAAGGAGCTCATAGACTCAGAAAAGGTAAAGATGCTTGGCCCAGTCCATCTGCGTGTTCACTTTCCCTGATACCATTTTGGACATTCCTTTCCCAAGAGGGTATTCACTGTGGAGTCAATTGCAAGATACCCCAATTGTCTACTGATTTTGAAACTGTAAGCATTTGCCTAACAAAATAGGATGCTGCAGAGACCTTAGTGCTTTTGTGGCTCCAGAACTTATATCCTCGAGTCAGATGATTTTGCCGTTGTATTTAGAATGAAGGCATTAACTGAAGTCATCAATGGGAAGCAACTCATATTTTAAACAACATGTGAATGAATGGCTCTAGCTTGGGAAGACGCTATTTCCTTGAATGGATTAAAAAATGTAGCAGGTAAAAGAAAGTATGTGTTGCATAGCGTTTATTTTATTAGGTTAGATTGGTATACATTTATTGGTTATAGGCTTCTTTTGTTTTGGACTATTAAGATAATTTTAAAACATTAACACGCTATCTAGAATCAGATTTTGAATTGCAGAGCAGAAGGGACCCTTTTCTCATTGTCTTCCACAGTTAGAGCAAATCTCTTCCTTGAAGCTTTGAAGGAGTAGGAATATAGCCCTAGAAACATAAAAACGTATGTTTTAGGTCTAGTTTTTAGAAAATGTAGGTTACCAGGGTACCATGAAAAAGACCAGCTGAACCAGAAACTGAGAAATATACCAGTGCGACACTCTTGTTGGGCCATAGGGCCAGAGCCAGACCATATCTTTCCTGGGATTCAGGGGGTTCTTACTGTTAAGTTCATGTTAACTTTAGGCAAGAGAAAAGGACACAGGAAAGGCTGAACTTAGTGAGGGCCTGTGTCCCTTCTTTCTTCCTTTCTTCCTTTCTTCCTTCCTTCCTTCCCTCCTTCCTTCCTTCCTTCCTTCCTTCCTTTCTTTCTTTTCTTTCTTTTCCTAAAGAAGGTTGAGAGTCAACTGGGTGGATTCTGAGGTTCTGAAAGACTTTGGTGGAAGGGAGTGACCTGCCCTTGGCTGGGTGAGGCTGGTCTGGAGTGAGACAGGAAGCTGGTCTTTGAGCCCTCGGACGGGGCTTGGCCTGTCAAATAGGGGAGGGGAAACTGAGACTTGTGGTGTCAGCAAGATGTGGATAAGGCTCTAGTGCACCTATGTTAACATCAGTTAGTTTTTTGTTTCGGGAAACCTTTGCCTGGGAAAGATAAGATGGTACTCCAGTGAATAACCTGACTGTTTGCTTTGGGAAATTCCCACTGATTAATTTATTAGAGCCAGCGGTCTGCTCACCTAGGCAAACAGCCTGCTTATCAAACAACAATTTACTTATCAAGATGTGCTTCCAGAGTCTCAGCTCTGTATCCCCTGATGCTAAACTATCAGGTCACAGACTTTACCCAATCCCAGCTAGTTCCCCAGCTGAAAAGACAGGTCTCAACGGACTTGAGCCCAGACCCTAAAGCCCTATAAATACCCGGCCTCTGATGTCCCCTTTTAAGACTTGCTAAGCCTCAGTGAAAATGGTGTTCTCCCTGTATTGGTTATGTAAAATCACTGGGTTATGATTGGAGCATTTTCTTTCCTGAGTTATGATTTACATTTCTTTCACTTAATGGGTTGTGTATACATTTTGGAAATGCAAAATGAAAACCTTTCAGCATAGGGTCATTCAGATGGCACTAGAAATCAACATACATGTACAATATTTGAAAAAAAGAAGATCTGTAAATTGCAGTTAGGCATTTTGATTTGCTTAATAGAAAATTAAATCCAATATGCAAGAATTGACTGTACCCTACTTGCCATAAGCAGATGTTTTAAACACAGAGGCAGTAATAAGCAATGTGGCAATAAAAAGTCCCAAAGTATCTCTTTCTGCATACTTATCAGTAAGTATTAAAGGCCAGAATCAAAACAAAACTTGAAATATTCACAGTGAAACTATGTTTTAAACGAAGAGAGTCACTATTTTCACATCAGCATTAAAGTAATTGGATCATTTGCTGCCAAAGTTCATGCCCTGTTGTCTTTGAAGGTTTAAGCTCAAGTTCATGGAAGGCTAGAGATTTAGTGGAAGCCTTCAAGTCACCTTGTTTCCAAGACGTGACCTTTTGTTATTGATCTTGGACATAGGTTGGATAAAGGACAAATTTTCATGATTTAGTAACAAGTGTTTAATTCAAAATGATAGATGGTTTTCTCATCCCTGTTTTCTCTCTGGGTTAGCCTGGGCTTGAGCAAGCTGATAGATAAATGAATCAAATGCTCTGGGTTTCCAGTCATTTGTTGTAATAGATGAGTTAGGCAAAAACCACAGTCAAAGGTAAGATGACTTCTCTCACATCAGGATGCTGTAAATTACTAAGTACTCGGATCTAAAGTTCTCCTCCCAGCTGACACCTCCCTTTTCGTATTTAGCCTTCCTGGACCCCCGCCTTTCCTCCCTCCCCACTTTAAGAACACAATCCTTTCTTGCTTATACCGTAACAGCAGCGACAGCAAAAGAATACAGGCTTCATTACATTTTTTTTCTTTCCACAGACCCTTTTTGATTGATCTTATTTCTTTTGCTAAACTGTTTTTAACACAAATGTCCTGCCCAGAAGAGGAAAAGAGAAATATACTTCAAAACTTCTTTCTGATCCTCCTCTTTCATCTCAGCAATTTTACAGCAGGCTGTAAAAGTTCTCAGCAGGCCGGGTGTTGGAAACACTTCTCTTGATTTTCCCTCCTCTGTTTCTCAGCTGTTCGCAACCTTGCTGTTGGTTTTCTTCTTGACTACTGGTGCATTTCTTTCTCGGCCACAGAAGACCAGATATAACTAAATCCTTTTTTTCTTACTTTAAAAAAATTAATTTTTTAAAATTTAACTGTTCTTGATTTACAATATTGTGTTAGTTTCAGGTGTACAGCTTCAGACTCTTTTCCATTATAGTTATTACAAGATATTGAATATAGTTCCCTGTGCTATACAGTAGGTCCTTGTTGATTATCAGTTTTATATATAGTAGTGTATATATGTTAATCCCAAGCTCCTAATTTATCCCTCCCCATCCTTTTCCCCTTTGGTAACCATAAGTTTGTTTGCTGTGTCTGTGACTCTGTTTCTGTTTTGTAAACAACTTGATTTGTATTATTTTTTTTTAGATTCCACAAATAAGTGAGGCCATATAATATTTGTTTTTCTCTGTCTGGCTTACTTCACCTAGTATAATAATCTTTAGATCTATCTATGTTGCTGCAAATGGCATTATTTCACTCTTTCTTATAGCTGACTAATATTCCATGTGTGTATACGTGTGTGTGTGTGTGTGTGTGTGTGTATATATATATATATATATATATATATATATGTATATATATCTCACATCTTCTTTATCGATTCATCTGTTGATGGACATTTAGGTTATTTCCATGTCTTAGCTATTGCGAGTAGTGCTGATATGAACATTGGGGTGCATGTATCTTTTCGAATTAGAGTTTTCATATTTTCTGGATATATGCCCAGGAGTGGCTTAGTTTCCAAAATACCATATAAAACAGCTCATACAACTCAATGTCAAAAAAACAAACAACTCAATCAAAAAATGGGCAGACATAGCACAGGGAGATCAGCTTGGTGCTTTGTGACCACCTAGAGGGGTGGGGTGGGGAGGGTGGGAGGGAGGGAGATGCAAGAGGGAAGAGATATGGGAACATATTGTATGTGTATAACTGATTCACTTTGTTATAAAGCAGAAGCTAACACACCATTGTAAGGCAATTATACTTCAATAAAGATGTTTAAAAAAAAAAAAAAAATGGGCAGAAGAGCTAAATATATATTTCTCCAAAGAAGACATACAGATGGCCAACAGGCACATGAAAAGATGCTCAACATCACTAATTATTTGAGGAATGCAAATCACAACTACAGACTACAATGAGGTATCACCTCACACTGGTCAGAATGGCCATCATCAGAAAGTCTACAAATAATAAATTCTGTTTGCTGCAGGACTGTTTGCACTGGAGAAAAATGCCAGGCAACCAAAATAAATGGCTGGCAGCAAGACAGCGATCATGTGCACTGTACAGTCATTTTACTTTGAAGTAACTTCAATTTACAGAAAAGTTGCAAAAATAGTACAAAGAATTCCCATATACCCTTTACCCAGAATCCCCAAATGTCAATATTTTATTACAATTACTTTATCCTCCCTTTCACTCTCTCTCTACACACATGCACGCACACACACATGCACACGTGCACACATGCACAAGCAAATCAGTCATTCACAGCAAGATTTAAAAACACTTTTTCTTATACAAATCAAAACTACAATGAGGTACCACCTCACACAGGTCAGAATGGCCATCCTTAAAAAGTCTGCAGATACAAATAACAAATGCTGGAGAGGGTGTGGAGAAAAGGGAACCTCCTACACTGTTGATAGGAGTGTAAATTGGTGCAGCCTCTATGGAAAACAGTCTGGAGGTTCCTTAAAAAACTAAAAATAGAGCTACTGTATGATCCAGCAATCCCACTAACTAAATCCTTTTTTTCAATACCACAGGAAGACTCTTTATTGGAAGGAATTCTAGGAGGTGGGGACATCCCAGGGAGAAAGAATTTACCATTGCAAACTTAGTAAGGGTCTTGCTTTCTTCTTAATCAGCAGCCCCACTGGGGCAAAATGAGTAGTCTACTGTCATACTCACCAGAGGACATCAGCCCTCAGATACCACCAGGATGTTATATTCTGGTAGCAATTATCCTGCAATGGATATTGGTATTGATTGATTGATAATGATATGGATACTGATACTGAAGAATCTGGGGGTTAGAAGGTGTTCATTTGGGAATGAAAACAGAAAGAATACTCTTGAAGCATAGTGAATGGTGATTCTGGCAGAAGTTGGGATGTACCTACAGAGTATTAGGAAAAAACCAAAAGGAAGCAAATACAAGCACTTGTTAAAATCAGAGGGGAGTGAGTTGTCCACTGAGCAAGTGGGTATTGCAAGAAAGATTGAGATCTGTGGGATAGTAAGCTTGTGTGTTGACGTTGATGGAATAAGATCTGTTTAGCATGGGTTCTTCCAAAAAGTAGAACATGAGACAAGGACTTATGGGGGTTGTTTATTTTGGGAAATGATCCCAAGGGATTGAAGTGTGGGGCTTGGAAGAGCAAAATAGAGAAAAAGTAAAGCCAGACCAAGGGTGTGTGATTAAACTGGTTATTGCTGGGGACATCCTGAACTCAAGTCTGTTGAGTTTCAGTAGGTCTGGGGTAGGGCCACAGAATCTGCACTTCTGGCAAGTTCTAAAGTGATGCTGAGGCTGTTAATCCAGGGGCCACACTTTGAGAACCACTTCCCTAGGGGTGTCAACTCTCCTGCATTTTTCCAAGTGTATCTTGGCAGCCTTTGGCAGGCTTCCAACCCAGGTGAGTCCTGGGTAAGGTCAACTGTGGATGACCTACCCACAGTTGGTTGTTGCAGGAATGACCTAAGCAAAATGGTGAGACATGAGAATATGAGTCAGGGCATAAAGGATGTCTGGCTCTTTTTAAATACTTTTTTTTTTTTTTAATAATAATAATTTGTGGTATGCTACATTAGAGAGGAAAATGGAGCTTGTCCCAGCTATCCACAGATGACAGGGAAATTTGCAGGAGTGACTTACTTTTTAAACCAGAGGTGCTGCTTCTTCCTTGGCATGTTCTACATGGTGCTGTGTGAGGGTGTGTATACCTGCGTCTGCAGCTGCAGGGGTCTGTGTAACCTGTTAGGTAACCAGAGGGGCAGCCATGGTGGTCAGTGGGGCATTCCAGGCTCACACTGGGGACTCTGAGAAAATCCCTAAGGTGAGTGAGTATAGAGCCAGGTAATATCCCACGCCCTGCTACAGGTGAAATCTAACCTGGTATCTTAGTCTTTAACAGTCTCAAAATTCAGAGAGTGAGTTCTATTCTCCATTCTATTTGCTGTGATTTCCAAACTTACCGTGCAGAAAACATCACCTGAAGACTTGTCAAAGGAGCAAATTCTCAGCCTGCCCCTGTCCCTTGCAATTTTCATTCAGTAGGTTTGCGTTGGTGCATGAGAATCTGCATTTCTAAAAGGGTTCCTAGGGAAATGTTGGTGCAGATGCTCTAAGAATTGCCTTTTGAAAAACACTGTCTTAGAATTCCTGGCACCTGCCTGAGGAATCCTGTGGGACCCCTGAATGGAACTGAAGGCTCTGAATTACATTGTAATGTAACAGTATACTTTCTGGTATTCGCATCAGAATCTGGGAGGGACCTTGATTTATTTTTACATAAAAGAACTCAGAAAACCAAAACAAAAGTGAACTTGCTATATTTAATACAGAAAGAGCTTTTATAATTCAATAAGGAAAAGATGAACACCTTACTAGAAAAATGGGCAAAGGTTATGAGCAAGTAATTTATATGAGCAAAATACTTCATAAAATGAGAAATTTAAAGAGCCAAATAAACATGAAACTTTTTAAGCTTCTCTAGAAATAATGAAATGAAACAGCATTGAAGCACCTAGTCTATTTTCAAATTTACAAAGGTAAATATTTGACTCCCCATTCAGTGCAAAGAGGGTGGGAAAAAAGGCATTGTTATGAGTTTGAATTAGTGCAGTCTTTCTTGAGAACAGTTTGACACTGTGTATCCAAAACAAATAAAAGGTTCACATCATTCAACCTAGCAATTTTTCTTTTAAGAGCGTGTTACAAGGAAATAATTGGAGATTCATAAATAGATTTATTTACATAAATAATGTTGCAATGTTATGCATAATGGTGAAAAATTGGAAATACTCTAGAGGTCCACCAACCGTGAGGAACTGGTTAAATAAATAATAGCCTATTCATAGGTAGTTTACTTTGGGAAAAGCTCTTGATCCATTAAGTGAAAAAAAGCAGTTTACAGTATAGTTGTGTAGTATTATCCTAATTATGCAAATATAGCAAATATTGATAGTGTTTATCTCTGGGTAGTAGGGATTATAGATGATTTAAATTTTCTTTATTAGGCTTCTATGTATATTGTACTTTTTCTAAATTCACTTTCTAATTATTAAAAATGGATTTTAAATATATGGAAAATGATATTTTTTCAGTTGCACAGTTTTCAGTAACTTATTTCCATTTGAATTTCTTTTCTTCTCTCTGTGAATGCTCTCCCTTGGTGACCTCAGCCAGTCTCAACTTTAACCCCATCTCTACTGATGATGGTCCCAGATCACACCTGCATATGGACCTCTGCTCTGTCTCCAGACCTATGTGTCTGACCGTCTGCTTGACTTTCCACCTGAACTTTTAACAGGCATCTCACAACTCACGTGCTCTACCTGAGTGAGAAGTTCCTCCTTCCTGGTCCTCCCACATCAGTAGATGGCCCTGTCATTCTTCCAGGAGCTCAGGCCTGGAATTTTCGAGAAGTCTATGATACCTCTCTTTCTTTCACTTACCACACAGGACCTGCCAGCAAATTATATTGGCTTTCACTTTAAAATAGACCCAGAATCTGACCATTTTCACCAACTGCCCTGTGATCACCCCTAACAGCACGCCGTCTTCTCTCAGCTGGATCACCTCCCCAGCCACCTTATTGATCCCTCTGCTTCCATCTTTGTCCCTTATTAGTCTGCTCTCAACATGGCCCCCCAAGTGATCCTGTTAAAACGTAAGACAGGTAACGTCATTCCTCTGCTCACATCCCTGCCCAGTTTTGCTCGGAATAAGAGCCAAGGCCCTAAGGATAGCCTACATATCCCTTTAGGAATTTGTCACTGCACCCACCTCCTTTGGCCTCACCTCCCATTGCTCTCCCTGTTGTTTTACTGGTCCTTGACCAGTAAAGGCCAGGCCCGTGCCCCAGGGCCTTTGCATTGGCTGTCCCCTCTGCCTGGAAAGTGCTCACTCAGCATATCTATCCAGCAGACCTCAGTGAACCTCTCTTGGCTACTGGATTGGAGTGGGAAGTTCTCTCCTTCACGCTTTCTGTTCTTCTTGCATGACTTACCTTTCTTTAAGCACTTACTTATATTTTAGTGATTTACTTCTATCTTCCCTCCCTTGCCCACTGAGTGTAAACTCCATGAGGGCATACATTTTTATCTATTTTATTTTCTCTTACATCCCAGGACGTAGCAGAGTCCCTGACTAATTTCTTCTTACCTGACACCTAGGTCAGAAAAGAAAATAATTAAATAAAAACACCAACTCCCTCCTCCCACTCCCGCTAAAATTCCTCTCTTCTTTTTTGGGTAAAATATCATTTATACCAGGAAAAGTATTAAAAACACACACAAATGACATACTATATATTTATCACTTTTAGCTGGTAAAGTTTGTAGTGAGATACTGTGATTTCTGACACGTATATATCCAGAGCAGAGAAGCAAGCACTCACCTGTGATTTCCAGTAAGAACACAGACCTTGAAAATGAGGAGTTCTGATCCCTTTGACTTACTGGGTTTTAAGCAGAGGGTGTCAGGGATAACTGTATGGAATAGTCAATATTTAGAAAGATAAAATCTGATTGATTAGAAATAATAAAAAAGTCATTAACTAGATTTGGATTATTTCTTTTGATATATCTAGGAACTCAAATGTCAGGGGTGACATTTGAGTCATCCCAAATGATTGGGTCACCGACTCTGAGATGGGTGTATCTGCAAAGCAGATGGGTCACCGATTCTGAGATGGGTGTATCTGGCCTCTGCATTTCTTGCTTCATTACAGAAAGCTCTCTGTCATATCGTAAGAAAAGAATGTGTATACCTTGATCTTCCTTCCCTCTGTGGTCCATCCAGAGCTCCTTGAAACGAACACCCTTGACTGCAAATCTGTGACCCCTGACCCTAAAAACAAGTTAGGCTGACTATGTGACTGACAGACACATTTGAGCATAAAATATAGCTATTCTCATAATGTGTTTCATCAGTGGGGACTCGTTCAAATATTCTTTCCTATAATTGTTTACCCTGGCTTAATTTTTGTCTGTTGTGAAAGTGTGAAGACATTTAAGTATTTTGAGTTCTCAGTCTGAAAAAAAACCCCACAACTACCGATTGCTCCATTTACTAAATGAACGTGATGGTTAATTTTATGTGTCAACTTGGCTAGGCCATGGGATGCCCAGGTAGTGGCTTAAACATTATTCTGGGTGTTTCCGTGAGGGTGTTTTTGGATGAGACTAAACATTTGAGTGGGTAGGTTGAGTAAAGCAGGTTGCCCTCCCTAACGTGGGTGAACCTCATCCAATCAGTTGAAGATATGAATAGAACTAAAAGGCAGACCCTCCTCCGAGTAAGAGAGAATTCTTCCTGTCTGATGGCCTTTGAGCTGGGGTTTTGGTTTTATCCCACTTGTAGTTTTGAACTGAATCATCAGCTCTTTCTGGACCTGGAGCTTGACATCCTTTGACTGGAACTACACTATCAGCTCTCCTGAGTCTCCAACTTGCCAGCTCACCCCACAGACGTTGGGACTTGGCAGGCTCTGTAACATAATCATGGGAGCCAATTCCTTCTCTATCTCCATCTCCATCTCCACCTCCACCTCCACCTCCACCTCCACCTTTACTTCTATATCTATCTATACACATATCCTATTGTTCCTGTTTCTCTGGAGAACCCTGAATAATACAATGGACAATCAGAATTTCTGGTATGGTTTAGGGTAGATAAAAATACTTCCTTTTGGGTAAAATACCAGTGATGATAATAATACTTGACTTATTTTATCATTAAATATTAATATACTACTATTAATTATTTTAAGTAATTTTTATATATAATATATTAATTATATACTGTATATAATATTATATGTAATACATAGTATAATTCTATATCATATATATAATGATATATATTAATACACATTATTAGTGCCTTACCCTTACCTCTTCAGCACCACCGGGAGGTTTTCTCTGGCTGTAGGAAGAAAAAGTTCTTGGCCTAACTGGGCAGGCAAGAGTGCCAGGGTATTAACACCCTCAGGTGTTATTCTCAACCTGTGGCAAAAGGAGTTGATGGGTAAGTACCTCAGCTTCCCCCCTGCCCCCATACTGTGGAACAACCATGAGGCATTGCCCCCCAGAGGTTCCCAGCAGGACTGAGCCCTAGTTGCCGGCAGGGGTAACCTTCTCATTGAAACTTGATTTTCTCCCTCTCTCTCTGCATCTTACTTCCTGGCTTCCCTCCTGGTTCTTCCTGGGGTAGCCTCAAGACTAAACCACGTGCATTCAAATTCTTGTCTCAGGCCCGCTTCCGAGGGAACCCAACTTAAGGTGGAGGATCATGTCAACTTTGAATGATGATGAGAGGGGCTTTCAGAAGAGTAACTCTTAAACTGCAGGCCCAAGGTCCACCTTTAATAAACAACAACACATCTTCACTGAATGCCTGCTGTGTGCTTCAAATATGAAGTTTGTAATGCATAATTTTTTAATAAGTTGACCATTGATTTGTCATGGAGCAAAAAGCATCAGATGAAGGTCACAGGATACTTTTGTTTTATACATTGCCTTTTTTAAAAACAATTTGTATTGGGGTGTTGTTGATTTACAATGTTGTGTTAGTTTCAGGTATACAGCAAAGTGAATCAGTTATACATATATGTATATCCATTCTTTTTTAGATTCTTTTCCACATAGGCCGTTACAGAGTATTGAGTAGAGTTCCCTGTGCTGTGCAGTAGGTCCTTATTAGTTATCTATTTTATATATAGTAGTGTGTATGTGTCAATCCCAATCTTCCAATTTATCCCTCCCCCGACCCTTACCCGCCGGTAACCATAAGTTTATTTTCTACATCTGTAGCTCTATTTCTGTTTCGTAGATAAGTTCATCTGTAACTTTTTTTAAGATTCCACATATAAGCGATATATGATGTTTTATGTATTGTCTTCTATTTCCTGTCTCTACTAAATGATGACTTAAGTGACTAATACAAATGTCTCATAGTGGAAAATGACTCTACCTGGAACCCTCATCCAGGAACCAGTAGGTTCTAAGTGTTTATAAAGGTAGACTAGTTTTGAAAACCACCACGGTGTATGAAGAATGGACTGGATTCACTCATTTAATGGCTCTAAAACCTCATTCGTGAGTTGAAGATTCCTTTTAATTAAGGAAATTGCTTTTTGAACTTCTGCTTCTTCTCTTGTAAATTTGAAATGAAAGAGCAAGTTGTAACCACATTGTTTTTTTTTTTTTTTTTTTTTTGGCTGCGTTGGGTCTTTGTTGCTGCACTTGGGCTTTCTCTAGTTGCGGCGAGGGGGCTACTCTTCGTTGTGGTGCACGGGCTTCTCGTTGCAGTGGCTTCGCTTGTTGCAGAGCACAGGCTCTAGGCACGCGGGCTCAGTAGTTGTGGCTCGTGGGCTCTAGAGCACAGGCTCAGTAGTTGTGGTGCACAGGCTTAGTTGCTCCATGGCATGTGGGATCTTCCCGGACCAAGGATCGAACCTGTGTCCCTGTGTCCCCCGTGTCCACATAGGCAGGTGGATTCTTAACCACTGCGCTACCGGGGAAGTCCCATAACCACATATTTTAATATGTTTGTAAATTATGTGTCATTGGGAAACCATTTTAAGATACAAATGACTTCATTTTTGTTCAAAAGAGGCCTAAATAGGTATGATAATGATAATAGTACTGATAGTAGTTAAAATTTATTGAGGTTTTATTCTGTGCCAGGCACTGGGTCAGCTGTTTTCTGTGTATTATTATTAGTCTTTACAATGGTTTGCAAAAAAAAGGTTTTTTTTACCTCTATTTTACATGTGATGAAACTGAGCACAGAGACATGGAGTGATTTTGCAGTCTTATAGCTTGTGTCAGAGCAGAAATTAGAGCCCAAGTCATTCTGATTTCAAAGCCTCTGTTTATTTCACAGCGTGGTGAAGAGATTGTCAGGTCCTGAACTGCCAATTTCCTATATGTTCCTTGTGTTTCCACTGGTATCTGCTCTATGCTTCTCTACTGAAGGAAATTTATCTTTGAATCTACACCATGCTGTTTGTATTTTTCACATACCATTTATGAGAATCTACTGTTATTGTAAATCCTTACAACTACAGCCTGTGCTCTCCGGAAAATAAAAATCAGTATGCTAATTGCCTTGTGTTTAACTGACAAATAGGTAGTTTAAAAAAATCGGTATGGGCCATTTGCCACGTGCACTTAAGTCTGTGTTAGTGCCTCGTTGCCTGGAGAATGCCTGATTCTGCTTCCTGCAGGTAGCTGCTTATTACAACTTCAGAAGGAGATGCTCTTAGGCAATTTTATCACGTCAGTTCTCTCTTCAAAATTCCTTGTGGTTCCTCATTGCTTTTTGAAGAAAATATTATATAAACAGGGTGTTCAGAGACTGCTAGCTGTCCGCCAGAAACCTGTTTCCTTTTCTTCCTGGACACACAGCTGGACTACATTCCCAGCCTTCTTTGGAAGTAGGAGTGGTCATGTGACTGAGTTCTAGCCAATGGGAGGAGAGCAGAAGTGATGGATGTCATTGGGGGGCAAGGCTTTTAAGAAGGGGCTGAAGCCCCTCCACAAATCTTTTCTCTTTTTGACTGTTGCATACAGAAGACAGTGAGGCCCTAAGGCAGGAGTTGCCAAGTTCTTTCTGGAAAGGGCCAGATAGTAAATATTTAGGCTTTGTGGGATGGTTTCTGTCAATATAAACCTTTTTTAAGTTTCTTACAACTCTTTAAAAATGTAAAAGTCATTCTTAGCTCTCCAAAAGACAAACCATATTGTACCCCTTCCCCTTAAGGGATGGTGGAGCCACAGGGTGGAAGGAGCCTGGGTCCATGACTCACCATGGGGAGTAGAGGTACCCACCAAGCTAGGTTTCTGCTGGACACTGTTACATGAATGGAAAATAAGTATTTACTATGTTTGAGCCATTATGCATACTGGGACTTAATAATCACAGCTTATTCTACCATAACCAACCTTTTGGGATTAGGCCCAGCCTCCGTCTACACACACATTTCCCTGCTTTTTTTTTCTGATGCTTGCTACATGTTGGTCAAACTGAAATACCATCTATTTCTTCAGCTCATAATGTAATTTCTTATTTTTATGGATTTATTTATGTACTTTCCTTTTGGGTATAAAGTTGCTCCATCGTATCCCTGTTTCTTGAAGTCCTTGTCTTCCTTGAAGACCTATGTCACACGCTACATCCTCTAAGAAGTCTTCTCTTAAACTGGCAGAAATGTTACTTTACTGTTTTGGGTTTTCATATTTTGTTTTAACTGTGTAACAGGTATTGTGGCTTTTTGCCTAACTTGATGGTTGTTTGTGTATATGCCTGTATCTTCCCTACCGTGGTGTCAGCTTCAAGAGGTCGTCTTGGAGGAACCTGCCATGTGAAATATGGCAAGTACAGGAGCCCCTCACTCAGGGGGCAGGGGGCATAATCAAGTCTTCAGGCAAAAATTGTTCGCAGTCAAAATATCCAAGATTAATCCTTTAACCAGGCAATAAAGTACACTGCTGAGTTTAGGGGCCAAGTGCACAATGTTTTATTTAAAAGATTAGATGGTACTCGTGGCAAACAGATGCTCCAGTGTGCAGGAAAATGGGACAAGTTGCTCCCTCCGAGATCATATGCTCACTGAGTGGGATGGCAGGGGAGAGCTGGCTCTCTTCCTATAGGCGTTCCTGTTTCTTGCTGAATGTATAGTTTTGAATTCACCAAATTTAAATATCCACAGGGCCATGACTTCAGTAAATTTGTGCCTTACTTACATGGCTGAACCGTGTATTTTCTTCTTGTAATAACCATTCTGGGAAAGAGTCATTTCTTTTGGCAACTTCACTTCAGGAGGGGGAAGAAAGAGGCTGCTGGGTTTGCCCTTGAACTTCTGAGCTAGAGTAGTGTGCTGCAGGATAACTCCCGGATAAACTGCAAGGGAGAACCTCTCCTGGGCTGTGTGCCTGTCCCCGCTGGGGAAAACGCTGATAAACAAAAAGGGAAAGAAAAAGCCATGTTCAAACCAAGTGTTTTTGTGTCTCTCTTAAGGTACAGTGGAGATAATATTGAAACACGGAATGCTTTGTACGTGCTCCTTTTGAAACAAACTGTTTCTTTTAAGGCCATTTAATACTGTTCACACGGATTCCTATAGCAATTGCCAAAGACATGGCGAGAGCTGAAAGGGACCTACCTTGGGGATCATCAGTTTCAAGCCCCTTAATTTATTTCTTCTCTGTGCATGTTGTCGATGGGAAAGTTTGAGCTTCCCTAAACTGATGGAATCATTAGCCCCAGAGACTGTGCGTATAGGAAGAGAAAAGATGCCTGAGGGTAGCTGGCTCCTAGTCCTCAGACCAACCCTCTCAAGCCAGGTGCAATGGTTTCTCCATTTTAAAGTTTTCTAATACCCTACATCAACACTGTCCAATAGAACTTTCTGAGATGGTGGAAATGGTCTGTATCTGTGCTGTCCATTGTGGTAGCCGATAGCCTCATGTGCTATTTTTTTCTTTTTTGGTCTTAAGTATCCATCTTTTTATTTTATTTTATGTTTATTTTTTATTTATTGAAATATAGTGATTTACAACGTTGTGTTAGTTTCAGGTGTACAACAAAGTGATTTGGATATATATATATTCTTTTTCAGTTTCTTTTCCCTTATAGGTGATTGCAAAATATTGAGTAGAGTTCCCTGTGCTATACAGTAGGACCTTGTTGGTTATCTGTTTTGTATATGGTAGTGTGTATATGTTAATCCCAAAATGTGCTGTTGAGCACTTGATATGTGGCTAGTGCACATTGAGATGTCCTGGGATTTCATTGACTTAGCATAAAAAATGTCAAGTATCTCATTAGTAATTATTTTTATGTTGGTTACATGTTGAAATAATGTTTTGGATATGTTGGATTAAACCTAGAGTGTCATTAGGACTAATTTCATTTGTTTCTTCTTATTTTTTTCGTGTGACTACTAGGACATTTAAAATAACCTATGTGACTTGTGCGTGACTCTGTTGCTTAGCGTTTTTCTGGAGGATGGTACCAGAATGGAATTGTTACACTTTGCCTTCTCCTTGTCTAAGTCCCTCAGAACCGAATGTCAGCAGTAGAACAAAACAGAAGCCCTTTGAACCGCAAGGTAGCAATAATACTCTGGGAAAGGTGGGCTGATATTTGTCCTCACGCAGGGGCTTCAACAGACGTGACGCTCCATCACTGCCCTTTAATACCCGGTCATGACTGAGATTTACGGAGGTTCAGAACAATCACAGGGCCATTCAGCAGGCGGTGTCCACAGCTGGGGCCATGTACTTCTTCCACTTTCCACTTTGAATCTTCGTCACTGCCTCTGAGCTATGAATGTGCTAACTCTCCAACTGACATTTGTGCTTAATTTAACTCAGGAAATATTAATGGAACTATTTTTTAAATTTCCTTAAAGTACATAATTTATTATGTTGGTGAATCATTTAGATGTGCTGACAGCTATGGGGCGTGCAGACATCTAAATATTGCTTTTCTGTGATAGGAACATCTCTTAGGTATGGATTCTTTGAGGTTGTTGATGTTTTTGGCTCCTGAAAATCTTAGGTATTTAACCTGGGATATTTGCCCAATGAAGTTGAAAAAAATACAATTCAGATAAGGACGTTAACTGAAAATTCACGCAGATGTTTTAAAAAGTGGAAAACATATACATTTGGGGATAATCTGAGTTAAACAAGAAGTATGATGAAAGATCTTTTTTGGATCAAGTAATCCTGAAAATTTTCTCTCCTTTCCACTTGCCATTGAGGGTTTGAATGGAAGGTCATTCTGATCCACGAGGAACGGAATGCTTCTCCCTTTTTTTTTCCACTGTTCTCCAGGGTATTTAGGTAGGTTCTTTTCTTTTGAAAAATCTTTTTTTCTGCCAACTTTGCTGCCAGAAGTGGTCCCCCAGGACTACAGGAGATCGTCTGAATGTTGCAAATAAAAAAATCCAAATTCTCAGGTAATGTCTGTGGATATAAAAAGTGCCTCAGGGAAGAGCACAATTGGCCACTTTACCCATTCTTCCCAGTGAGGATGGCAGGACCAGCCCTGTCTGGAGGGCTGATTGTGTGCAGAGGATGAGCTGAGAACGCTTATTAGTAGCTGGTTTTTGGAAAGCGTCTTATTCAAACCTCTCGTGGCCGTTTTTTTCTTTTCTCTTCCCGGTTTGAGAAAGATGGCGGAGCTAATAGTACTGGGGTCGAATCGAGGGTAAATGCACGTGACGTCATAAAATTAAGGTCTGGCACATAGTAAATGATAATAAATGCTAGTGTTGGTTTTCCTTTCTCTCTCCACTTGTTGGGGGTAGAAAGTGTTTAGCCCACTTCTTGTGACCTTGAGGTCTGTCTTATCTACCCCACCACTCATCTTTCACCACGGAATGTGGTTTTTATTATTTTTAAGCTATTTTTGCCTCACCAGGTTACTGTACTCTTGTAAGCTTCAAGAAACGCTGTTGGGGTGACAGAAGTCTAGCACAGTGCCAGTAAATTACAATGCAACAAGGATACTCAAATAGCAAAATGTCAATATTTTCTTGCTAGAAAAGTATACCTATTGAGAAGTTACCCTGACCCTATGCATGTAGTATAATTACATAGGAGCGAGAGATTCTTTTGGCCAAGACCTACTGAGAGTGATATATTTGATAGTCCCACTCATGTTTCCAGATCTGTAATGCACAAAAGAGTCAGAATGAGTCAAAACACAACAGTAGGAAAGATTCAGTCTTTTAGTTGTATCCTTTAAACCAGATGTTCTCAAACTGCAATCATCCAAAAAGCTTAAGAAGATACAGATTTTTGTCAGCTACCTGAGGATTCTAAAATGGGTTAGTATGGAGTCTGGGAATACACACACGCACGTGCGTGCACACACACACACACACACACACACACACCCCATGTGATTCTGATAAACTAAGGGCCTTTCATAAAACCATGACAGGTGCCATTAAAAATATAAAGCACTCTTACTATATTTCCAGATGTGAGAGCCGTGCCTTTCCTTTCTACTTTGAATGGCAACACAGTGTTTTGATTATTTATAGAATTGTTGTTGCTCATTCAAAGAACTGGATTCTCCTTTTAAAAAAATGGTAGACATATATGAATTGTTTTCATTTTCTTTAAATGAGTGTGGAGGAGGGTTCTTTTACCCCCAGGGTTTCTTCCTGTTTATGTTAAATTCCCCATGTTAATCATCTTTAATCCTGCCCTCCTAACTGCTGGTAATGGAGTCTCTGAGCTTTTTCTTTGGGTGAATGTGAGTCTCATTTCAGCCATGACTGTGTGATGTGCACATTTCATCAAGAGAAACAGGCCACAGTTAATTAGGTGCTTCTTTCTACCTGCTCTGAAGTCCAGAGACCAGGTTTCTTGCTTTTTTGAAGTGTTCCTGCTCTCCAGTTTTGGGGGAAGAGGCTAAGTGTCGCTCACTTACGTGGGTTTCTCTGAAGTGCCTTTTCACGAAAGGGCTGTTATTCTATGACTGCATATCACCGTGCAGCAGCCTCAAATTTTAAATCCGTTTTATGGGAAGCGTTTTCCACTTTCTCCTGTTTCTCAATCAAGCATGATTATTTGTCTAGCACAGGTGTGAAGCTGCCCAGGTTCCAAATCATTTTAGAAAGAACAACATGAAATGACATTTTTCAAGTGTTAGAACTGCTGTCTGAAGGAGAAGGGCAACTCCACTTGGGAGAGATAGTAGGGAAGAGCAAATAGAATATTCTCCTGGAGGAAAAAACCAACTCTTGTCACTGAGGAACTCTCCAAATCCAACTGTGGCTTCAAGCAAGACGAACAGAACAAGGCGCTCTGCAGTGGCTCTTTGGAAATTTGGTTCAGAAATAAGAACATCTTTTCTGCTTAAAAAGATAAAATGACTACGTTAAAGGAATCTACATTTAATTGCAGAATTTTGTCATCTCAAAATGAATTTGGAGGTTTTCCTGATCCTGGAATGTTTAAAAGAAAAACATTGAAGCTAAGGAACACACTTTAGCAAATAGATAATTTCAAAACTTTAGAAAAGCACCTTCAATTTTTTTCCACTGATAAGTTAATACCCTGATACCTCAGATTTACTTGAAGGGGAATACAGTTTGAAAGCTTAACAAAATTACCTTGACTTCGAAAGTTGATTTTCTAAGGTTAAAACGAAATCCCTTGGGTCTCAGTTTGCTCCCAGAGTCAGCG
Source organism: Eschrichtius robustus (assembly GCF_028021215.1). NCBI lineage: Eukaryota > Metazoa > Chordata > Mammalia > Artiodactyla > Eschrichtiidae > Eschrichtius > Eschrichtius robustus. The sequence goes on from NC_090829.1 coordinate 4,808,624, forward strand.
GGTATGAAGCAGTTGGTGACTACACATCTTAGCTTGATAATGCACTTAGAGGAGAATCAATAAACCTGACTTTGAGAAATACAGCTCTTTTCCCTCTGCCTCTCTTCACCAAATAAATAAGTAAAATAAAAATTTGCCTTTTGGCGACTGAGATACAAATAATTCTTTTCGGTATTTCATTAATTTATTTTAAAATGTAGGTTGCTGACATAAGGGAATAGTATAATTCTCCTTTTGGTTTTTTTTTCATGTCTGTAGGGAAAATATGAGACTTTCCTTTGAGTATGTAAGTGCAATTTTAAAAAATGAGATTGAACATGGATATTTCTTTCTTTGTCCGCTTTTTCTCCTGAAAACCTGGAGCCCCCCACCACATCCGGTTAAAGTTTAGGTCTTTCCTTACTCACTGTGGTCTCACTGATCTTATTTGATGATTAGAATGATAATGATCATAATCAAAAATCGTAGCAGCTAGATTTTCTTAAGCACTTATTGTGGGCCTACACTATGCTAGATGATTTTCATGGATTATCTCTTTAAGCCTGATAGTAACTCTACTATTAGGTACTGTCATTGCCCACATTTACAGGGGATGAATTCCAGGCTCAAGGAAATGAAATAAGCTGACTGAGGTTGTGCAGGACAAGAGGGACTTGAATTCACGTAGTTGGACTCCGGAGGTCGTGGTCTTACCTACTGCATTACCCCAGAGTTTTGAATTAGTGCAGTATGTAATCTTTCATGGCATTTTGCTCCATTGCATTTGAGCACAGTACCTAGGATGAGGCTGAGCGGGCTTTTTCCAGCGCCAGGACCAGCATTAATGAGCGGATAATGGCAAGCGGCAGTGAGTACAAAGCCAGCCTTAGCAATGCTGGCTTCTGCTTACTTTGCAATTATGATGCTTGTTGGAAAATTACAGTCAAAAGTGCTTGGAAATAACTGTTCTCTGAGGCAGGCAAAATTCCCCTCCCATCTTGTTTACAGCATTAATTAGCTTAGGAGTCCCTTTGTGGCTGTAGAACAGGGGATAAAATTCAGCTCAGTTTCACCCCAAGGAGTGAGTTGGTTAAATCTCAATTATAATATTGCCTGACTTTTAAGAGTATTTGAGGAGAAACTTTGAAGAGCAAATCACTGCGGTTATTTAGGGACCGCAATTTCCTATTCGTAATTTCCTATTTGTGCTCTGTTTTCACACCATCATCACCATGATGAACAACTCCATCGTCATAACCATCAACATCATCATCCTTACGTAATGTTCCACTGCAAGGTTGACTTCGGAAGTGCAGGAATAGTCTCATGCTTGACATAGAGTAGATACTCAATAAATGTTTATTAAATAGAGGAGGTTGTTGAGCACTCTTATGTGACGAGCAGTGTGCCAAGCTCTGTGCCTTCAAGGTCACGTTTAACCATCATCACCAACCTATGACTAGGCCTATTATTAACCCCATTTTACAAATGAGGAAACTGAGGCACAGAGAAATTAAGAAGCTTGCCCCAGTTCACCGAGCTAGGGAGTAGGGGAATTGGGACTTGGTCCCAGGCCTGTTGGACTCCAGACCCCATGGTGCTGTATTACTCACATCATCACTCTACAGATCATCTTCTCTCATCTTACAGCTCTTCTAGAAAGTATGACTTACACCCGGTTGATCTGGGTATCGTGAAGAAAAATGAAGGCCCGGCAATACTAATTTGAAGAATCAGACAAAAGCAGGGCCACCTCTGTGCTTTAAAAGCCTTTTACATTTCTACTCTGAGAGTGACCAGCCTTGATAAATACAAGCAGTAGCTTGAAATCTTCCTCTTGGGCATGATTCCAATGCTGTGTCTGAGAAACTTTCCTGCTAAAGGAAATCAGTAACGGTGAACTCCTTTGGGAGAGTTTTCCACATGCAGAGCATTTTCAAAATAGGAAGTCTCAGAGATGTAGACAGTAAACTGTGTCACCTGAAAAATGCAGATTGGAGAAGATCCTGTATGGCTTGAGGACACTAGAAACTAATCCCACTGGAATTTCATTGTAGCCCTTTCACTGTAGCCACACTCACGTGTATTTATGTTTAATTTTATCCTGTAAAATTAAACTCTTTGAGCTCACATATATCTTAAGGTCTGATTTTAAGGGAGCGGCCAAGCTGCTTTTTCTCATCTAATTAAAAAGAATTTGTAGATCTTAGGGAAATGCTTTTATTTAATCATCATGGTTACTTACCCATTTAGCCAGGGAACACTAGCTTCCTCAGTACACTACTACAACTTTGTGTCCTTTGAGTTTTAGTTTTGCAAAGATGTTCTTAATTCCTTAAACTCTCTTTTGGGTGTGGAAGTTACATGAGAGTCCCTCTAATAGGGAAGAACAAGTCTGACACCATATCAGGTCTGCTCCTTGTACTTCAACCTTTGTATTCTATTGCTTTTGCTAAAAGTTAAGAATGGTGCCTATCGCCTGAAATATACAGGAGAGCCCATTCTCAAGGCTCTGACCTTTGAAGGTATAACACTTTTCCATTCATATGGAGATAAAAAGTTGTAGGACAGAGAACAACGTTTGTTGGAGGTTTACAGGAACATCGTGACCTGACCTATGTGGACAGCTGAAGAACAAAGGGTGCCTGCACCAAGAAGTTTGCAACAATCAGCCACACCCCCTTGCCCTTTTAGTAGAAAAGAAGCCTGAATTCTAACTTGGGGAGGATGGTTCTTTGGGACACTAGTCCACCATCTTCTCTGTCTGCTGGCTTTCTGAATGAAGTTGCTATTCCTTGCCCCAACACCTTGCCTCTCGATTTATTGGCCTGTTGTGTGGTGAGGAGTATGAGCTTAGACTTGGTAACATCACTGAATTGTAGACATACTGAAAACATGACTTTAATAGTACATATTTTCTCGGGATGCATGCACATGCTCTTTCTTCCCATGTATTTATTGTATTCCTACATGTATATAACACACTGGGCAGAAATTGTCTGAGTCTCTCATTGAAACAATATTTATCTGGATTAATAGAAAAGGAAGAAAGTCTGTATTGTGAAGGAAAAGCAGTGACACTCTGAATTTGAGTTAGGAACCTGGGATTATCTTCAATAAATCGTACCTAAAATAAAGGAAGAACAAAATGTGCTTCTTTGTTCCTTGATTGTCATTATATGACATTGTCAGTGGTAACTATGTACGATTTAATCATCCACCTGGAATCTTGTAGCTGACTCTGAATTTTGTAGTTTTCCAAAGGCTGCCTCTCATTGATGGGTGTCATTTTCCTTCATCGAAGAAGTGGACGTTATAATAAAATCCTTTTTTTGGTTAAGTTTTTATACAATTGACTATCTCCCATACCCTACCAAATTTAGAAGTTCTAGGTGGAAGAGCTGGGCTTCTGTTGTTCACCATTCCCAGTACCTGGTGCTGGGTCTGGAACTCAGTAGGTGTCTTAGGTTAGATGCCCCAGCAGCAGAGCTGGAGTGGGGATTCTTATGCAGTTGAACTTTGAAGGAGTGCTCTCTGGAGAAGGGGAGTGAGGGAAGGAGGGGAGCAAGCACTCAGCTGGAGATGAACTTCAGCCTCATCCCGCGGGGAGCTCACTGCACCACAGAGCTAGTCCCACCTCAAGTCAGTGGGCTGCTCCTTTGTATTCCCATGTTATTCTTAGGCCTGCGCTTCCCCTAGGAATGAGATTTGCATACCCATCTGGACAAGGCCCCTCCTCTTCTGCTGAGAGCAATTCTTTAATACTTCGACAGTGGGGAAAAAAGTATAACTCTGCTGGTTGTCTCTGCTTCATCTTTCTACTGTACTGCTGGCTGTTTTCTGCTTGTTCATGACTTCTGAACTGTCAAAAAAAAAGCTGGCTTTTTTTTCCTGAATGCTTCCTGGATTCTATTCTTTATTCTACACTACTGACCAACTTGACTCATCTTAACTTTGCTAACAAGGTCATCAGTAATTATCTTAAACACACTTTCAGTCACGAAAGGAATAAAATGAATTTGCATAGCTCAGGGCTAGGTTTTTCATATAACATAGGGTTGAAACCAACAAAGAATTTTCTGTTAAAAATCTTCATATACTTACAGCTTGGTGTGAAATGTGAATTATGTTAGTAATTGATCCCAGAACGGTTGGGTGGTTTTTATGGATTTATTTTTTATTTTTTTTTTAAATAGTGGAGGATAGCTCTCCATTATATAACGTTTGGCTATTTCATCGCTAACCAAAATACACACACACACACACACACACACACACACACACACACACAAACACACACACACGGGAATCAATTCTCACATCTACAGGCTGACTTTGCAGCCCAGTGAATGGCAAGCTTTGTTCCCAGATAGCTTATACTAAGTGTCTTCAGCTACCTTGGCTTTACTGTATGTGTCTTTCTACTCTTTTCTCTCAATATTAACATTGTTCACCTTTCTCTGTGTTCCTTTTGAGAAGGTGATGGTGTGTGGAAGAATATATTCCAAATTTCTAACTAGAAAAATATTAGTTATGAAAGGGCTTTACATGCCATACATTTAAGAAGATTCTTCATTGAAAATGTGTTGCTAAGCATGCATGTGTCGAATCTGTGTTGAAGGGGTAATTCTGAGTGAACTTAATTTGGAACTGGTAAGATAATGAAAGCCACTAATTTAATCTACATTTCAGGAAAAGTGTTTTAGTACATAACTATGCAATTGTATCCTAAACCAATCAGCAAGTTTTAATAAATGACATAGCAGAACTTTTTTTTTTAATAGAGAGATAGGTCGTCAGGGGGGAAGGGTGGGGGAAATGGATAGTTAGGGAGTATGAGATCGACATTTACACACTGCTATATTTAAAACGGATGACCAGGGCTTCCTTGGTGGTGCAGTGGTTAAGAATCCGCCTGCCAATGCAGGGGACACGGGTTCGAGCCCTGGTCCAGGAAGATCCCACATGCCGCGGAGCAACTAAGCCTGTGCGCCACAGCTACTGAGCCTGCGCTCTAGAGCCCGTGGGCCACAACTACTGAAGCCTGCATGCCACAACTGCTGAAGCCCGTGCGCCTAGAGCCCTTGCTCTGCAACAAGAGAAGACATCACAATGAGAAGCCTGCGCACCGCAACAAAGAGTAGCCCCTGCTCTTTGCAACTAGAGAAAGGCCCTGCGCAGCAACGAAGACCCAACGCAGCCAAAAATAAATAAATAATATAAATAATATAAAAATAAATAAATAAATAAAATAAAATGGATGACCAAAAAAGACCTACTGTATAGCACAGGGAACTCTGCTCAATGTTACATGGCAGCCTGGGTGGGAGGGGAGTTTGGGGGAGAATGGATACATGTATACATATGGCTGAGTCACTCTGCTGTGCACCTGAAGCTATCACAACATTGTTAATCGGCTATCCTCCAATATAGAATAAAAAGTTAGAAAAATAGAGAGGTAGGTCCTGTTAAATGGAAATCTTAAATGGAATTATTTCTATTTAATGTAGGGGATTTTTCATATTCATATTCTTGGAGTTTGAGAGTTTCCAAGCCAAGTAACTCTTCTTCAATTCAGGTTTTAATACCATTAACTTAGTGTTATATTTTACAGTGAACTGTAAAAGCTGTAAAATTTACTTTAGATTGTTCTTATTATGTCTGAATGACCAAACGGTTGTGGAATAACCTTTCATGATTCTATATGAAACTTGTTTTTACTTTATTGATCCATTTTGTGTAGTGAAAACAAGGAAGGCTGCAAGCTCATTCTGGTTATGCTACAAAAGGCTTTTTGACCATGGGCAATTATTTCTGTTTCTTTGGGCCTCAGTTTCCTCATATGTCAAATGCATGTGTTGTACAGACCAGTGGTTTTAAACTCTATAGAGAATAAGGATCATCTAGGGAGCTTGTTAGAATGCAGTTTGCTGGGCCTCAATCCCACAGATGCCGATCTACCATATGTGGCCATATCCCTCCTGACTAGTGTCTGTGCCCATATAGGCTGCCCCTTCTTTTAGTGCAGGACCAAATCTGCCCCTTATGCATGATGCTCTTTATCCTCCAGCTCTATTTTCTTCTCAAGGAAAGGGCTTCAGAAATCCCCCTCTAACTCTCACCTACCATCATTCCGCCCCTCCACAGACTCATACACACAGCTCCCAAATATGAGCTTTTATTTCTTTTATCTTAAAACAGTCTCTCTGGTTAGCAAACCACTTCTTTCCTTTCCTTTACGACCAGAATACGTTAGTCCCAGATATTTCACCTCAGACCATTTTGTTTCTCTTTTTCTACCTGGACGAGAATCACATCAAGAGTAGTAATTAATGTTCTATTTACGTCTAATGATGGCAAGAATAGCTAACATTGATTGAGTGCTTCTTGCGGTCAGACACTTTCTGAGTGTCTTCCTCTGGCCTTCCTTCAATCCTCACATTACTCCTATGAAATTGACCATTTCCTTTGGCCTTTGACTCTTATTTATTTATTTATTTATTTATTTATTTTTGGCTGCATTGGGTCTTCGTTGCTGCGCGCAGGCTTTCTCTAGTTGTGGCGAGTGGGGTCTACTCTTCGTTGCAGTGCACAGGCTTCTCATTGTGGTGGCTTCTCTTGTTGCAGAGCACGGGCTCTAGGCGCGCAGGCTCACGGGCTCTAGAGCGTGGAGTCTAGAGCGCATGCTCAGTAGTTGTGGCGCACGGGCTTAGTTGCTCTGCAGCCTGTGGGATCTTCCCGGACCAGGGCTCAAACCCGTGTCCCCTGCATTGGCAGGCGGATTCTTAACCACCGTGCCACCAGGGAAGCCCTGGCCTTTGACTCTTTGATTAAGACCTCAGGTTAACAGTTTACTCTTCAAGATCAACTTCAAATCATCTTGTCAGGATTCAAAATAATATCTCATTGGAGTTTAGATCACAGTTGCACGAAACTGGATAAATTTATGTTGGGAGCAATGACATCTTTATGATATCACGTCTTACCACCCAAGAATATCTATTAACTTAAATCTCCTCTTAAAAAAAAAAAAAAAACACTTTATTTTTAGACCAGTTTTAAGTTCGCAGCAAAATTGAGAGGAAGGTGCAGAAAGTCCCCATATGCCCCCTAGTCACCCCACACACTGCCTCTCCTACTGCCCACACTAGAGGGCACCTCTGTTAGACTTGATGAACCTATACTGGCACATCATTATCACCCAAATTCCATAGTTTACGTGAGGGTTCACTGTTGGTGCTTTTATTCTGTGGGTTTTGACAAATGTATAATGACATGTCCTCACCATTGTAGTATCATACAGGATAGTTTCACTGCCTGACAAGTCCTCTGTGCTCTGCCTATTCATCCTTCCCCCCACCAAACCCGGGCAGCCACTGCTATTTTTACTGTCTCTATAGTTTGACCTTTTCCAGAGTGTAATATAGTTAGAATCATGGTGTATGTAGCATTTTCAGATTGGCTTCTTTCACTTAGTAATATGCACTTAAGGTTCCTCCATGACTTTTCATGGATTGATAACTCATTTCTTTTCAGCACTGCATAATGTTCCATTGTCTGGATGTACCACACTTTATTTATCCATTCACCTACTGATGGACATTTTAGTTGCTTCCAAATTTGGCAATTATGAATAGAGCTGCTGTGAACATCCACGTGTAGGTTTCTCTGTGGGCATAATTTTTCAACTCTTTTGAGGAAATAAATACCAAGGTGTGTGACTGATGGATTGTATGGTAAGAGTGTGTTTAGTTTTGTGAGAAACTGCAAAACTGTCTTCCAAAGTGGCCATACTATCTTGAGTTCTTTCCAGCAATGAACCAGAGTTCCTATTGTTCCACATCTTCACCAGAATTTCATGTTGGCAGTGTTTTGGATTTTGGCTATTCTTATAGATGTGTGCTGGTATCTCTCTCGTTGTTTTATCTTGCAGTGCCTGAATGACATATAATGTGGAGTATCTTTTCATATGCTTTTAAGTCTTCTCTTTTTAATTACTTTTGTTAAGATTATGTAGCTCTTTCCATGTTCTGCATAGCTCCTATTACATTTCGTGGCCGATTGTTTTTCCCAAAGATGGTTGCAATATTATATACCATACCATAAGCTTTTGTAGAATCTTGCCATGCCCCCATCAAGAGGTAAAGTCTAATCCTCTTCCCTGTCAATCTGGCTGGGTTTGTGACTTACTTGTTACCAATAGAATGCCCTGGAAGTGATGCTGCATGACTTCTGATGATAGGGCATGAAAGGCTTTTCCTTTTCATAAAAGACGAGGCCATGGTGCAGCTATTTTAAGCTAGAATATTCACTCTAAGGGACTTCACCTGCCTTGAGGCTGCCATTTTGTAAGGAAGCCCAAAGTAGCATATGGAGAGACTGCCTGTAGAAGCTCTGAGACTAGAATAAAGAGAAAGAAAAAGACGTCAGCCCTAAGCTGGTCCCATAACTTGCTGTTTCCGCTCCAGTCACTATCTGACTGCAGCATGAAGAGAGATCCTGAGCTAAAACCTCTCATCTGAGGCCTGTATGAATGCCTGACCCTAAGGCATTAGGAGAGATAATAAAATGGTAGTTGTTGTTTTTATGGGACCAGTACATTTCATGGTGATTTACTATATAGCAATAGATAACTAGAACAAATTTTTTCCGAAATTCTTAACTTTTTAGATTGCTACTGTAAAAATATTTTTAATGTTAAACTTTCTGTTTGTTTTTGTTTCTTTAATCATCCGTGCCTTTTGTAATTTTGTGTCTCATGCAACATGTGTGTTTGTACATTATATAGTGTGTTGATACCTCTAAACTGCTTTTCATTTGCTAAATTTGGGTTTTCATCTCTCAACTGATGAACATACAATTTAAGCTATGTTTTACAGTGACTTGCCTCTTGGCAATTACTAGTTGAGTTATGGGGGATTGGATATATTTTTGGCATCTATATTTGAATATAAATTGAATTTTTCTTATCATTTTGAAAAAATGAACAGAAAAATTGAAAAATGAAAGCACTAATACAAGTGATAACAAGCATAGGTCTTCTGTTACAATCAAAGAAAAGGAAATATTCAGACATGCCAAAAAGCTCAAACCAGCCTCAACTAAGTACTCATTGTCCATATGCAACTGTGTTCAGTTGTAAAAGAAGTGAACAAATGCAAACACATATATGAAATGTTGGGAAAATGGCCTTAAAAGTTGTGTTTAAAAGGTGAGTTATAATTGGGGATTTTGTAATTATCTTATGACTCTCAGCTCAGTGGAGCCATGATTCTATACAGTTCTAACTAGCTCCAGTACTAGGTGATGGTTTCTTAAAGATTTTACCAAATAAATATGCATCTGAATCCCTATGGAGAGAAGACCCTCACCTGAGATAATGACACAACAGTGAGAGAAACTGCTGTATGAAAGGCACTAATGAGTTTGACCTTGATGTACCATACAAGAGCCAAGATTTCCCTCTTCATTCTGCTGTGAGAAAAGGAATCCAGGATCCAGAGGAAAGGAGCATGTTAGCTTTTAGGGGTCAGTGTGAAAATGCACATAAGTGTTTCATTTTAATTACTTTACCCATTACCTGATTTACTAATGAAATATCTCTTAATATCTTCATAAAACTTTTTATGTTCCATCCCTCATTCTGTCTACCCTAGTGTGGCATCATTGTTTGATAGTGTTTTTCAGAAACACATTATTTATAAAAGTAGGGAGAGAGGACAGACAGCAGAAGCAAGAAGAACTACAATTCTGCAGCCTGTGGAAAGAAAACCACATTCACAGAAAGATAGACAAAATGAAAAGGCAGAGGACTTTGTATGAGATGAAGGAACAAGATAAAACCCCAGAAAAACAACTAAATGAAGTGGACATAGGCAACCTTCCAGAAAAAGAATTCAGAATAACGATAGTGAAGATGATCCAGGACCTCGGAAAAAGAATGGAGACAAAGATCGAGAAGATGCAAGAAATGTTTAGCAAAGACCTAGAAGAATTAAAGAACAAACAAACAGAGATGAACAATACAATAACTGAAATGAAAAATACACTACAAGGAATCAATAGCAGAATAACTGAGGCAGAAGAACGGATAAGTGACCTGGAAGACAGAATGGTGAAATTCACGCTGCGGAACAGAATAAAGAAAACAGAATGAAAAGAAATGACAGCCTAAGAGACCTCTGGGACAACATTAAATGCACCAACATTTGCATTATAGGGGTCCCAGAAGGAGAAGAGAGAAATGACCCGAGAAAATATTTGAAGAGATTATAGTCGAAAACTTCCCTAACATGGGAAAGGAAATAGCCACCCAAGTCCAGAAAGTGCAGCGAGTCCCAGGCAGGATAAACCCAAGGGGAAACATGCTGAGATACATAGTAATCAAATTGACAAAAATTAAAGACAAAGAAAAATTATTGAAAGCAAAAAGGGAAAAACGACAAATAACATACAAGGGAACTCCCATAAGGTTAACAGCTGATTTCTCAGCAGAAACTCTACAAGCCAGAAGGGAGTGGCACGATATATTTAAAGTGATGAAAGGGAAGAACCTTAAACCAAGATTACTCTACTCGGCAAGGATCTCATTCAGATTTGATGGAGAAATCAAAAGCTTTACAGACAAGCAAAAGGTAAGAGAATTCAGCACCATCAAACCAACTCTACAACAAATGCTAAAGGAACTTCTCTAAGTGGGAAACGCAAGAGAAGTAAAGGACCTACAAAAACAAACCCATAACAATGAAGAAAACGGTAATAGGAACATGCATATTGATAATTACCTTAAACGTGAATGGATTAAATGCTCCAACCAAAAGACACAGGCTCACTGAACGGATACAAAACCAGGACCCAAATATATGCTGTCTACAAGAGACCCACTTCAGACCTAGGGACACATACAGACTGAAAGTGAGAGGATGGAAAAAGATATTTCATGCAAATGGAAATCAAAAGAAAGCTGGAGTACCAATAGTCATATCAATTAAAATAGACTTTAAAATAAAGAATATTACAAGAGACAAGGAAGGACACTACATAATGATCAAGGGATCAAGCCAAGAAAAAGGTATAACAATTATAAATATATATGCACCCAACATAGGAGCACCTCAATACATAAGGCAAATGCTAACATCTATAAAAGAGGAAATCGACAGTAACATGATAATAGGGGGGAATTTTAACACCTCACTCACACCAATGGACAGATCATCCAGACAGAAAATTAATAAGAAAACACAACCTTTAAATGACACAGTAGAGCAGATAGATTTAATTGATATTCATAGGACATTCCATCCCAAAACAGCATATTACACTTTCTTCTCAGGTGCACATGGAACATTCTCCAGGGTAGATCACGTCTTGGGTTACAAATCAAGCCTTGCTAAATTTAAGAAAATTGAAATCATGTCAAACATCTTTTCCGACCACAACGCTATGAGATTAGAAATCAATTACAGGGAAGAAAACCTAAAAAACACAAACACATGGAGGCCAAACAATACACTACTAAATAACAAAGAGATCACTGAAGAAATCTAAGAGGAAATGAAAAAATACCTGGAGACAAATTACAAAGAAAACACGATGATCCAAAACCTGTGGGATGCAGCAAAAGCAGTTCTGAGAGGGAAGTTTATAGCAATACAAGCCTACCTCAAGAAACAAGAAAAATCTCAAATAAACAATCTAACCTTACACCTAAAGGAACTAGACAAAGAAGAGCAAAAACCCCGAAGTTAGCAGAAGGAAAGAAATCATAAAGATCAGAGCAGAAATAAATGAAATAGAAACAAAGAAAACAATAGCAAAGATCAATAAAACTAAAAGCTTGTTCTTTGAGAAGATAAACAAAATTGATAAACCATTAGCCAGACTCATCAAGAAAAAGAGGGAGAGGACTCAAATCAATAAAATTAGAAATGAAAAAGGAGAAGTTACAATGGACACCTCAGAAATACAAAGCATCCTAAGAGACTACTACAAGCAACACTATGCCAATAAAATGGACAACCTGGAAGAAATGGACAAATTCTTAGAAAGGTGTAACCTTCCAAAACTGAACCAGGAAGAAATAGAAAATATGAACAGAACAATCACAGTAATGAAATTCAAACTGTGATTAAAAATCTTCCAACAAACAAAAGTCCAGGACCAGATGGCTTCAGAGGTGAATTCTATCAAACATTTAGAGAAGAGCTAACACCCATCCTTCTCAAACTCTTCCAAGAAATTGGAAGGAACACTCCCAAACTCATCCTATGAGGCCACCATCACCCTGATACCAAAACCAGACACAGATACTAGAAAAAAAGAAAATCACAGACCGATATCACTGATGAATATAGATGCAAAAATCCTCAGCAAAATACGAGGAAACAGAATCCAACAACATATTAAAAGAATCATACACCATGATCAAGTGGGATTTATCCCTGGGATGCAAGGATTCTTCAATATATGCAAATCAATCAGTGTGATACACCATATTAACATATTGAAGAATAAAAACCATATGATCATCTCAACAGGTGCAGAAAAAGCTTTTGACAAGAGTCAACACCCATTTTTCATAAAAACCCTCCAGAAAGTGGGCACAGAGGGAACCTACCTCAACATAATAAAGGCCATAAATGACAAACCCACAGCAAACATCATTCTCAATGGCGAAAAACTGACAGCATTTCCTCTAAGATCAGGAACAAGACAAGGATGTCCACTCTCACCACTATTATTCAACATAGTTTTGGAAGTCCTAGCCATGGCAATCAGAGAAGTAAAATAAATAAAAGGAATACAAATTGGAAAAGAAAAAGTAAAACTGTCACTGTTTGCAGATGACATGATACTATGCATAGAGAATCCTAAAGATGCCACCAGGAAACTACTAGAGCTAATCAATGAATTTGGTAAAGTTTCAGGATACAAAATTAATGCACAGGAATCTCTTGCATTCCTATACACTAACAACGAAAGATCAGAAAGAGAAACTAAGGAAACAATCCCATTCACCACTGCAAGAAAGAGAGTAAAATACCGAGGAATAAACCTACTTAAGGAGGTAAAAGACCAGTACTCAGAAAACTGTAAGACAATGATGAAAGAAATCAAAGATGACACAAACAGATGGAGAGATATACCATGTTCTTGGATTGGAAGAATCAACATTGTGAAAATGACTGTACTACCCAAAGCAATCTACAGATTCAATGCAATCCCTATCAAATTATCAATGGCATTTTTTTTTTTTACAGAACTAGAACAAAAAATATTAAAATTTTTTTGGAGACACAAAAGACCCCTAATAGCCAAGGCAATCTTGAGGTCAAAAAACAGAGCTGGAGGAATCAGACTCCCTGACTTCAGACTATACTACAAAGCTACAGTAAAGGAGACAATATGGTACTGACACAAAAACAGAAGTATAGAGCAGTGGAACAGGATAGAAAGCCCAGAGATAAACCCACGCACCTATGGTCAACTAATCTGTGACAAAGGAGACAAGGATTACAAGGGAGAAAAGACAGTCTTTTCAGTAAGTGGTGCTGGGAAAACTGGACACCTACATGTAAAAGAATGAAATTAGAACACTCCCTAACACCATACACAAAAATAAACTCAAAATGGTTTAGAGACCTAAATGTAAGACTGGACACTATAAAACTCTTAGAGGAAAACATAGGAAGAACACTCTTTGACATAAATCACAGGAAGATTTTTTTTGATCCACGTCCTAGAGTAATGGAAATAAAAACAAAAATAAACCAATGGGACCTAATGAAACTTAAAAGCTTTTGCAAAACAAAGGAAACTACAAACAAGACGAAAAGACAACCCTCAGAATGGGAGAAAATATTTGGAAACGAAGCAATGGACAAAGGATTAATCTGCAAAATATATAAACAGCTCATGCAGCTCAATATTAAAAAAACAAACAACCCAATCAAAAAATGGACAGAAGACCTAAATAAACATTTCTTCAAAGAAGACATACAGATGGCCAGGAAGCACATGAAAAGCTGCTCAACGTCACTAATTATTAGAGAAATGCAAATCAAAACTACAATGAGGTATCACCTCACACCAGTTAGAATGGGCATCATCAGAAAGTCTACAAACAATAAATGCTGGAGAGGGTGTGGAGAAAAGGGAACCCTCTTGCTCTGTTGGTGGGAATGTAAATTGATACAGCCACTATGGAGAACAGTATGGAGGTTCCTTAAAAAACTAAAAATAGAATTATCATATGACCCAGCAATACCACTACTGGGCATATACTCAGAGAAAACCATAATTCAAAGAGACACATGAACCCCAATGTTCATTGCAGCACTTTTTACAATAGCCAGGTCATGGAAGCACCCTAAATGTCCAGCGACAGATGAATGGATAAAGAAGATGTGGTATGTGTATACAATTGAATATTACTCAGCCATAAAAAGGAATGAAATTTGGTCATTTGTAGAGAAGTGGCTGGATCTAGAGACTGTCATACAGAGTGAAGTAAGCCAGAAAGAGAAAAACAAATATCGTATATTAACACATGTATGTGAAACCTAGAAAACTGGTACAGATGAATCTGTTTGCAGGGAAGAAATAGAGACACAGATGTAGAGAACAAATGTATGGACACCAAGGGGGGAAGCGGTGGGGGCGTGGTGGTGGTGGGATGATTTGGGAGATTTTGATTGACATATATATACTAAAATGTATAAAATAGATACCTAATAAGAACCTGCTCTATAAAAAATAAATAAAATAAAATTCAAAAATTAAAAAAAAAGTAGGGAGATATCTGTGAAGGAAAGGTATTGATTTTGCATATTAAGTTTGCAAACAACTTCCTTAAAGATATACCTTCCTATTTTAATGATTTTAAAATAGATTATCTTTGGTCTTCCAATTTAACAGTCATGTCCTCTATAAATAATTTTAAATGTTTCTTCTATCTCAAAATTTATATTCTTATTTTCAGTTTCTTATGTAAATGTGTTGGCTAGCTTTACAAAATAGTATTTAATGCTAGTGATGGTAATGAGCATGCTTATCTTGTTCCTGATTTTAATTTCTAGGCATTCATCATGAAGCATATTGTTTCTTAAATTTGAGAGTTTATTTTATACAGTCACTTAAGAAAGTAACCTTGTTTTCATCTTTTAAAAATTGAGAAAATTTAGAAGTGGAAGCTGTGTTTTATCAAATACCTTACTGGCATGATATTGAAATAATTGCAGTTGCTTTCTTTGAACTATTATATATTAAAGTTTACATATTAAAGTAAAATAGTTGGATATATAGATGATGTGGTAAAGATTTCTTTGTTTCACATTTTCATACTTGGAATTTAGAAACCGTTAGATATGTGTGATAAAGATTAGGTAGCTGTTATCACTTCATTTGACTGGTGAAGCCTCTTTGGTAGGATAACACTTGTTGGAAGACCATCATTGGCTACCCCTGCCTAGAATGGCTATATAGATAAGGAAGGAAGACAAAAGACATGCAGTTGGGTCAGAATAGAAAAAGAAGATGTGAGCTGCTATTTGTCCTTTCATTTTAGCTAGTGCCAAGGGTTTGACTGCCCATTTAGACCCATGCCTATCCTGAAATAGACAAAGTATGAATTCCTTTCAAATATCTTTGAAACTTTGTCAAAAGGCAATAAATGTAATTATGTGAATGATTTTCAATTTCCTCTTTAAGACATGTCTGTGGAGGCAGAGTCTCAAGGAATAAATATGATTTTTTGTATTTAACATTTAATTTAATATATTAATGTAAATTAAATTAATAAATAAAAAATATGATTTGGAAGAGAACAGTTTATCCAAGCTTTTAATAATGATGTGGAAGGAGGTCTGAGAACCAAAGATTCTGTAATATTCAACTAAGTACTCTACATAAACTTCCAGTACTAATTTTGCATGTTTTGATTATGTGGCTGAGGTCGAATCGAGACTAATAAAGAAGCGTTATTGAACACATTTAATGTTTAACAACATAAATCCCAGAGAGGTTATGTTTTTTCCTAAAACTGCCTCTAATAAGGATTTTTTTGTAAGTCTGAGGCTAAGTGTGTAAATAGGTGTGTTTGCATTGTCAGTTGTGCATAATGCTAATGCGCGGTGCTATCTCTAGCTGTAAAATTAATTGTTTGCAAATTCTAAGCCTATCAAAGAAGACTTCTTTAGCTCAAATAATAGTGATTTAAAAAACTGATGCAAGATTGGCTGAGAGATCAAATATATAAAGAGCTATTTCCTCCTTGAATGAAAATGAGTTGCTTTGCCAGGTGGAAAGTTAAAAATTTTTTAAAGAAAATAAATCCATATAAACTTGAAAGTAGACTTTTACAAGCAAAAAATGATAGTTGAATGAAGTACTAAGAAACTGATTTAAAAACTTAGGTATGGATAATAGGAATGTCTTATAAAGACTAGTTCTAAAATTTAATATTATGTGGGTTTTTTAAGAAGATTTTTTTAGACCAGTTTTAGGTTCACAGCAAAATTGAGCAGAAGGGACAGAGATTTCCCATATACTCCCTGACCCCCCCACATGCATAGACACCCCCATTATCAACATCTCTCACCAGAGTAGTACATTTGTTATAATTGATAAACCTACACTGACACATCATAATCACCCAAAGTCCATAGTATACATTAGGGTTTACTCTTATTCTGTGGGTTTGGACAAATGTATAATGACATGTACCCACCATTGTAGTATTGTACAGAGTAGTTTCACTGCCGTACAAGTCCTCTGTGCTCTGCCTATTCGTCCTTCCCCCCACCAACCCCTGGAAGCCACTGATGTTTGTACTATCTCTATAGTTTGGCCTTTTCCAGAATGTCATATAGTTGGAATCACACCATGTGATCACCATATGTAGCCGTCTCATATTGGCTTCTTTCACTTAGCAATATGCATTTAAGGTTTTTCCATGACTTTTCATGGATTGATAGCTCATTTCTTTTCAGCACTGAGTAACAGTCTGTTGTCTGGATATTCTATAGTTTATTTATCTTTCCACCTACTGAAGGATATCTTGGTTGCTTTCAAGTTTGACAGTTATGAATAGAGCTGCCATAAACATCTGTGTGCAGGTTTTTGTGTGGACATAATTTTTCAGTTCATTTGAGTAAATACCAAGGAGTATGACTGCTGGATTGTATGGTAAGCATATGTTTAGTTTTGTAAGAAACTGCAAAACTGTCTTCCAAAGTGGCTGCACCTTCTTGAGTTCCTACCAGCAATGCATCAGAATTCCTATTGCTCCACATCTTTGCCAGCATTTGGTGTTACCAGTGTTCTGGATTTTAGCTATTATAGAAGATGTGTAGTAGTATTGCACTGTGTAGTTTTAATTTGCATTTTCTTGATGACATATGATGTGAAGCATCTATTGATATTTTTGTTTTCATCTGTATATCTTCTTTAGTAAGGGGTCTGTTAATGTCTTTGGCTCATTTAAATTTTTTTTCTTATTGTTAAGTCTTAAGAGTTCTACGCTATTTTGGATAACAGTCCTTTGTCATATGTGTCTTTTGCAAATATTTTCTCCCAATCTGTGGCTTGCCTTCTCATTATCTTGACATTGTCTTTTGCAGAACAGAAATTTTTAATTTTAAGGAAGTCTAGCTCACCAATTATTTCTTTCATAGGTTGTGCCTTTGATGTTGTATCTAAAAAGTCATCACCATACCCAAGGTTATCTAGATTTTTCTCTATCTTATCTTCTAGAAATGTAATAGTTTTGCATTTTACGTTTAGGTTATGATCCATTATGAGTTATTTTTTGTAAAGGGTGCAAGGTCTGTGTCTAAATTCATTTTTTTTTTTTTTTTGCATGTGGATGTCCAATTATTGTAGCACCATTTGTTGAAAAGACTACCTTTGTTCTATTGTATTGCCTTTGTTTTTTGTCAAACATCAGTTGACCATATTTATGTGGGTCTATTTCTGGGCTTTCCATTCTGTTTCACTAATATTTGTCTATTTTTTAACCAATACCATATTATCTTGTAGTACTGGTAAAAGAAAGAAAGCTTTATAATAAGTCTTGAAGTCAGGTAGTGTTAGTCTTATAACTTTGTTCTTCTCTTTCAATATTGTGTTGGCTATCCTGGGTCTTTTAACTCTTCATAGAAACTTTAGATTCATTGTACTGGTAGCCACAAAATAACTTGTTGGGATTTTCATTGAAATTACATTGAGTTTATAGATCAATTTGTCAAGAACTGACTCCTTGTGGAGGTTTTTTTAAAAAACGTTAAGAATTACTGAGAGTGAAATAATTTAACAACATGATTCCAAAGTCAATTTCCTTTAAACAGAGGGATGAAATCTGGCTACCATGTGGCCTACGATAACAGTTTTGGAATTCCCTGACCCCTCTGCTGACATATGAAATAAAGAATTTTATCCGTTGTGTATCAACTGGTTTTCTTTATTCAATAAGTCATTGAACATGCTAGATGGCCAAGGGAAGTTTAGTTCATCTGCCCAGGTGTAAAATGAAGATGATGTTGATACAGTTTACCTTATCAGGGTTGAAAAGATACATGGAAAATGACGAGTGGAGGGCATGGCTCAATAACTGTTAGTTGTTATTCGACAGTGAGGCATAGGGTGATGAATGGAAACTGTGCCCTCCTTTAATTTAAGTAGGGAGCTTAAAGAGCTTATGGTTTCATGAGGCCAATCTAAACACAACTATAATCTTCCTGCCAGGACTTCCCTGGGGGGCACAGTGGTTAAGAATCCGCCTGCCAATGCAGGGGACACGGGTTCGAGCCCTGGTCTGGGAAGATCCCACATGCCACGGAGCAACTAAGCCCATGCGCCACAACTACTGAGCCTGCACTCTAGAGCCCAAGAGCCACAACTACTGAGCCTGCGTGCCACAACTACAGAAGCCCACATGCCTAGAGCCTGTGCTCCGAAACAAGAGAAGCCACCGCAATGAGAAGCCCACGTACCGCAACAAAGAGTAGCCCCCGCTCGCCGCGACTAGAGAAAGCCCGTGCACAGCAACAAAGACCCAATGCAGCCAAAAATAAATAAATAAATAAATAAATAAATAAATAAACTCTTCCTGCCAATCTCGGTTATATTTGACTGACATCCACAGGTCGCACCCTTCAGGTACTTTGACCTTATTGTGCAAATAATTTATGAATGTGAAAAAGTTAGATGTACTTTTATGTTATCACAGATTTATAACAGTCTCTGTGGAAAGACCTTTGATTGTGTGCATTGGGTGTATTGAAAAGACGGAGTTCTAGAAGTGAGTACTTCCAAATATTACTTGTATAAAATGATGTTTTGGACAAATGCACACTCAATGAAGAGTATGGGACTTCAGTGAAAGCTGAAATAGAAGAGGAAAGAAAAATGGGAGATAGTACAGAGCAATGGAGTAAATCACTGAGCCTGAAGCCTGAAGACCATGAGTGAGTCTTGGAGGTTACCTGCCACTTTTTCCATGGTGTCTGTGTTCTGAGTTCCAGACAACTGTCTTATAAAGACATTTGGAGGCTCAAACCTATTTGCTTATTGGAGAAGGCTGGTATTAGAATTATGATGGATTTTAGAAGTGGTACAGCTATTCAAGAAAACTTTCAGATTTCTGACTAGTGGTTTGGAAGTGTTATTGCTAGGGATAGAATAAGATAGTTACACAGCTAGAAATCCCACTAGGGAAAGATAGAGACTTGAGGAGATCACCATAAGCTAGACACCAACCAGGAAATGCCTAGAACATCTGGCAGCTAAGCAACAATCAGAACATTTTGAAAGTAAACAGACTTACTTGGGCCACTACCACCAAAAAATGGATCTAAGACCTGCATTTGGCCTTGGGGGGTCTGTAGGGTTACAGACCCTGAAAAACTGCATTCTTGCATGTAGCCAAGACAAGAATATAGGTGAAAGGAGAAAGAAACTAGGTGAAAGGGGATATTATACAAAAACCTGAGATGAATTACCGCATTTTGGTGTATGTTACCACCGTTCTGCTAATATACATATGATTTAAATAGTGCTATGACAGTCCTGGTTAGACCATATAGGGCCAAAGGAGGAACTAATGATGTAAGCCTTGATGTCTACCCAAAAATGAGGATGAAGGTGGTCTTCTCCCCTCCCCACTCTTTCTTTGATTATAAAAGTGTAGCCCTCTTTGTTCTCGGGGCTGCGCTCCCCTGCCTGCCCGCTTGTATCTTTCACAAGCGTCCTATGCTAATAAACTCACTCTTTCCCTGTCACTGGGCCTGTCTCTGAATTCCTTCTGCATGGAGACAAGAGAACCTGAACTTCGGTAAGTCCTGAGACAAGGTAAGCAGTTTCAACTGGAAGACAGTGAGGGGGTGGGCGCTGCCCTCCTAAGTCAGAGACTGTGGATTCAAGTCCCAGTCCCATCCGAGAAGTGCGGTTTCCTTATCAGTTCTTGTTTATTTGAAGGAGAATAAAAAGAAGCAGGAAACACAGTGTCTGTAGCCCCAGTGGGAGTTGTTTTCGGTAAACTGCTTTATTGAAATAATTTTAGCTCAGAAGGGAATGTGAGGCAGATCGTAGCCCCAGCACCTCCTCACATGAGAAACGTTCTCCGCGATTTCTCTTAGCACATCAGACTGACCCTTTGGTGTCTTCTGAAACATGAGCAAATATCGCTGCCCTCCAGTCCTGTTGAATTCATTGTTGTTTCCCCACCATGCCGTGCTGGTGCTGACCTCCCTGCCTTAGCACGTGGAGCTTTCTGTCTAGAGAATACTCTTCTACTATATCTTCTCCTTCCCTTTGTCCATTCTCCTTTCTTCAGCACTTCAAATTATCTCCCTTAATTCTGACACATGACTTAGGGTGCTGACACGTACTTGATTTTGAATCTTTTTTGTAGCCAGTGTTTAGTGAGTCCCGCCGGTATAGAAGGCCCCGTATGAGGAACTGCAGAGGAATAATAAAATTACAAACCCAAACCCAAATCAACCCCCCTTTTTTGCTTCAAGTATAAAATGAGCTGCAACATGAGAACAAATAACTACAGGATTGTGCTATAACACAGATGAAGAATTGAAGGAGGATAAACTTTCTACCAGGAAAAAGGAGTAGGGAATGAGAGGTGCTTCGTGCTGGGTGTACCACTGAGCTGCCTCTAGAGGCTGGGATGGGTTTTAACAGGGCCGAGCCATAGGGAGAAGGCGTGACCTGACAGAATTGCAGAGGCCAGAAGGCTCAGACCGAGTGTTATTAGTACAACACTGAGGCTGTCAGCAGCTGGAACTTTCCCTGGTTCCCGAGGGAACACAAAGAATCAAGAGGCTACCTGATCTGTTTTTCAGAGTTTTGAGGCTTTGTGGGAGCTGCCATCACCATGGTAGCAAGTGCTGCTGCTCAGAGAACATGCTAAGGTTTTGGTGGATGAGCACCCCATGTTTTTGCATTAGACTTTCACATAAAATTACATAATGAAGCTCATATTTCATAATAAGGGTAATCGAAAGTGGTATTATGAAAGATAGGAGGTGAAAGCCTACTGTTGTCACCTTGGCCACGATCTGGAAATGTTTGCCCTTTGCTCTCGTTAAGGACTTTATAATCCCCTGATGGCGTCCGGCATTTTCTGATGTACAGAACCTTCCCACGAACAGGTGGCTGTAGCTCCTCCTCTCACCCTGGGCCAAAGGCTCTCACTTAGATCCCTGTGTGTCCTTTCTGTTTCCTGTAACGCCAAGATCACTTCAGTCCTAAGCATCGCAGCTCAGACCACCCAGTAGAAGCCGATCTTGATGGACACTACACAGTTCTCTAAAACAAAAAGGAAATCAGACTGTTAGAGAAAATGGACTTTCTTTCTGGAGAGAGAATTAGTGGTAAGTAGTTACGAAATTTAGACATCTGCCTTATAAGCTGGGCACCCAGAATAGAATTGTATTTGTGTTCTACCCTTTATAAGCACCCCCCATATGATTGGAATGGTGAGTAGATCAGATTGACTGAAATATAGGATATGTGTAGATGAATCAGGGGCTATCAGACAGAAAAAGTAATTTGTGCAAAGTTGTGAAGAGCCTTAAATATCAGATTCGGAAGTCTCGATTTTATTTGGTGTACAACTGGATGTTAGGTAGGGAGCATTATATTATCAAAAGGGTGTGTTACTAGGTAGATTCATCTGGAGGCTAATTCACCAGGTGTATTGGAGTTAGGATGGAGAGGACGAGGAGGAGTATTAGGAAGGCATTTCCATGATCAGATGAGAGAGATCAATCTACAGAGGGCTGATAGCAGTGAGAAAAGAAAGATCAAATGAGGGTAACTTTCAAAGAAACTATAACCCTTTTGTCAGGTACATCCTTTTCTGCTAGGCTACCAAGGTATTCTAGCATATCAGAATTCTTTCTTTCTAGAATATGAATACGTCTTATTTATTTTAATATGTTCCATGTGTAAGGTGATTTACTTATATTTTATAATCACCATAAACAACCCATTGAGGTAAGTCACTATTATTCCCATATTACAGATGAGAAAACCGAGACTCAGTTAAGTAGGTAATATACCTAATATCACATGGCAGGTAAATGATAGAGCCAGGGTCTGAACCCATGTCTACCTAACATAAAAATCCACATGCTTCTACTACAGAAAGTTGACTTTCTGTGAACAAAGTATATTGCAGCTTTTCCTAAAAATATTATTTTGTGAAAGAACTTGAAAATATTCTTTGCTTAAAGAATGTGGAGTAAAAAAATTGACTGAGTCAGTCAGATGAGTTACATTTTTCCAATAGTCAGGCACATTTTCTAATTACGGATTGCATTAGCTAGATTTGAAGACCAGACAATATTTTGCACAAATGAAATTTCAAAGGCTGTACCTCTTTAAGACAAGCTCAAGTTCTGAGGTAAATCTTTATATAGTTGGCTAAAATCAAGTGAATGCTTCAATGATTTTATTCCTACTTATTCCTTTAAAAATAATGTTTCTAAAATGATGTGTCTGCTTAAATCAAGATGTTGGTACTAAAATAGAGTCAATTCTTTTGGGACAGTATATCTTGAAGGATTACCTATTGCTAGCATGAAAATCCATTTTACAGTATTTTCTAGATGTTAAAAGGCGTCCTTTTGATTAGAAGTATTATTTAAGTAAGAAAGCCAATTGAACATCTTTCCATCAGCCACATGATCACTTTTCTTTATAAGCTTCAAGGAAAAAAATCAATACAGGGAAGCCATTGTAAAATTCTGTTTAAATGCTTCCAGGAGACCGGGGTTGGTGAGACTATAAATGTGGTTCCCCATGTTAATTAGAATGCAGGGTGTCCTTAGTCCTTTATAGGTATCCAATCCTATATTTCCTTCTTTTCTTTTAGTTTTTTTTTTTTTTGGTTTTGTTTTTGTTTGGGGGCTTTGTAATAAGGGGAGTGCATTGTCAGTTTTGAATGGCAGTGGATATAATTGCCCCACGTTCCCTAATTTTCTTTTTTTGACTTTTTTTTTTTAATTAATTAATTTATTTTTGGCTGTGTTGGGTCTTCGTTTCTGTGCGAGGGGTTTCTCTAGTTGCGGCAAGCGGGGGCCACTCTTCATCGCGGTGCGTGGGCCTCTCACTATCGCGGCCTCTCTCGTTGCGGAGCACAGGTTCCAGACGCGCAGGCTCAGTAGTTGTGGCTCACGGGCCTAGTTGCTCCACGGCATGTGGGATCTTCCCAGACCAGGGCTCGAACCCGTGTCCCCTGCATTGGTAGGCAGATTCTCAACCACTGCGCCACCAGGGAAGCCCCCCTAATTCTTTTATTCTGGCTCCCAGGGGCCACCCTCCCACAGATGTGACCCTGAGACTCTACATTAACACAGGAGAAACCAGAAGTGTGTCTGTGTGTATTCTCGGTATGTGATGAGCAGTGTGTTTTGGGCATCAGGCAATTTCCTGTCTCTATCTGACTCCTAAATTTAATGAAATCCCCAAATCTCCCAATTTGCATTTCACTCAGTCCTTCTCACATTACAGTCTGGCAGAGAGAGACTTTTTCCTGACACTCTCTGGTCCAAGGGCCATGACTAAACTCAGCACTATACTTCACACATTGTAAATCCTAATTTGTGTAGATTTTACAGACCACTTCAGGGAACTGTCTATCTTTCACTTTTCTTGGTCATATCTTGGCTCACCAGGTGTTATCAATAATCCCAAATAAAGAAACTCCTAGATCATAATAGTGCTGTTCTAAGCCAATTAGCCAAGAAAACAAAACAAAGAAACAATAGCAACAACAACAAAAAATGCAGTTGAGCACCTTACATGTATCTTTCCATTTCATGTATTGATTTAGCAGATTTTTATTGAGAGCTTGATGTGCTTCAGGAACTGTTTGAGGCACTTGGGCTGTATTGATGATAAAAAATCCTTGCCTCCGTGAATTTTCATTCTAACAGGGGGTCAAGGGTGGGGGATTTGAGAACAGACAAGTCATAAGTGTTACGGTTAAAACAAGCAAAGAGAATCAAGACAGGGGGATGTGGAGTGTTAGGAGAATCAGGTGGTCAGGGTGGGTCTCCTCAAAAAGGTGAGAATGAAGCAGATTCCAAGTAGGTGAGGGAAGAAGCTGTGTGGGCCTTGGAGACAGGAGTGTTCCAGCAGAGGGTCCAGTTCAAAGGGACCAAAGCAGGGACAGACCTGGTGTGTTTGAAGAATAGTGTGCAGACTAGGGTGGTGATAGCCAGGTGAGCAGGGGGAAATAGTAGGAGGTGAGGTGGGAGCCATAACAGAGGACAAGACTGGTGGGACCTGTAGCAAAGTTTTGGGCAGAAGAAAGCACCATCTGGCTCATGTTTTAAAATGATTGCTCTGGTTGCTGATTTGAGAAGTAACTCGAAAAAGGGACCCCTTTGGAGGCTGGTATAAGAATCCAGGGAAGAGATAATGAACACCTTTCTTTATTTCATAATGTTATTGTGGCAAATAAGTATGCAAGCATAAACACTTGGTAAAAAGCAACTTTCCAAATTTGGGGGGTAGTTGTACTATCTTTTGATTTCTAAGTCACATTTTAACATTTAAAATTGAACAGAGTATAGAAAAAGTTCAACTAACTGGAACCCTCACAGTGGCAACCATTTTTACATGTGATTTTTAACTGGGAGAGGCAAATAGAAAAAAAAAACAAAACTGAGATCAGAGATTTAGTGACTATAAAGTATATTCCAGGAGAGGAGTGGGATTGTTTTATGCCTGGGAAATAACACAATGATAATTGACATTCAAGTGGTGACTTCAAATATATTTTCACTCAAAAGGGCTATATATAATAAGCCAGTACCAGGAAGGGGTTTATATTCAAACCTAAGACCATCAGAAATTTAATAAAACAGAACACTCTCTGACTGAGACAGTCCAGTTATTGAGGTCTTTTGGTTCTTGTGTGCAGGTTTTACTCAAAGAAATTTATTCATTACTAGGAGTTCACAAAAGGAAATGAAGCTTGGTCACTAGTCTTTTTTTTTTTATCCTAGTGCTTGCAAATATTTTAAGGTAATCCATCTCGGGAATTTCCTCAAAGAAAGAAATAACAAAAGTTGGATATTTAGTTATTTTATTATTAGCATTCCTTTTTTTATACACCACTTGGAGCAATCCTGACTTTTTAAGGATTCACTTTTAACTTACTGTCGGAAAAGAACTGTTACAGTGATAGATGCTTGAGGACCCATATAATCAGTTATCTCTTCTTGGCATTCTGTTTTACTTTTCTACCTGTAACATATTCACAGATAACAAGTGGTATAGATATGCTCGGAGGGCAAGTGTTGATTTAGTAAATTCTTGATAGCTTTTCTGTTGCAGACAAAAGTCCTTAATGCAGCAAATTTTATGAGGTTCAATAATCTACCCAGGACAAGTCAACAGGTAACAGGGTAACTATTAAGCTTCCATTTTGCTTGAAGCTATGATGCTTCCTGTTACTTGTGGCATCTTGCACAAGCCACGGATGGAATCTATCTCACTGATAAAAGGAATCATGAAGACCACACCTGCCTAAAAGCTGGAGCCTGGTCTATCCCAGTGGACCCTTTGATTCTATGTCTTGAGGATTTTCTTCAGAGTTAACTGCCAAGAACAACACTTTCTTTTCCTGTGAAACAGCACAATAAATTCATGAGTCTGTCCATGATAAATAGAAACGTTCCATCTGCTGTTATGTACCATTTTTGCTTTACATTCCATCCACGAAATGCTGTAACAGCAGTGCCAACTGGAAAGAACGACTCGAAAAAATTTCCTTCTTTCCATTTCCATTCAATAATGCATTTTAGATCTGTATCCTTTACTTGCTTTTCTTGGGGTCATCAAATTTAGGCATAAGCATTTTATGAACTCTGATTTGGGTTTCTAATCCACAGATACTGTGGCCTGCTTGGTTTATATTTTAAAGATATTCCTTCCTCTTTGTCTAACAAATAACTTAATACACTCTCGTCTAATCTATGTAAATTATTTGAGAGAATAATCACACACTGTTCAGTCATTCTAAACTCTCTTTA
Organism: Eschrichtius robustus; assembly: GCF_028021215.1. Classification (NCBI taxonomy): domain Eukaryota; kingdom Metazoa; phylum Chordata; class Mammalia; order Artiodactyla; family Eschrichtiidae; genus Eschrichtius; species Eschrichtius robustus. The sequence continues at coordinate 4,835,161 of NC_090829.1, forward strand.
ACAAGTTATTTTCCTGAGTTTTTCAAATTTTGAGGAAATAGAATGAGATATAAAATATTCTGTTATGAATAGTTTTACAATAACTATTGGTCCAGTGTAATATACATATTTTTATTTCTTATTGAGAATTGTGGTCATGGTTTCAAAGCTCCCAGTATCTTGATATGCTTATTATGTGAATGTAATTCTCAGTTATTCTTTGAAAGGTTATTTTAAAATAGCTTATTTGAATTAACTTGTAGACAAAAGTTTAATGTAAAAATTCAAAAATGAATAAGGAAAACAGATTTTTTTACTAATCACTCTAAGGCAAAATTGACAATTGATGTGCTCTGAGAGGTTACACCACTTACTGGGAGAAGCTCTAACGAGATGACCTAAGAGGTTCAGCCCCACATTGGCCACTTGCTTCAGGACCAAACCAAGTTACTGAACTGCTCAGGGCTTCATTATCACCAAAAGTCCTTCTAGTTGGGCTGTTTTGTAAGTCTATTCATTTTTTGATTTTTTTAAATTGAAGTATAATTGAGGTACAATATATAAGTTACAGGTGTACAGTATGGTGATTCACAATTTTTCGAGGTTACATTCCATTCATAGTTACAGAATACTGGCTATATTCCTTGTGTTGTACAGTATAGCCTATTTTATACCAAATAGTTCGTAGCTCTGACTCCCCTACCTGTATATTAACCCCTCCCCCTTTCCCTCTCCCCACTGGTAACCATTAATTTGTTCTCTACATCTGTGAGTCTGTTTCTTTTTCGTTATACTCCCAAGTTTGTTGTAGTTTTTAGATTCCACATATAAGTGATATCATAACAATATTTGTCTTTCTCTGACTTATTTCACTTAGCATAATGCCCTCCAAGTCCATCCATGCTGCTGCAGATGTAAGTCTATTCTTTTATTCACTGTCTATTTCAACTCACATTTCTCTTTTACTGTAAGCTTTACCCAACATTTTCCCACTCTGAGCCCTCCTTTAAATTACACTTCCCACTGACTTTTGCTGTCATCTCTGCTCTGGTTGTCTGTTCCACAATTATTATTTTGACCAAGTAATTAAATCTTTAACCAAATTTAGTTGCTCTATTCTTCTTCATTTTCGAGAATACCAATTGGAGCATGCAATCCTGCACTCATGATAACCCCTAGAATTCTTTATAAAATGAACCTTTCCTGTTGGATCCAGTACTGGGTCAGAGCACCAGTGATTATCCTGTAAGTCAAACTTGCCTCACCCTGGAGATACCAGTCACCCTAAGATTGTCCTATCACCTTCCCACCCCCGTGCAGTAAGCTGCTGGAGAAACTGTCCTCTGGGGAGATCCTAAAACTTCCATTTAAAAACTTGGGGCTACAACCTGAGCTAATCACCAGTCTGGTTCAGAATGCCTGCTATAACACATCGCTTCTGCCTTACATCCTGCTTTGTCTCAGTTACTCTTGTTAATCTTGTCCTTTGTTAATCCACACCATGGAGACCCTTAGCCCCACCCTGCTCTGTTCACTGCCTTGCCCAATATCTGCCAACCATATTCTGTTACTACTTCCCCAAGGAGACAGATTGGACATTGTTTTTCTTAACACCCCCCGACCCATGAAATTTTAATGCCTGCAGACATATTATACAACTCTTAATTGTATTGTATGATTGCAATACGTAAAAGAGTAAGATATTCTTACCTCTCAAGAATCAATTCTCCCCCCTGTTGAGAATGTACTATGTAGTCTGATTCTGTTTTCCCTGTCTTTCAGCTTCCCGAAACTTTCCTCTGTATAAATGTTTTACTCTTGTAAATCCATTCTGTGGTTGCTGGGTATTTGGGTTGTTTCAACTTTTGGTTACTAAAAACAACGTTTCTACGTGCATTTGCATATATGTGTCCTGGCACATATGTTTGAGTTTCTCTACTATGTATATATAGGGATGAGTGGAATTGCAGAGTCATAGGATATTTGTATCCTCAGTTTTTCTAGATAATATCATATTGTTTTCCCAAGTGCTTGTACCAATTTATAGGTTTATAAGTTTGTTTTGGTCTCCATCATTCCCACCATTGGGCTTGTCTCTCTTTTTAATATTATGTAAGTAACAGTATCTTATTTTTCTTAAATTTGTATTTTCCTGATTACTAATTAGGAAAAGCACGCTTTAAATAAACTTATTGGTCATTTGTGTTTCCTGTGTGTGTGTGTGTGTGTGTGTGTAAAATGACTATTCCAGTGTTTTGCTCATTTTAAAATTCAGTTTTCTGTCTTTTCCTATTAATTTTTAGGAATTCTTCATGTAGTCTAAGTGTAAGTTCTTCAGCTATATGTGCTGCAAACATTCTCATGCTGTGTCCTTGACATTTTACTCCTTGTATGGTGTCTTTGGGGAGCCAGAAGTTGTTAATTTCAATGTAAGTAAATTTATATTTTCCTTTATGGTCAGTGCTCTTTGCGTCTTGTTTAATAAATCATTCCCTATCCAAAAGAAAGTACGGCATTTTCCCATAATGTCTTCTTAAAGGGTTTTAGTTCAGTTTTTCATATTTATTGAAAAGATGATTCTTTTCCTAACAATCTCCAAAGCCGTCCCTACAATATTACAAGAGTCCACATAAATATAGGTCTACTTTGCAGTGGGCTGTTGTGTTCCACTGGTCTACTATCACTATATCGTACATACTGGCTTAATTACTGTAGCTTTTTAGAACAACCCTTGATATCTTGAAGAACAAGACCTCTTGTTTAGCTTTTTAAAAAGTGTTGATTAGTCTTGGCCCTTTTCACTTCCATATAAATTTTAGAGTCAGCTTGTTTGGTTCCACAAAAAACAAATTGGAATTTGATGGAGATTCTCTTGAATTTCTAAACCATTTTAGAGAGAATTGAAATCTTCACATTAGTGAATCTTCCATATTATGAACATAGTATGTTCTGCTTTTATCTAGTAGGATTATTCTTAGGTATTTACTATTTTTTTAAAAATTAGTGATTATTGCAAGTGATATATTAAAACATATTTTAAAAATTTAATTTCTAAGTTGATGTATAAGAATACAATAGATTTTTGTTTATTGACTTATATTCCCCTCACCTTGATAAATTCTTTTATTGTCTGTAGATCTTTTTGGATGTTCCAAGGACATAATTATATTATGTGCACACAACAGTTATGCTTCTTCCTTTATCATTTTTATATATTTTAATTTTTTTCTTGCCTAACTTTGCTGACTAGGATTGAACAATGTCAAAAGTTATTCCTAATATTGTAAGGAAATATTTCAGAGTTACATGATTTTATATGATGTTTGATGTATACTCTTTGCAGCTACATTTTTTTTTCCCTCCGAAATAAGGAGTTGAGCTGGGTTTGTGTTGCGCTGTTGAAATCATTACCCAAAGTACACCACTGGGTACTTGGTTTCCTGGCAACCTGAGTTCTTTGAGATATTCAAGAACAGTTACGGTTTTGTAGTTTATTCAGACTTTTCTGATTGTTAAAACAGGGGCATCACTCTTGTTTTAAAATTACTTTTATGAGGCATATTTTTCATACCATAGAGTTTATACCCAAGATGATTCCTCGTGCCACTCTCCACCCCCCTTCTCCACCAGTAACCACTACTCTTTTTTTGTTTTTGTAGTTTGGGGCAGTGCTCTTCCCAGATTTCTACATCCCTGACACAAGTAGAACCAGTTGGTGTAGGATGTTCATTTACCTACTTACATGTAAGTTGAAGTTACACTGTTGACATGTCTTTACTTCCCGCGTCTGTGGTTTTACATTGCTTAAGTATTCTAAATGCAGGCAGTCCCCAGCTTGTGATGGTTCGACTTAATGATTCTGTGACTTTACGATGTTGTGAAATCTGTACCCATTCGGTAGAAAGCATACTTCTAATTTTGAGTGTTGATCTTTTCCCCGCTAGCGATATGTTTGTTGTACGATTCTCTCTCATGGTGCTGGGCACTGACTGCAGCTCCTAGTCAGCCAGGCAGTCATGAGGGTGAACAGTGATACACTCACAACCATGCTGGACCCACACACCATTCTGCTTTTCATTTGCAGCACAGTGTTCAATAAATTGCATGAAACATTCAACACTTTATTGTAAAGTAAGCTTTGTGTTGGATGATTTTGCCCAACAGTGGGCCAATGTAAGTGCTCTGAGCACTTTTATGGCGTTCAGGAGGTTAGCTGCAGTAAATTCATTTTTGACTTGTGATATTTTCAACTTAGAATGGGCTTTTGGGGATATAACCCAGTTTTAAGGTAGGCAGAGCTGTACTTAGGAATGTTTTTATCTGTGTGCCTTATTATTTTCTCAGGGAGGTATTTAAAAATTTCTGTGAATTTCAGAGCAGTTTTAAATCATTTTCCATTATGATTGTTGTTTGCCAATTTTTTCTCATACTCATCAGTTTTGTCATTATTTTGAAGCTATGCTATTAGAATGCATAGAGGGGGACTTCCCTGGTGGTCCAGTGGTTAAGACTCCAAGCTTCCACTGCAAGGGGTGCGGATTCAATTCCTGGTCAGGGAACTAAGATCCCACATGCCTCGGGGCATGGCCAAAAAACAAACAAAAAAGATCAAGAATGCATATAGACCTAGAATTGTTAAATATCTCTAGTGAGTTTCTTTTTATCATTAGGTCATGACTCTCTTTTATCTTGATGTTTTTTTAAGTGGTATTTTATCTCATTAATATTTCATTTTTTTAATTTCAAATTTTCTTTGTTTTTATATTTTAGGTGTATCTATTGTAAACAGCACCTTTTTTTTTTAAATTCAGTTAGGTAATTTCCATCTTTTAAAAGGGGAAACAATTTATTTTAATTCACTGTGATTGCATATTTCCACTACCTGACTTGTGTTTTCTTTTAGCAATGACTTTGCTTTTTCTCTCCCTTTCTTGCCTTTCATGAGATTGAGTTTTTTATTTTATTTTTTGTTTTGGAATAATCATAGATTCACAGGAAGTTGCAAAATTAATACAAACAATTCTCATGTACCCTTCACCCAGTTTTCCCCAGTGTTCATGTCTTACATGGTTACAGAACAGTTTCGAAACCAGGAGATCAGTGGTGGTACGATGAATGTGTGAACCTCTGTGCTGTTTCATTCCATGCGTCAATGTGTAACCACCACCCCCAATCAAGATACAGGACTGCTCCGTCACCACCGGGGTCTCCCTCATGCTCCCTCTGTATGGTTACACGTATCCCTCCTCGTCTCTACCCCCTGGCAGTATGAATCTGCTCTCCACCTCTATAATTCTGTCATTTCGGTGATGTTGTATAAATGGAATCATACACCAGACCTTTTAAGGCTGCCTTTTTTTTTCATCCAACGTACCACCCTTGATTCATCCAGGTTGTCACCTGTATCAGTAGTTTGTTCCTTTTATTGCTGAGTAGTATTCCAAGGTATGGATATTCCACAGTTTGTTTGGGCAGGGGGTGGACGTTCAGGTTCCTCACCCTGGATGGTGGTATCAGGTATTGTCACTGCTCCTGACACCCCCGGGGGCTGCGGGTGGGCAGGGGCCTCGTTAGGGCTGGGAGGTGGGGAACGTTTGGTTTTCCCCCTCAGCTCCTCTAACACTACCAGATGGGAGGCGGGGAGGAGGGAGAGCTCAGTAACACGGGATGGAGGCAGAAGTCCCGGCTTTCCACGTGGCCCCCCGATGACCCTGCACGCATGTCTACAACGTGCACACAAGCTCCCTAAACGGGGCTGCAAGTCCGGGCTCCCTCCTCCCTCTCTCTGATACCAGCCTGGGGGAGAGAGCGGCACAGTCTGGACAGTCCGGCCCCCAGCCAGGCCTTGACTGACAGAGTGGGTGGAGGACCACGCTTTACCTCCACGGTGTTCAGGTCTAATGAGAAGGTGATTGTTGAACAGTTTTCTGTTTTGCTAGGTTGCCCTTTGCCTGATCCTTTAGGGGGGGCAGGCTTTTTTTTTAGAGCTTTTTGGTCTGTCCGTTGGTTTCTGTTGGCATATTTGGTTGCAGGCTTCTGATTGCTTGAGCTCTATTTCATTCCCTTTCTCACTAAAAATTGGAAATAGTTTATTTTCCTTCTTGTATATCAGCAGTAACCCTCAAGTGCTTAATTCTAAAATATATCAGTACTTCTGTAGCCTACCAGAGATCTTAGAATGTTCCAACTTTAACATCCTCCATCCAATTTCTTGCCCATTATCATGGCCTTTTTATTTTAGTTCCATCTCATTGGTAAATTCTCCCAAATTTTAATTTTTATTACAAGCCCTGTTTACACTCAATACTTATTTTAACTTACTAATATGTTTACCAGTTTTGTTTTTTTTTAACATTTTTATTGGAGTATAATTGCTTTACAATGGTTTGTTAGTTTCTGCTTTATAACAAAGTGAATCAGTTATACATATACATATATCCCCACATCTCCTCCCTCTTGTGTCTCCCTCCCTCCCGCCCTCCCTATCCCACCCTTCTGGCTGGTCACAAAGCACCAAGCTGATCTCCCTGTGCTATGTGACTGCTTCCCACTAGCTATCTGTTTTACATTTGGTAGTGTATATATGTCCATGCCACTCTCTCACTTTGTCCCAGCTTACCCTTCCCCCTCCCCGTGTCCTCAAGTCCATTCTCTAGTAGGTCTGTGTCTTTATTCCCATCTTGCCCCTAGGTTCTTCATGACCATTTTTTTTTTTTTAGATTACATATATATGTGTTGGCATACGGTATCCGTTTTTCTCCTTCTGACTTACTTCACTCTGTATGACAGACTCTAGGTCCATCCACCTCACTACAAATAACTCAGTTTCGTTCCTTTTTATGGCTGAATAATATTCCATTGATATGTGCCACATCTTCTTTATCCATTCATCTGTCAGTGGACATTTAGGTTGGTTCCATGTCCTGGCTATTGTAAATAGAGCTGCAATGAACATTGTGGTACACGACTCTTTTCGAATTATGGTTTTCTCAGGGTATATGCCTAGTAGTGGGATTGCTGGGTCTTATGGTAGTTCTATTTTTAGTTTTTTAAGGAACCTCCATACTGTTCTCCATAGTGGCTGTATCAATTTACATTCCCACCAACAGTGTAGGAGGGTTCCCTTTTCTCCACCCCAAATAACCAGTTTCTTTATTCAGCATTTTTTCTTGGTTCCCATTCCTCCGTTCCTGGTTCAATTACATTCTTACTAAAATACACACTTAATGGCTTTTTCATTGAGAGTAAATGGTGACAGTCTTTTTTCTTTACTGTAACCAAGACAGCCTTAACGTTCCTCTCAGCTTGACTAAAAGTTTTTAAAAAAATTTTTTATTGGCGTATAGTTGATTTACAATGTTGTGTTAGTTTCAGGTGTTCAGCAAAGTGATTCAGTTATACACATGCATATATCCATTCTTTTTCAGATTATTTTCCCATTTATAGGTCATTACAGAGTACTGAGTAGAATTCCCTGTGCTCTACAGTAGGTCCTTGTTGGCTATCTGTTTTATATAAAGTAGTGTGTGTATGCCAGCTTGGCCAAACTTCAGACAGACTTCTCCCAGACTCTGAGCCCCTCCACCTCTCGTTTTAAATAGCATTTACTTTAGAAAAGTTGTCAGTTCAAATTCCTTCCCTGCTCCTTTGAGATGGGGATCTTCTCCCATCTTCGCTCCACTTTTACACCCAGGAATGAGAGCCATCCCACTTGACATGCCATCGAGAAAGACAGTGACGCAATCTCCCAGTTTCTGTGGGAGGGCGGGAGCCTAACTTCCATAAACTATGAGCAGAATCCTCATCACGGTGACAGCCTCTCCACTCACATTGCCCCATACCTTTCCGCTACTCACCCTGGCACTCAGAAGCCCTCTCGCCTTTGTCTCAGTGGTGATTGAGTTCAATCTTTCTTCTCTATTGCAATTGTCTTTTTCTTTTTGAAGTACAGTTGACTTACAATATTGTGTTAGTTTCAGGTGTACAGCAAAGTAATTCAGTTAGATATGTATATATCTATATTCTTTTTTTTCTATTCTTTTCCATTACAGGTTATCATAGTTCCCTGTGCTATACAGTAGGTCCTTGTTGTTTATCTATTTTGTATATAGTAGTGTGTATATGTTAAACCCACACTCCCACTTTATCTCTCCCTCCCCTCCCCTTTGGTAACCATAAGTTTGTTTTCTATGCCTGTGAGTCTATTTCTGTTTTGCAAAGTTCAATTGTACCATTTTTTTATTCCACTATAAATGATATCATATGTATGTCTTTGTCTGAGTTACTTCACTTAGCATGATAATCTCTAGGTCCATCCATGTTGTTGCAAATGGCATTATTTCATTCTATTTTTATGGCTGAGTAATATTCCATTGTATATATGTACCACATTTTCTTTATCCATTCATCTGTTGATTGACATTTAGGTTGCTTTCACGTCTTGGCTATTGTAAATAGTGTTGCTGTGAACACTGGGGTGCATGTATCTTTTCGAATTAGAGTTTTTGTCTCTTCCAGGTATATGCCCAGGAGTGGGATTCCTGGATCATGTGGTAGTTTTATTTTTAGTTTTTAAAGGAACCTCCATACTGTTCTCCATATTGCAACAGTCTTGAATGAAGTCTGCCTTGTCTGTTTAACTCTATCCAGTGTAATCCTTTGTTGACAACTCTCAGTGTGTTTATTTTACCTCCCCTGAATGATAGGGTCACTTAGAAGAAAACTGACAGTTATTTTTCTTTCTGCACATTAAAGATATTATAGAAAACAGTACAGTCTAATAATTTTTAATTGTTTTGAAGCAAATGCCCTCAAGAACACAAATCTTTAAAATGTTTTAAAAATTGTTGTAAAATACGCATATCATTTCAGTCATTTTTATGTGTACACTTCTGTGGCAGTAAGTTCACTTCTATTGTTGTGCAACCATCACCACCATAATCTCTTTCATTTTCCCAGAGTGAAACTCTGTACCCATTAAACAATAACTCCCCATCCCCCTTTCTCCTAGCCCCTGGCAACCACCATTCTCATTTCTGTCTCTATGAATTTGACTATTCTAAGTACCTCATATAAACGGAATTATACAATAGTTGTCTTTTAGTGTCTGGCATATTTCATTTAGCATTAATATCTTCAAGGTTCATTCATGTTGTGGCATGTGTCAAAATCTCGTTCCCCATTTCATATTCTGGTGTTTGTATATACCATTTTTTCATCCATTCATTCATCAGTGGACATATGGGTTGGCTCCACCTTTTGGCTACTATAAATAATACTGCTATGAACATGGATGTACAGATATCTCTTTGAGACTCTGCTTTCCAATTCTGGAGTATATGTCCAGAAGTGGAATTGCTGGATCATGTGGTAATTCTGTGTTTAATTTTTTTTTAAGATTTGTCATAATATTTTCCACAGAAGCTGCACTATTTTACATTTTCATCAACAATGCATAAGAGTTCCAGTTTCTCCACATCCTTGCCAATGCTTGTTATTTTCTCTCTCTCTCTCTCTCTCTCTGTGTTTAGTAATAGCCATCCTAATGAATGTGGAGTGGTATCTCATGGGAATTTTGATGATGTGCATTTCCCTAATGATTAGTGATATTGAGCATCTTTTTATGTACTTATTGACCATTTGTTATCTTCTTTAGAGAAATGTGTATTCAAGTCTTTTGCCCATTTTGAAACTGGGTTCTTTAATTTTTTTGCTGTTGAGTTATAGAAGTTCTTTACATATTCTGGATATTAACCCCTTATCAGATACATGATTTGCAAATATATTCTCATGATTTAAAATTTTTTATTGACCTGTAATAGAAACGTCTTGGGTAGAGCTATAATAAAATAAATTGCAGTGATAGTATTTCAACCAAACCAAAATAAAAGTTATTTTGGAGCATGCTGGACATATACGATAAGTCTTAAGGCAGGAACCACTGAGTGGTTGATTTATTCATTTACCATTTTTTAAACACTTATCATCTATCCTAATGTTAAATGTCTGGTGATTCAGAGATGGGGGACAGAGTTCCTGCCTTTAAAATCCTCCTAGTGATCAGGCCATCTAATGATAATAATGGAAAGGAGATTAAGTATTATACGTTTGTGTCATGTTGGCACCAACATGCTTTTCAAGTCTGATCTTGCTCTTAATCTCTACTTCCAGCCATGCTTTTATTCTTTCCTGGCCTCTGCACATTTCCTGGTCCTGAAATTTCCTCATTTTCCTCTCCCAACCTCTCTCCTAAACAGGTAATTCCAAATCGTTTCTGAAGTTCTTGTTTTAAAGGTCATTTCTTCAGTGCGTCCTCTGCTGACCTTCTAATTCTTCTAGTTGCAAGTCTTCCCAGCAGATCTTACGACCCTTGTTTTGACATTCGTCACATTTATTACTTCTTCAGTGTGTGTTTTCCCCACTCGATTCTGGATTCTTTAAGGTCAGGGAATGGTTTACCACTGTATGTGCCCAGCCCTATCTCACTCTTCCATTTCAGAACATTGGCAATGGCTTTGTGATGTACCAATTTGGCTAGATTGGACCATGTTTCCTGGAATTCCCATTCTTGTGTATTTCTCACTAAGGAGAGCTATTAAGGAAATTCTCTCTCCAGACTGGAAAGGAGGTTGCAGCCGTTTTGCATGTCGTATACACATCTCACATTGCTGCTGATTCCTGACTTGCCTCCTTGGTGTAAAGCAGTAGCTGGGCCAGATACATGTGGCTCAGCCTCTAAGAGTCCTGGCTTTTACAGTATTCTCTTGTCATCAAGGTCAGAGAAAACAAGAATGGACATGGGTTTCACTCTGTCCTTGTAGGATTCCACCCTGCTCTTGATCTTCCCTTCCTGCCGGCCTGCATGTGATTTCAAACTCCAGCCTCAGGCATGATGATAGCGTATGTATCTCCTACTGGTTCTGCTTTTCTGGTCGAGCCCTTACTGAGATAGAGAACATTTTTCATTTCTTTCGTAGCTCATATAAATAGCATGTTGGTTTATTAACTTATTTATTGGCTGCTTCTTCCACTAGAAGAAATGTAACATGGTGGTTAAAAGCACAAATTCTGAAGAAAAGTGGTTGTAGTTAATCCTGGCTTGACCACTTACTAGCTATGGTTTAGTTCCCTCATCTGTAAAATGGGAATATTTATAATATCTACCTGATAAAGTTTTTATGAAGATTAAAGGAAGTATTATTTTATAGATCAATGCCTGGCACATATAAACAGCATATATGAATTTGATAAATAAAAATATAATAAAAATAATGGGCTGTAAAGCTTTTCAGGAGATCAGGGATCTTTTCTCTTTTGTTCAGCCCCTGTGTCACAGCACCCTGAAGAGTGTTTAGCACATAGTAGGTGCTCAAGACTTGAATTGAATTCCAGGATAAAACAATCTCAAGGACTAACAATTCTTAATGTATTGATTTTTTTTCTGTGTTTCTCAACTTTTTATCCATTCAGTATATCAAAGAAATATACCACACTTCTCTCAGTAATGGTCAGCCACTAAGGCAATGATTCCACTCTGAGGCAGGTGATGATTCAGAATCCTGGGATCCCTGGGGTCGGGAAAGATAAGTTGAGAAATCTCCCCGGGTGACCCTACGTATCCTCTTGTGTGATTGTGCCCTCCTCAAGGATGGTTTCTTCGTGTCAAGGTCAAGGGTATTAGACTTTCCACAAAGATGTAAGTATAGTAAAAATAATTACCTATTGATGAAATGCAAATATATTCTCTTTAATACTCACTGGAATGCCCTATCAAATAAAGATTATAAGATAAAGATACAGATGCCTATGTTATTAAATATTATTGTAAATAGAAAGTGATGTATTTACTCAATAATTCTTCTCCCTTAAAATCTTCCCTTGCCTTTTTTTTCCCAAAGGTTTTTAGCTTTTCAAAGTTTGCCTAGAGTTTGTTTTCTGACTACAAAAGAAAGCAATATGTGGATGTCTAAATTTCTCAGAATTAATAAGACTCAAGTCAACTCTGCCCTTCTGGTAGCTTACTTTCATCCAAAGGCTCTTTTATTACTAATTAAGCATGCTAAATAAATTATTTTCTGAAGCTGTTTTCTACTCTTGTACTTGAGTTTAAAAATGACAGCCTTAACAGTATCCAATACAGAGAATCTAATTTCCATTTCAGTGTTCCATCATAAGCCAAAATGCCATCTAAATAAATAAAATCACTTGACCACAGTTAATCACCCAAAATATTTTCTCATTATTAACTTTTTAAAAGTTGCTGCCCATTTTACACCCAAGAAATACGTAGGTCAGATATTCCATTTGTAGTCTACTATTATCTTTTAAATTTTTTCTTGTGGAGTGAAAAATGAAGCTGCTCTCTGGAAATTTCCATTCCTCTTCTTAGCAGTTCCTGAATGGAGGGGATTTATTGGGTAGCTACAGTCACTAAGTCATTTCTCTGTTCCTGGAGTTGTGGAGTAATCCTAACCAAATTCTAGTCTAGTGAGAAATGTCTTTATTTCTAGTACTTAAATTATTTGGATTCAATTCTTGCTCACCCACGTGAAGCAAGCCTGCTTTCTGCACTCACTGTGGCAACTTGGTGTCCTCAGACCTTTACTACTTAGTGTGTTTCTAGCTGTGCTCTTCCTGGTTCTAGCTGATGTGTGCTCAGGGAAGTAAATCTCACCTGGATATTTGCCTAAAGCAAAGACAAATAGGAAAATGAGACTAAAGCAAATATAAATTACTTTTGGATAATCTATTGGTTTGTATTATATATGGCTTTCCTTCCCTCTGTTAGCCCAGCTAATTAATGTACTTGCTCGAAGGCCTTCTCGGATCTTATATTTCTCTTGTGCAGCTTCTCAGTTCTATTCATTAGAAACTAAAGGAGACACATTTATCTTGGTTTTGTCTGCAAATGGAAGATTACTTATTTACTGGATACTTCAGGAGGGAGAGCATAGGATAGAGGAATCTAGACCAAAAGAAGATGATTCTTTTGACTTAAAAGTAGACAGATCATTTATCTTTTCTTTATAGAGAACAGACAGATCATTTATCTTTCTTTATACAGAATTCTAAGTAGTTTTCAATATGTTTCTATGGGACAAAATAGGAGTAGCCACTGGTGACTCCTCAAAGCTGCCACGAATCCCCGAGGCTTCTCCTCAGTCTACAAATGTGAGTGACCTCCCTTACGATCAGGCCACCTTTTGAATCCCAAGCATCTTAGGTCAGGTTTCCCCAAAGCAGATCCTGAGATGAGATTTCGTGTGCAAGTGATGTATTGCAGAAGTGTCTGAGGGAAACTAGAAAAGGATAGGCTTGGGACAGAAAGAGGAAGAAGCTAAGGAAGGGCAAGGTCTCAGGTCACAGACGACAGCTTTGCCTCTACCCTTTGGTGGAACGCTGGGGTATAAGATCCACAAACCAAGGCAAGGGAGCTGGGCAAGGGAATAACTCTCACACGTGTTTGTCACTGGCTCAAGTCTGGTCCAGGTGAACATGGATACCCAAGTCCTTCTCTGCCTCTCCAGGCAAAGTGGTTCCAGTGGCCTGAGGGCAGTCCTCCTCCTGCAAAGAGGTGCAGGTCCTGCTTATCGAAAATACCCCAAATCTGGGGTGGCGTGCAAGAAAATGCCATAATATAGATGCGAGGGGATCTGAGTGGAGCACTGATGTTGTCTACTACTCCAGGATAACACAACCTGGGGCTTGAGGTGTGTCCTCCAACACATGATCCCAACCAATTTTTGTTATCTCAGAGAAGTCCCATCTTGGAGGGACAGAAAAAGGACAGAAGCATTTCAGTGGGATGCTCAGATACTTTTCCTGGTCTTGGCTTCCTGTGGTCCTGATTTCCATCTGCTAAACAAGGTGGGCCTGTGTGGGAGTTTATTTCCCTGTATTCCTGGTATGAAGTAAGTCAGTCCTGAACCCAATCGTGTTCATGAACTTCTGCTACATAGAATAAGCTCCCTTTTCTTCCCTATTTTTTTGATTATTAAAAATATTTATTACAAGCAGATTCCTTTTCCCATACTTCAAAGAAAACACATGACTGGAAATATTCAGAGATGGAAACTGGGTTAAACAAATTCTCAAGTCCTTATCAAGTAAGGAATCAATAAAGGAAAAGATATTTTGGAACTTAAAATTAGGGAAGCCTATACACAATTTAGATGGGAGGGAAAGAGAAAAACCAAAATAAAGTCAGATCGTTTACATTTTATAGCCTTTAATTAAGCACATAAAACCGTACTACTTAATATATTTCTCCATGAACTTTTTATGAAATTCAGCTCGCAGTGTATCATTTACAAATCTTTTGTCTTTCTTCTGATTATCTACACCTTCTACACAGTTCTTGAAAACAACGTCATCATCCCACCTTATTTTGACTTTGAAGTTGGCCTGAAGCTGGGATGGGCCAGTGAGATTAAGTAGGTTTCCACTCAGAATGTTCTCCATAGGAATCCTTTCTTCTTGAACCTTTTGTTCTTGTCCCTTCCTGGCCTGCTCTTCAGCTCTTTCTTTTTAAGTTTTTTCCAACTCTGCAAGAAGAGCTGCGGTATCATCATCATCACTCTCCTCTTCAGAATCCACAGAGGTTCTTGAAGAACAGGTACATATTCCCTGAAAAAGGAGCTCCCAGATTCAGCGACATTCCCATTCAAACCCTTCAGGTGCTGCGGGCTGGTGGAGCTTTTGGTTTAGAGGAGCTGCACAATGCTTACAGTTGAGCCTGTCTGGTATGACTGGTTCCCTACCTTAGCTCAGAAACCATCCTCAGATCCCACATGTGCTCCTGTAGCCTGAGGTCACAGGTACGTGGAGGATTTGCTGTGCTCCCCCCGCCGGCATGAACAGACAGCAGGTTGATGTCATCTGGTATGAATGGTTCAGGACTGTGGCTAGCCTCCTTTCTAATTATTTGACATCTGTGTGGCATTCATTGCCCATGTTGGACCAATTGTGAAATATTTGGATTATCATGCCTGATCCAGAATCGCTCTTGACCTCTTTTCAGATTGAGTGCTCTTACTGGATTATTATTTAAAAAATCATTGCTGTATGTCAGAATATTGTGGTTGTAATCAAAATAAAATAACAGTGGTAGCACTTACCACTTCATGCTTTGGCAAGAGTTTGCCCAGGCTATAGTGGCTTTGCAGGGCAAAGTCAGTATGGTGAAATAGCCCCAAGGGGCTGGGAATTGGGGATTCTCACTTGGATTTTTTGATGCATTTCATCTTTCCCCTATTACAATCCTTCTCATTTTGGACTTGTTAGAAAGAAATTAATAACAACTGCTGTATTTGATTCATTATATTTTTTGTGTTTCAACAACTCGCCTTTTCCTAATAAATAGGCAATACTTTCTTCCTCTCCTTTGGATGAGTCTTGAGAAGATTGACTCATGTCACCATCTGTTGAAGTCTCCTTAAGTATGTCAACCAGAACATACAGATGACAGGCAAAAAGGTTTTGATTGGCCTCCTGTTCTTTTCTCTCTTAGCTACTAGAAACTCATTCAGCATGTCAGTGGTATGTTTCAGCCAAAATTCGAAAGTTTCTTTGCAGGAGTTGGCACAGTGTACTGTGGTATTTAGAGTTTTGTTTCCACAAGACAGCTGATGCTCTTTTTTTTCTGCCCTCTCTCCCAGAATAATGATTCTCTTCTCACCTTGCAATCCCAGGCTTAGGTCTTCCAAAGTCATGTCACACTTCAGTAATCAGCCACATTAGGTTATGGCCTCCTCTTCTTCTAGACAGAGGGTCAATCTCTTTAGACCTCAGCATTTCATGTTAGGGGTTAGTCGAGTAGGGAGCGCTTTTTGAGAATAATATATGTGAGATTAATATTCTGTAGAAGTTGGAGATTTCTGCTTTAAGATATTACAGTTCATTGGTACATTCTTAAAAGAAATGATCTCTAACAATGTATGTTTATACCAGTGGGTGGGGAGAACACAAGATTTAGGCCAGGGAAGTGGAAAAATGGAAATTAGAAAAATGTCAAAAAGTAGGAATTAGCCCACAGAATAGATGGCTGCTGCCCCAGGATTTTAAGTTCTCCTGGATGAGTGTCACACTTGGAGATCATGAAGGAGACAGCAGTTCCAACTGCTGCCGTATCCTTATTGCTTTGTGCTCCTAATCTCTTCTCTCTTGTATAAATTGCTATCACTCATGCCACTTGGTTGAAAACAAATACAGCTACCCTGGCCAGTATTGATTAGAAAAAGGTTAGACACTAAGTCAAAGGTGGGTCATGTGATCAGACCAAGTACCTCTGAACTGACTTTGTTCAAACTCTGTCCAGTAATGGTCTTGCATATTGGAGATGAATCAACCCAGTCTTCCACTGGGATGTGTAAATGTGAGGTAAGAAAAGAGCAGGCAGCTCCCTACATGTCATGGTGGATTCCAGCAGACTCTGAGCTGTTACTTCAGTTCTTCATGGAGCCTCTGTACCTCCCAGCCTAGAACCCCAAGTAACTGTATGGATGAGGAGACAGTATCCTCTACTAAACCATGACAAACTCCATTTCTGAGAGCCATGTGATCTTCGCTCACTGTTTGCTTTAAAGAGCTTGATTAAAACAAACTCCGTAAATACGGCCCATGTTTCCTCATGACCCACCAGCCAAAGAACAAAACTGAGCCCTGGGAAGGGAAGAGAATGGAATTCTAACAAGATTAAAGCAATGCTACCTATTTTTCCCTGTCCCACCACTCAGACTTGTTTCTCAAAGGATGTGTGCTTATGATCAATTCTATTGACTACACAGTGAGGCATCCATTTTACAATCCTGCTTGGGTCCCCGGAAAAAAATAATTTTTAGAAAGTGCTCTGATGCCTGCAGCCACACAGCTGACGTGAAGCAGCAGCTGAAACTCTACAACATCATCTCCTGATGATGCTTAACCATCAACGCGATATCCTCTTCTCTTCCTTTGCTGGTCCATGAGCAGCCTGTTCTGGCCTTTAAATCTGCTCCAGCTGCTTTTTCTCCAGAGAAATCCCCAAGTGAGGAAGTGAGGAAAAGTGCCTCCTTTTCCAGTAGTCCTGACCTCTGTCATACAGACTACCGAGCTGTACGGGCTTTTGTCCTCAATATCTTAAAGCGCATTTGTACAAGGACATTTCAGTATTTTCTCAGAACTCCTCTTCTAGGACTCATGCATGAAAGCAGAGGCCGGGCTGGGAGATCCTCCGAATGACTGGCATTCTGCACTTTGCCTTTATTCGCCTTTATTCATGGATTTTCATTCCCTGTACCATTGAGGAGTATCATACCCGTGAATCTGCATTAACTTCATTCCCTGAGGCTGTAGCCTTTCTTCGAATGGGATCTTCATGCAAATAGTCACCTACTGAGCTTTCCTCACTGCCAGCCATAGATGCCAAACAAGATAGAATTTTATATAAAATTAGTCCCAAGTTGGGACTTCCATGACTCAGGATTCTTTGTGACTGACAACAGCATCCACTCTGGCTAGTTTAACCCAACAGGGATTATTAACAGATACCAGTTAGCCAGTAGGATTTTCTCCACCTCTGTAATAACCCTGTGATGTAAGCTCCCAGGAGCAGTGTCCAAACCAACAGCCCCGAGACGAGGGGGCTGCTGCCTCTACCCCCCACATGCGGTGTCTGCCAGGCATTGGGAACTATCCTGCAGCAGCTGTCAACGCCAGAATCTTTCTGCTGGTTTCAAAATTGTATTCTGTATCATCAAAGTGTGTGTCTTGCTCTCAGTGTTCCTTTCGTATAACTCACTTCTGAATCTCAGTCTCACATGGGTACATCTGATGGGTGGGAAGTAGCTGCTTGTCTGCACCATAAATGCAAGGAGTCTCGGGAAGTGTAGTATTTTGGATACTCAAATAAAGGAGGCAGGATTTGGAATGCGGGTGCTCTCCCAGTTTGGAGAGGGAGTTCAAAGAATAATAGGCGACCACGAATAAAAGATGTCCGCTACAGATCACAAGTGATCTTATATTAATTGGGGGAATCTGAGTAATAATAATATAAATAAAAGTAACAACTAGCAGTAGTAGTTAGCATTTATTAAGCATTTGTTTTGTTTTAGGCATTGTGGTAAATGCTATACAAACGTTAACTGATTTTATACTCACAAGAACATTAAGAATGTTTTCAAATTCGTTTTAAAAGGGAGAGACTCAGGGACTTCCCTGGTGGTACAGCGGTAAAGAATCCGCCTTCCAATGCAGGGGACGCGGGTTCGATGCTTGGTCGGGGAGCTAGGATCCCACATGCTGCAGCGCAAGTAAGGCTGTGCCCCACAACTCGACAGAAATCCACGCACCGCAAAAACAGATCCCGCATGCCACAGCCAAAAAATAAAGTATTTTTAAAAATTCTCTAAAAAAATAATAACACTGGTATTAAAAAAAGAAAAAGGTAGAGACCCAAAACTCAGGGAGATTAAGAAATTCACCAAAGTCAATTAGTAACTGGTGAACACAGGCTTCAAAGCCAGGTCTGCTCAATTCCAACGCCTATGGTGTGTTGCCTCCTTAACTCATTCCTTTTTTATTAAGGCAATATTTCTAAGAATTTGCTTAGAAGTTTCTTTAAAACACAAGAACTCCAATAAAACATATGGTTTATTAGACCAAATCATTTGCCTCATTAAGACTGTGCTGAAAGACCTATCCTAATAGTCTTTATGCTACGTCTACATTTATCTCAAAGCTTTAATTAGATGAATTTGCCTTTTTAGAAAATGAACATTCAACATTTTTTTCTTTCAGAAGGATTTGGTAGGGTTTTTTTTTTGTTTTTGTTTTTCAGCTTTGCAAATAGTTTTTCCTCTTACTTTTCTTCTATCATCTTCTGGACTGTTGATACTTTCCGCCAGGTTCTGTGAGAAGGCTTTAAATTCTTCTGCTGTCATTCTTTGAACATTTTCAAATGAGGGTATAGCACATTTTAATTCATTTTGCTCTACCTTATTGCTTTCCTATACATGTGTTATATTGTTTGAAAAACATTATTTTGTCACTGTCACCTTCAGCCTTATGCAACCTTGGTAGCCATTTCATTAATCTTTTTCAAACTTAATTTTCTCCAAGTGTATCCAAGGGTAAAAAAAGACTTTTAAAACCATCAAAGAATTCCCCCTAAACTTTAGTCTTTGAAAACATTGCATCATGAAATTTGTCAGTTTTTCTTTTAGTTTTTTAAATTATAGAAACAAGCATTAGGGCTAAGAAAATTTACCTCCTTCAACTCTATAGCTAATATGTGGGAGGAATATTCATAAAAGTGTATTCCTTTGCAGTATTTTTTATTTCAAATTATCCTTCACTCAAATAAGTATAGGAAATACAACATATTTTTTAGCTTTTAGAGATGAAAGGAAAACTCCATCTAATGCCAGGACACACACACACACACACACACACACACACACACCACACACACACACCCATACCCCACATGCACACAATACACACCATACACCTTTCCCCACAACTGCTAACGTCTCTTCCCTGGACCACATGTGGCACCATTAGAGATGGAGGATCAGGGGAGAGAAAGCAAAGTGTGGATGATTCCTGGATTCTAGGTTGGCTGACTGGATTGGATAGTAGTGTCAAAACCTGAGGTAGAATTAGTCTTATTAGATGGGAAAGAGTATGAACTCAGTTTGATTGGTACTGGTGTGAGAGGCCTGTGGGACATTTGGCTAGAGGTATTTACCAGTGTGAAGCTCAGAGACTATAAGCAAACACAGATGTGCTGGTTTCCACCATAGGGGTGTATATCAATTATCCATTGCCATTATGATGCCGCGCAACACACAACAAAACTTCAGTGGCATACAATTATGAACATATATTTAATTTACACTATGAAACTTGTCTGGGTTGGCCTCATTCTTTGTGTGCAATGCCCTGTCTGACTGCTGCTTTAGAATGCTTTTGGCTGAGACGACTAGGGAGTGTTAGCTCTGTACTCCACGCTCTCCTTCTCTAGCAGCTGCTGTGTGCTTATTCCCAGGGCAATGGGAGAGGAGCAAGAGCTTGCAAGTCCATGCGTATAAATGCTTTCAAGCTTCCATGCCCATTGCATTTGCTAACATCCCACTGACAAGTTGCATAGCCAGCCCCTGTGTCAGAGTGGTAGGATATTACAATGTTACACGACAAAGGGTGCAAACATAGGGAGGGGTGAAGAATTGGGACTGTTAGTGCAACCAACCTACCACAACATGGTTGTTAGAAACAAGAGTGCATGGAATTATCTAAAAAGACTATAAAATTAGCATGAAAGTGACCAGGAATAGAACGCTAAAGGAAACTAGTAATTGAGCTGTAAGTATAGAAAAGTGTAATCAAAGATGAATGGTCAGTAAGTCTATTTCTGTTTTGTAAACAAATTCATTTGTATCATTTTTTTAGATTCCACATATAAGTGATACCATATGATATTTGTCTTTCTCTGTCTGACTTACTTCACTTAGGTTGATCATCTCTAGGTTCATCCATGTTGCTGCACATGGCATTATTTCATTCTTTTTTATGGCTGAGTAATATTCCATTGTATATAAACCACACCTTCTTTATCCATTCCTCTGCTGATGGGCAGTTAGGTTGCTCCCATGTCTTGGCTATCGTAAATAGTGCTGCTATGAACATTGAGGTGCATGTATCTTTTCGAATCCAGAGCTTTCTCCAGATATATGCTCAGGAGTGGGATCCCTGGATCATATGGCAACTCTGTTTTTAGTTTTTTAAGGAACCCCCATACTGTTTTCCATAGTGGCTGCACCAATTTACATTCCCACCAACAGTGTAGGAGGGTTCCCTTTTCTCCACACCCTCTCCAGTATTTATTATTTGTAGACTTTTTAACGATGGCCATTCTGACTGATGTGAGGTGATACCTCAGTGTAGTTTTGTTTTGAATTTCTCTAATAAATTATCAATGTTGCGAATCTTTTCATGTGCCTCTTGGCCATCTGTATGCCTTCTTTGATAAACTAGGAGTTTGGGTTTAACATATACACACTACTATAAATAAAATAGGTAAACAACAAGGACCTACTGTATAGCACAGGGAACTATATTCAATATCTTGTATAACCTATAATGGAAAAGAATCTGAAAAAGAATATATATATGTATATATATAAAACTGAATTACTTTGCTGTACACTTGAAACTAACAAAACATTGTAAATTAACTATACTTAAATAAAAAAAGAAAGAAAAAAAGATGAGTGGTCAGACAGGTTCAAAAGAAACCAAAAAATATGCAATCTAGAATCTAGGAGGTAGAGAAATTCAAGCAGGTAATGAACAAGGTCAAGTGCATGAGAGAATCCAACAAGGTCAGGATTAACAAATACAATGGAATTAGATAGTACAAGGTAATCAGTGACCTTTGTGAGAGAAGGTTCACCTGAATAATTGAGTTGAGAGAAAAGATGGGGAGGAGACAGGCTGGAGAGACATATTTTAAAAAGGGGGGAGAATTTTATTTATTTATTTTTCTTAAATTATAAGAGAAATGAACTTGATAAAAATTAACGGAGGGACTTCCTTGGTGGTCCGGTGGGTATGACTTCGCGCTCCCAATGCAGGGGGCCCGGGTTCGATCCCTGGTTGGGGAACTAGATCCCACATGCATGCCACAACTAAGAATTCACATGCCGCAACTAAGAGGTCTGCGTGCCGCAACTAAATATGCCGCAACTAAGACCCGGTGCAGCCAAAATAAATAAATAAATAAATAAATAAATAAATAAATAAATAAATAAATAAATATTTTTAAAAAGTTAATGGAGAAGGTGTCAACCAAGAAAAGTTGAAGGTATAAGAAAATCAGGCAAATAAATGAAGTGAGAAATCTCAGGGTGGAAGGAGGTTTGTCGTGGGTAGAGGTGGGGAGATTATCATAAATGAGGGGGTAGAACACACTATCTATATTGGGAGGGAAAAAGCAAGAATTGAATGAATGTGGAGACATTTTATATATGTGATGATGAGTCAGTGTTCTGGCAGGTCACATATTATTATACTTTGTATTCTTATTCTGTAAGAGGTTTATTGAAGTATAATTCACATACCATAAAATTCACCCATTTTAAGTGTACAATTCAATAATTCTTAGTAAGTTTATACAGTTGAGTTGTGCAAACATTCCCAGAATCCACCTTTTAATTCTCATTCTACTCCTGGCCCCAGGTAACCACTAATTTGCTTTTTTTTTTTTTTTTTTTAATTGGAGTATAATTGCTTTACAATGGTATGTTAGTTTTTGCTTCATAACAAAGTGAATCAGCCATACATACACATACGTTCCCATATCTCTTCCCTCCTGCATCTCCCTCCCTCCCACCCTCCCTATCCCACCCCTCTAGGTGGTCACAAAGCACCGAGCTGATCTCCCTGTGCTATGCGGCTGCTTCCCACTAGCTATCTATTTTACATTTGGTAGTGTATATATGTCCATGACACTCTCTCACCCTGTCACATCTCACCCCTCCCCCTCCCCATATCCTCAAGTCCATTCTCTAGTAGGTCTGTGTCTTTATTCCCGTCTTGCCACTAGGTTCTTCATGGCCTTTTTTTTTTTTTTTTCCCTTAGATTCCATATATATGTGTTAGCATACTGTATTTGTTTTTCTCTTTCTGACTTACTTCACTCTGTATGACAGACTCTAACTCCATCCACCTCATTACAAATACCTCCATTTCATTTCTTTTTATGGCTGAGTAATATTCCATTGTATATATGTGCCACATCTTCTTTATCCATTCATCAGATGATGGACACTTAGGTTGCTTCCATGTCCTGGCTATTGTAAATAGAGCTGCAATGAACATTTTGGTACATGACTCTTTTTGAACTATGGTTTTCTCAGGGTATATGCCCAGTAGTGGGATTGCTGGGTCGTATGGTAGTTCTATTTTTAGTTTTTTAAGGAACCTCCATACTGTTCTCCATAGTGGCTGTATCAATTTACATTCCCACCAACAGTGCAAGAGTGTTCCCTTTTCTCCACACCCTCTCCAGCATTTATTGTTTCTAGAGTTTTTGATGATGGCCATTCTGACCGGTGTGAGATGATATCTCATTGTAGTTTTGATTTGCATTTCTCTCATGATTAAGGATGTTGAGCATTCTTTCATGTGTCTGTTGGCCATCTGTATATCTTCTTTGGAGAAATGTCTATTTAGGTCTTCTGCCCATTTTTGGATTGGGTTGTTTGTTTTTTTGTTATTGAGCTGCATGAGCTGCTTGTAAATCTTGGAGATTAATCCTTTGTCAGTTGCTTCATTTGCAAATATTTTCTCCCATTCTGAGGGTTGTCTTTTGGTCTTGTTTATGGTTTCCTTTGCTGTGCAAAAGCTTTTAAGTTTCATTAGGTCCCATTTGTTTATTTGTGTTTTTATTTCCATTTCTCTAGGGGCTGGGTCAAAAAGGATCTTGCTGTGATTTATGTCATAGAGTGTTCTGCCTATGTTTTCCTCTAAGAGTTTGATAGTGTCTGGCCTTGCACTTAGGTCTTTAATCCATTTTGAGTTTATTTTTGTGTATGGTTTCAGGGAGTGTTCTAATTTCATACTTTTACATGTACCTGTCCAATTTTCCCAGCACCACTTATTGAAGAGGCTGTCTTTTCTCCACTGTATATGCTTGCCTCCTTTATCGAAGATAAGGTGACCATATGTGCGTGGGTTTATCTCTGGGCTTTCTATCCTGTTCCATTGATCTATATTTCTGTTTTTGTGCCAGTACCAAACTGTCTTGATTACTGTAGCTTTGTAATATAGTCTGAAGTCAGGGAGCCTGATTCCTCCAGCTCCATTTTTCGTTCTCAAGATTGCTTTGGCTATTCTGGGTCTTTTGTGTCTCCATACAAATTGTGAAATTTTTTGTTCTAGTTCTGTGAAAAATGCCAGTGGTAGTTTGATAGGGATTGCATTGAATCTGTAGATTGCTTTGGGTAGTAGAGTCATTTTCACAATGTTGATTCTTCCAATCCAAGAACATGGTATATCTCTCCATCTATTTGTATCATCTTTAATTTCTTTCATCAGTGTCCTATAATTTTCTGCATACAGGTCTTTTGTCTCCTTAGGTAGGTTTATTCCTAGATATTTTATTCTTTTTGTTGCAATGGTAAACGGGAGTGTTTTCTTAATTTCACTTTCAGATTTTTCATCATTAGTATATAGGAATGCAAGAGATTTCTGTGCATTAATTTTGTATCCTGCTACTTTACCAAATTCATTGATTAGCTCTAGTAGTTTTCTGGTAGCATCTTTAGGATTCTCTATGTATAGTATCATGTCATCTGCAAACAGTGACAGCTTTACTTCTCCTTTTCCGATTTGGATTCCTTTTATTTCTTTTTCTTCTCTGATTGCTGTGGCTAACACTTCCAAAACTATGTTGAATAATAGTGGTGAGGGTGGGCAACCTTGTCTTGTTCCTGATCTTAGTGGAAATGGTTCCAGTCTTTCACCATTGAGGACAATGTTGGCTGTGGGTTTGTCATATATGGCCTTTATTATGTTGAGGAAAGTTCCCTCTATGCCTACTTTCTGCAGGGCTTTTATCATAAATGGGTGTTGAATTTTGTCGAAAGCTTTCTCTGCATCTATTGAGATGATCATATGGTTTTTCTCCTTCAATTTGTTAATATGATGTATCACGTTGATTGATTTGCGTATATTGAAGAATCCTTGCATTCCTGGAATAAACCCCACTTGATCATGGTGTATAATCCTTTTAATGTGCTGTTGGATTCTGTTTGCTAGTATTTTGTTGAGGATTTTTGCATCTATGTTCATCAGTGATATTGGCCTGTAGTTTTCTTTCTTTGTGACATCTTTGTCTGGTTTTGGTATCAGGGTGATGGTGGCCTCGTAGAATGAGTTGGGGAGTGTTCCTCCCTCTGCAATATTTTGGAAGAGTTTGAGAAGGATAGGTGTTAGCTCTTCTCTAAATGTTTGATAGAATTCGCCTGTGAAGCCATCTGGTCCTGGGCTTTTGTTTGTTGGAAGATTTTTAATCACAGTTTCAATTTCAGTGCTTGTGATTGGTCTGTTCATACTAATTTGCTTTTGATTTCTGGATATAACATATGTAGTGTTTTGCATCTGGTTTTTAAAATTTTTTCACTTAACATACTGTTTTTGGAGTTATCCATGTTGTAGCATGTATCATTACTTTGTTATTGCTGAATAGTATTCCATTGTATGGATGTATCGCATTGTGTTTAGCCATTTTCTAGTTCATGGATATTCAGAACATTTCCAGTTTTAGGCTATTCTAAATAATGTGTCTATGAATATTGAATATAAATGTTTATATAGACATATATCTCTATTTCTCCTGGGTAGATACCTGGGTGGAATTCCTAGGTCATATGATAAATTTAGGTTTAACTTTTTTTTTTTTTGTTTTAAATGTACCTTTACTTCTTTTTATTTATTTATTTATTTATTTATTTATTTATTTATTTATTTATTTATTTATGGCTGTGTTGGGTCTTTGTTTCTGTGCGAGGGCTTCCTCCAGTTGTGGCAAGCGGGGGCCACTGTTCATCGCGGTGCGCGGGCCTCTCACTGTCACGGCCTCTCTTGTTGCGGAGCACAGGCTCCAGACGCGCAGGCTCAGTAGTTGTGGCTCACGGGCCTAGTTGCTCTGCGGCATGTGGGATCTTCCCAGACCAGGGCTCGAACCCGTGTCCCCTGCATTAGCAGGCAGATTCTCAACCACTTTGCCACCAGGGAAGCCCTAGGTTTAACTTTTAAAGTAACTTCCAAACTACTTTCCAAAAGGACTGTACAATTTTATATTCCTGTCAGTAGTATATGAGTGCTCTAGTTTCTCCACAGCCATGTTAAGACTTGTTGTTTGCCTTTGATTATGGTCCTTATAATGGGTGTAAATGATAACTTACTGTAGTTTTCATTTGTATTTCCCTAATAACTAATGATGAGCATTTTTCATCTGTTTGTGAGCCATTCATACATCATTTTTGGAGAAATGTATATTCAAATAAAATACACCATCTTAACAGAATAAAGGGTTGAGTTTTAAGAGTTCTTTTTATTTTGGATACAAGTCCTTACAAGACATGTATTTTGAAAATATTTTTTCCCAGTCTGTGACTTGTCTTTTCATTATTTTAACAGTGCTTTTCACAGAGCAGGAGTTTTTAATATTAATGAAATCTAACTTATTAATATTTTCTTTCACAGATTATGCTTTGGTGTTGTATCTAAAAAGTCATTGGCAAACCCAAAGTCACCTAGATTTTCTCCTGTGTTCTCTAGAAATTTTATAGTTTTGCATTTTACATTTAAGTCTGTCATTCATTTGAGTTATTTTTTTGTGGAAGTTGTAAATCTGTGCCTAGATTCATATTTTTTTTTGCATGTGGTATCAAGTTGTTACAGCATCATTTGTTGAAAAGGCTACCTATTCTCTATTGTATTGCCTTTGAATTGCCTTTGCTCCTTTGTCAAAGATCAGCTGACTTTATTTATGTGAGTCTATTTCTGAGCTCTCTGTTCTGATCCATCATTTTGTCTATTCTTTTTTCAATACAACACTGCCTTGATTACTGCAGCTTTACAGTAAGTCTTGAAGTTGCGTAGTGTTCATTTTCCGATGTTTGCAACATTTTCTTGGCTATTCTGGGTCTTTTGCCTCTCCGTATAAACTTTAGAATCAGTTTGTCAATATCCACAAAATAACTTGCTGGGATTTTGATTGGTGTTGTATTGAATCTATAGATCAAGTTGGGAAGAACTGACATCTTGACAGTACTGAGTCTTCCTACCCATGAGCATGAATTATCTCTTCATTTTTTTAGTTCTTTGATTTCATTCATCAGAGTTTTATAGTTTTCCTCATATAGATCTTGTACATATTTTGTTAAATTTATACCTAAGTATTTCATTCTTGGGGGTGATAATGTAAATGGTATTGTGTTTTTAAAATTCAACTTGTTTTTTGCTGGTATACAAAAAAGTCATTGAATTTTGTATATTAACCTTGTATCCTGAAAACTTGCTATAATCACTTTTTTTTGTAGGTATTCTTTATCAAATTGAAGAAGTTCCCTTTTATTCCTAGTTTACTGAGAGTTGTTATCATGAATGGGTATTGGATTTTGTTAAATGCTTTTTCTGCATCTATTGATATGATCATGTAATTTTTCTTCTTCAGCCTGTTGACACAATGAATTACATTAATTAATTTTCAAATGTTGAATCAGCCTTGCATACCTGGGATAAATCTCACCTAGTTGTGGTGTTTAATTATTTTTGTACATTGTTGAATTTGATTTGCTAATATTTTTTTGAGAATTTTTATATCTGTATTCATGAGAGACATTGGTATAATTTCTCTTTCTTGTAATGACTTTGATTTTGCTTTTAGGGTAATGACAACCTCATAGAATGAGTTAGGAAGTATTCACGCTGTTTCTATTTTGGGGAAGAGAATGTGGAGAATTGGCATAATTTCTTCTTTAAATTTGATAGAAGTGACCTGAGAAATCATGTGGGCCTGGTGCGTTCTTTTTTTGGAAGGTTATTAATTATTGATTCAATTTCTTTAGTAGATATAGGCCTCCTCAGATTATCTATATCTACTTGTGTGGGTTTCAGTAGGTTGTATCTTTTAAGAAATTGGTTTATTTTGTCTAAGTCATCACATTTCTGAGCATAGAGTTGTTCAGAATATTCTTTTATTACCCTTTTAATGTCTGTGGGGTCAGAAATGATGGTCTTTCATTTCTGATATTAGTGATTTGTGTCTTTTTTCTTTACTTCTTGGTTTGCCTGACTGACACTTTCAATTTCATTCATCTTTTCAAAGAATAAGTTTTTGGTATCATTAATTTTCTCTTTTGTTTTCTGGTTTTCAATTCCATTAATTTCAGTGCTTCTTTTTATTATTTCTTTTCACCTATTTGGTTTAAGTTTATGTCACTATTATTCCTCTAGATGGTGGCAGCTTAGATTATTGATTTTATATCTTTCTTCTTGTCTAATATATGCATTCAACATTATAATTTCCCTCTAGGCCTGCTTTTGCAGTGCCTCACACATTTGGATAAGTTGTATCTATATTTTCATTTAGTTCAAACTGTATTTTAAAAATTGAGTCTTCTACTTTGACTTAGTTAGAAGTATGTTGTTTAGTCTCTAAATATTTTGAGATTTTCCAGTTATCTTTCTGTTACTGATTTCTAGTTCAATTCCTTTGTGGGTTGAGAGCATATTTTTTATGATTTCTCTTTTCAAAAATTTTAACTGTGTTTTATGGTCTGGAATGTGGTCTGTCTTGATGAATGTCCCATGTGAGCTTGAGAAGTATATGCATTCTGCTGTTGTTGGATGAAGTATTCTGTAAATGTCAATTAAGTCAAGTTGATTGATGGTGCTGTTCTGTTCAACTATATTTTTACTGACTTTCTGTCTGCTGGTTCTGTCAATTGTTGATTGAGATATGTGGGAAGTCTCAAAAGTAATAGTGGACTTAATCCTTTCTCCTTGTAGTTCTATCTGATTTTGTTTCACATATTTTACGCTCTGTTGTTAAGCACATAAACATTAAGGATTACTATGTCTTCTTGGAGAATTGACTTTATCATTCTTTATCATACAGAATTGACTCTTTATCACTTATAATTTTCCTTTTCTTGAAGTCTGCTTTTTCTGAAACAATATTGTTATGCAGGTGTTCTTTTGATCAGTGTTAGTATGACATATCTTTTTCCACTTCTTTACTTTTAATCTATCTTGTCTTTATATTTAAAGTGGATTTTTTGTAGACAATGTACATTTGTGGGGGCTTTTTTTCTGCTCTAAATTTACTCTGTCAGTCTCCGTCTTTAAATTGGTGCATTTATTTGTAACTGTTTCCTGTTAAAATTCTGTTTATTCCACTTATTCTTTCTTTCTTTCTTATCCACCTTTCTTTATCTTGCCTTCTCTGGTTTTTTTTTTTTTTTAAATTTATTTATTTATCTATTCATGGCTGTGTTGGGTCTTCGTTTCTGTGCGAGGGCTTTCTCCAGTTGCGGCAAGCGGGGGCCACTCTTCATCGCGGTGCGCGGGCCTCTCACTATCGTGGCCTCTCTTGTTGCGGAGCACAGGCTCCAGACGGGCAGGCTCAGCAATTGTGGCTCACGGGCCCAGCCGCTCCGCAGCACGTGGGATCCTCCCAGACCAGGGCTCGAACCCGTGTCCCCTGCATTGGCAGGCAGATTCTCAACCACTGCGCCACCAGGGAAGCCCGCCTTCTCTGGTTTTAATTGAACATTTTATGCAATTGCATTTCTTCTTCTCTATTTATTTTTTTATTCATTGAAGTACAGTTGACTTACAATATTATATTAGTTTCAGGTGTGTGACATTGGATTCAATATTTTTAGAGGTTACACACCATGCAAAGTTATTATAAAATATTGACAGTATACATCACATCCCTATGAATTACTTATTTTATAACCGGTAGTTTGTACATTTAATCCCTTTCACTTATTTCATTACTTTCCCACCATCCCTACTTCTCTCTCTTTTGGCAACCAATAATTTATTCTTTGTATCTTTGTGTTTGTTTTGTAATATTTTTTTTAGAAGAGTATAGTTGCTTTACAGTGTTCTGTTAGTTTCTGCTGTACAGCAAGGTGAATCAGCTATACATATACATATATCCCCTCTTCCTTGGATTTCCTTCCCATTAGGTCACCACAGAGCATTGAGTATAGTTCCCTGTGCTATACAGTCTGTTCTCATTAGTTATCTATTTTATACATAGTAGTGTATATATGTCAATCCCAGTCTCCCAATTCATCCCACCCCACCTTTCCCTGTGGGTATCCATATGTTTGTCTCTACACCTGTGTCTCTATTTCTGTTTTGCAAATAAGTTCATCTATACCATTTTTCTAGATTCCACATATATGTGTTAATATATGATATTTGTTTTTTTCTTTCTGACTTACTTCATTCTGTATGACAGTCTCTAGGTCCATCCACATCTCTGGAAATGGCACATTCTTTTTTATGGCTGAGTAATATTCCATTGTATATATGTACCACATCTTTTTTATCCATTCCTCTGTTGATGGACATTTAGGTTGCTTCCATGTCCTGGCTATTGTAAATAGTGCTGCAGTGAATATTGGGGTGCATGTATCTTTTTGAATTATGGTTTTCTCCAGGCATATGCCCAGGAGTGGGATTGTTGGGTAATATGGTAATTCTATTTTTAGTTTTTTAAGGAACCTCCATACTGTTCTCCATAGTGGCTGTATTAATTTACATTCCCACCAACAGCACAAGAGGGTTCCCTTTTCTCCACACCCTCTCCAGCATTTATTATTTGTAGACTTTTTGATGATGGTCATTCTGACTGGTGTGAGGTGATACCTCATTGTAGTTTTGATTTGCATTTGTCTAATAATTACTGATGTTGAGCATCTTTTCATGTGTTTGTTGGTCATCTGTATGTCTTCTCTGGAGAAATGTCAATTGCTTAGCATACCAATTCCACTTCTTTTAAAAAAAAGTTTAATAGTCACTCTAGAGTTTAAAATATACATTTACAACTAATCTAAAGTCCACTTTCAAATAACCCATACAACTCTGTGGGTAGTCTGTATCTTATAACAAAGTGTTCCCAATTTCTCCCTTCTATTTTTTACAACATTGCAATCATTCATTTCACTAGTTCATAACCACCCAATTAACTAGTTTTAACCACCCAATTAATTGTTGCTATTATTTTGAACACTTATCTGTTAGATCAATTAAGAGTAAAGAAAATAAAATATTTAATTCATTTATTTCTTCTCTAATGTTCTTCTTTCTTTATGGAGATCTGAGTTTCCTATTTATATGATATTTATTTCCTCTGAAGAACTTCCTTTAACTTTTTCTGTGATGCAGTTCTACTGAAGATAAATTCCCTCAGTTTTTGTTTGTCTGAGGAAGTCTTTAATTCTCCTCCTCTTTTGAATGATAATTTGGCTGGATACAGAATTGTAGGTTTGTGATTTTATTTCTTCCAACATGTTAAATATTTCAGTCCACTCTCTTTGCTAACATAGTTTCTGAAGAGATGTTCAGTATAATTCTTATCCTTTTCCTCTATTGATAAGGTGTTCTTTTCCTTTTGGCTTTTGCTTCTTTCAAGATTTTCTTTTAGGTTTTCTGCATTTTGATATGATATGCCTAGGCGTAGTGTTTGGGCTTTTTTCCCCCCCTCCTGTATTTATCTTGCTGGGTATTCTTTGAGTTTCTTGGATCTGTGTTTGGTCATCTTGGTTTGATATCTGTCATTAACTTTGGAGAGTTCCCAGTCATCATTCAAATATTTCTTCTGCTCGTTTCTGTCTTTCTTCTCCTCTGATATTCCCATTACACATTTAGTACAGCTTTTCTAATTGTCCCACTGTTCTTGGATATCTTGTTTCATACTGGTTTTGTTTGTTTGTTTTGTTTTCTTTCCTTTTTGAACTTCAATTTTGGAAGCTTCTACTGACCTATTTTCAAATTCACTGATTCTTTCCTCAGTCATGTTCCATGCACGTTCAACCTTTGATGAGTCCATCAAAGACATTCTTCATTTCTCTGACAGTGTTTTCATTTTCTAGCATTTTCTCTTGATTCTTTCTTAGAACTTTTATCTTTCTGCCTACATTACCCATCTTTTCTTGCACGCTGTCCAATTTTTCCATTACAGTCCTTACCATATTAATTGTAGTTATTTTAAATTCTTGGTCTGATAATTAAAATTTCTCTGCCCTAGCTGAGTTAGTTTCTGATGCTTGCTTTGTGTCTTCAGGCTGATCTTTCCTTGCCTTTTAGTATGCCTTGTAATTTTTTATTGAAATCCAGACATAACGTATTAGAAACTGAGGTAAATAGGTCTTTAGTGTGATGTTTTGTATTTATCTGGCTAGGAGTTAGGCTGTGTTTAATGTTTGCTGTAGCTATAGTGTAAGATGCTTCAATTTACTCTGGTATCCCTGTTTTTGTCTCCCTTGTTGTCTTCGGGTTTCCCTAGAAACTCCTTCTTACATAGAGTCTGTGTCTTGCCGCTCACTCGGTTGTAACTGACCGTTATTATACTGCATCCCTATTGATGTGGTAGTAAGGTATTAGGGAGGGGAAGCATTCTGTACTCTCATGATTAAATCTCCATTTATAAAAAGGGCCAGAATTCCTGCACTGTGACCTTCAGAAGAAGTCTTTTATTTTTTTCATTTTTTTTTTCCCCCAGATCTCTGTGTGAGACAGGAAGGCTGTGGGGATTAGAGTTGGCTCATTGCTCTTCTGGAGATAAAGTTCTAGTGAATTAGTTTTCCTTGAGGGCAGGGCTTCGTTTTGGAGAACAGAACCCGCTGGTTGTATCTTAACAAGGTTATTTTTTTCTCTTATCTTCCCCAAAGTACATGGCCATTTTCCCCCCAGTTTTCACAAGTGGGAATCTGGTGAGGTTTTTGGAGGTAAAACTTACGGATGTACAGAGGCTCCCTGAGGACTGGGCCCTCAGGAGTTTTAACTCTAAAGCTAGTCAACACTCAACCTCCAGAAATGTGTCATTTACAGTTTTTAGCATTCCTGCCAGTTTCTGGCTCTAGCAGCTTCTGCTCCTGGTAAGCTGTTATTCTCTTTGTTCTATTTCTCCAGTTTTCAGGGCAGTAGTTTGCCCTGTGACCTCAATTCTCTGATAAATCTAAGGAGAGTTGTTGATTTTTAGTTTTTTAGCTTTCTTCTTGTTATGAGGATGGGAGTTACAACTTATAATCTCTTCACATGTTGGAATGGACACTGGAAATGCCAGTTATTGTTATACATTACAACTCCAGAATTTCCTTTTTTAAAAACAGTATTTATTTCTTTATTGGTAGTCTCTATTTGATGAGCCACTTTATCATATTTCCCTTTAATTTATAGAAGTGATTTTTTTTTTTGTTCCTTGAACCTGTTTGTGATATCCGCTTTGGTGTCTTTTTGTGCTAATGCGACATCTAGGTCCTCTAGTAGACCATTTCTTTTGACTGCTTTTTTCCTTGTGAAGGGGAAACACTTTTGTGGTTTTTTGCATATACTATAAGTTTTTATTTGAAAACTGGACATTTTAGGTAATATATATCATAGCAAATGTGAGTTTGATTCTTCTCTGATATTGTTTCTGTTTATTGTTAATGATTTGTTTGGGCTAATTCTGTGGAGTCTGTCTTTCCCCACTGTTTATGACCTTTGATGTCTCTGTAAAGTGTTTCTTTTTCCTTATTACTTTTATTTTCAAGCCTGACTTCATAGGGGTTGCTCCCATGTCAGAATTGTTTAGTGGTAACTGAATAATTAAAAGTGTTCTCATCTACCTTGAGCTATTAAGTTTCTGCCCTTGTTCATGGATCTGTGTGTAAGTTGGGAGACACATGTAAACTTCAGACAGTTTACTTGTTGTTCCTGGCTTTTACCTTCTGCTAGCACAAGTCCTCACATTCATCCAGGGACAAACAGATAGCTGCCTTTTCCAGTCTCTCCTAAGAACGTGTGCAGCCTTGTACATGCACACTGCCTTCGGAACCACCAGGGCTATGTGGAGACCTATCAAGGCCTACTCTGGCTGTCTCATTTCCTGATAAATTTATGCCTAGTCTGATTGCCACAACCTCAGGCTAGCTGACATTGGTCTTTCTTATTTGTCATTAAAATCGCTACTGTTTCTGACAGTGTGTGTGGGGATTTTTCCATATTCTGATGAATATCAAGTTAGCCCTTAGCCTTCCTGGCTGAGAAGGTGCTGGTTTTCATGGCTTACACCAACCTAGAACTTAGCTGGGCACAAATACAGAGCTGGGGTGGGTGGCCACATTGGAATCATAGCAACGCTGGGATACAACACCACGGTGAAATTCTTACCTGAATTGCTTCAACATACATGTTGAAAAAACTACTACTACTACCACACAAGCTTTTCTTGTGTAGATACACCTCAATTTATCTTGTGCCTTTGTCCTATTTTCAGAGTCCTGAAATTTTTGTTTTTGACAGTTTCGTCCCATTTTATCATTGCCTTTTGGAGTGAGGTTTTGGAGTTACTCTACCATTCAGGACTATTTGATGGTTCTTATGTCCCAGGGGAGGTTGTGGAATGGGAATTTAGCAAGGTGCTATTTGACACGTTACTGTGACTATCTAGTTCACCCCTGCCTTCATTGGAGTCGGAGGGATTTAACATTACGCAGGTGTTGGACTTCACCTGGTCAGGTTCTCAGAAGGTATTGGGACAGGAGAACAAAGGATGCTGATGAGAGATCAGTCCAGGTGATTCACCTTGAGACCAATACTGGCTATGAATGGAAAAGAAGTGATGACAATGCTGACGGCCAGAGGGACTGAAAGAGGAAGGTTCTGGAAGTGAGTTTGAAGTAAGAACGGTATTTGTCTTGAAGTCCTGAGTGAGTTGGAAGTCATTAGGAATTTGGGGTCAGAGGTTGCGCCTGAGTAGCTGTGGATTGGAAGACTCAGAGGAGCCAGTTATTTGCTACTAACCTGTCTTCCTAGGACCCTCAGACTGACCATGACAAGCATCCAGTTTAGTCGACTGCTGGGGAAACTGGAATAGCCACACGACTGAAAAAGAATCACCAACAGCGAACGGAGTCCAGTCCTAGAATTTGACTACTAAGCCTTTCCTTCCAGCTTTCCCTTCACAAATCAGTAAAAACAACAAACACCAACAAAAGAAGAAACAATTTGCTCTCCAGCCTCACGGACTTAATAGTCTAGTCTTCCTCTGAGCCATCAGGCAGGTTCTGTGGCCTCTTCTACCCCTTGGGATCTAGTTCATTTCTTTGACCCCAGTGGCTCTTACTGCATTGGGCACCCTGTGTATGACAAAGCAGGAGGGAAGATTTGGACCAAGATAAAATGATTAATCTTGTTAGAAAATTTGACAAGATAGTTATTAAAAATATGATGGCTAGGAAGTGCATAACTTGAAGAGACTATTTCAGTATATTGCCCCTCAAACGTATTTCTTTTTTAAAGTCAGTTCACTTGGGATTTTAAATAAGTGGTTGATTTAATCCATTTGACCAAATTGGTTATCATCAAGACATTCCTCCTGCTCTATTTTTCACCACTCAACAGGCTGACCTAGCATGAACAGGTGTTGCTGTGGGGCAGATGGGTCCCCTGTGCTTATACCCTTGGTACCTAATTCATTTCCCTTACTCATTGTTGATTATTCTAGTACATGAAGCAAAGCTATGGAACTAATGTCTGATTTTTCTTTTCTGTGAAAAAATACTTGGTTTGTCATTAATGAACTTGGTCAATGGCTCCATAATGAATTCAGGCTTTATGGACTCTGATTCCATGTTATTTGAGCTTTTGGAAGAAAATTAAAAGTTTTTAAACCTGTTTTTCTTTTGCATTGATTTCTATGGCAACTAGTTTAATTATGGATCATTAACTACCTCACTTCAATTCTAGTTTCATCAAAGTTTCTATATTTTTTAATTGGAAAATTTTCTCATGGAATAAATGTCTCCTGAAAGATTCTTATTCTGCCCATCATGGCTTCTGATGGTGGGGGCTGAAGCTTAATCAGAAATAACTGACCATGAAATACCGGTATTTTTTTTAACAACTGATGGAATAGTTTAATTTTAAAAAGACATTTTCTAAGGCATTCGTTTAAAAATAATTAAATAACTTATTACCTATCTTACACGCACACACACACACACACACACACGCTATGAAAGGCATGTGCCATTTATAAGAGAATAATGAAAACTTTTGTTTTATGTTAGATTGAAGCAGGTACTTGGAACACTGCAGTGAAAATGGAGATTTTGAACATGTGTGTGTATGTGTGTACATTTAACTGCCATGCTTAGAATTACATGAACCATATCCTCCTACTCCTAAGCAGATTTCTTTTTCATCTTCATCTGAGAAACAGCATTTCTTAGTCCATCTTCATATGGAATTCTTTTTTTTTTTTTTAATTTATTTTTGGCTGCTTTGGGTCTTCATTGCTGCGTGAGGGCTACTCTTCGTTGCGGTGCACCAGCTT
Organism: Eschrichtius robustus; assembly: GCF_028021215.1. Lineage (NCBI taxonomy): Eukaryota > Metazoa > Chordata > Mammalia > Artiodactyla > Eschrichtiidae > Eschrichtius > Eschrichtius robustus. The sequence continues at coordinate 4,871,249 of NC_090829.1, forward strand.
CTCTTTCGGTGGCTTCTCTTGTTGTGGAGCACGGGCTCTAGAGTGCAGGCTCAGTAGTTGTGGCATGTGGGCTCAGTAGTTGTGGCTTGTGGGCTCTAGAGTGCAGGCTCAGTAGTTGTGGCGCACGGGCTTAGTTGCTCCGCGGCATGTGGGGTCTTCCCGCAGCAGGGATCAAACCCACGTCCCCTGCATTGACAGGCGGATTCTTTACCACTGTGCCACTAGGGAAGTCCCATGTGGAATTTTGATACCACCCTCTTGCTGCATCATCCCCAAATTCAAGGACAACATCTTTTCCTAGTGTTAGAAATTCAAATGCACAAGTACTAGCAGTTCCAACTTCTACAATTGTGATAAATAAGTAACGCACTATTTCACAAGCCCCCTGGCTGGTGCAGCCAGCCCCAAGAACCCCACTTTGGTGCGTCTCACCCCGGGAGCCCTTACACTCAGCTCTGTGTGCTCCCAGGACTGGGGAAGTAGCAGGAACAGCCAGCCCTCTTCCCTCAATCTCCCCCCAGATTGTCTCAGTTAATGCTTCAACTTCTTATTTTAGCTCTTCTTACTGTATTCTCTCAGTCTTGGAATGATTTACAACTTTCCCCTGTAATGTTTATCGTGGTTCTTTCCAGCAGTGCCATCCCTATCTCTCCTTATAGAGGAAACGTCTTTACTACTCACTTTGACCTTGAGAAATGTCACTGGCTTCCTACGTGATTTTGCCGACCGCCGTCGTTTCCACCCTGTCTCTACCTGGTTGAATACATTTCAATTCTGTTTCACTGTGTAAGAGTGATTGGGGACACTAATGGATGCAGGGTGTGGAGAGAATCTATCTTACTATGTGTGGGCAAAGAACATTTTAAATGGACATAGATAAACTATTATATTCAGAAGATTTGCCTTTTGGGGAGTGCACAGTGACTTTGGTAGATAAATATTCTGTTAAAGACGGTATGTCTTAGTACCTTTCGTAGAGCTTCCAGGTGGGACATAGGATGAATTATTCCCGTCATTAACAAGGAAAGTCCTCTTCCATAGAGTGCTAAGAATATTGAGATTAAATTTAAGAGAAACGCATACAACCTAGTTCAAATGACAAGAGGAAAAGAAATATGTTGCATATGATTGTCCTTCAATCAAGACCTCTTTCTTCACCTGCAAAATAGCAGGGTTGGATTTGACCAGTTGTTTGGTTTTTTTTTTCTTTAACTTTTTAATAAAACTTTGGGACCATTTGTTAAATGGAAATATTGCTCTTAAACTTAATGGCTGGGCTTCCCTGGTGGCACAGTGGTTAAGAATCCCCCTGCCAATGCAGGGGACATGGGTTTGAGCCCTGATCTGGGAAGATCCCACATGCCACGGAGCAGCGAAGCCTGTGTGCCACAACGACTGAGCCTGCGCTCTAGAACCCATGAGCCACATCTACTGAGCCCACGTGCCATAACTATTGAAGCCTGTGTGCCTAGAGCCCATGCTGCACAACAGGAGAAGCCATCACAATGAGAAGCCTGTGCACTGCAACAAAGAGTAGCCCCCGCTTGCAGCAACTAGAGAAAGCCCGTGCGCAGCAAAGAAGACCCAAGGCAGCCTAAATAAATAAATAAATAAATAAACTTAATGGCTATGTGGCAGTTTTAAAATATTGCCTCACATTCTTTGACAATATTTTCATTGAGATTAAGGTCTCTGTCCCCTTCCCTTGAGTTTGAGCCGGTTTGTGATAGCTTCAACCAGTAGAGTATGGTAGAAGAGACACGATGTAACTTCTGAAGCCAAGTCATAAAGTCCATGCAGCTTCTGCCTTGTTCTCTGGGACACTTGCTCTGGAGGCTGTGACCTTAACAGGGTAAGAAGTCCTAGTACCCTGAAGCCACCATACTGTGTGGAAGTCCAAGCCACAAGCAGAGGCTGTTACAGAGATGCTAGTTCATAGTCTCCATCAGCAGTCCTGGTCCAGGCTCTGGGATCCCATCCCCCATCCACTTGAGTCACCCCCAGCCATGCGAGTCTTCATGGCTGAGGCCCCAAACATCATAGACCAGAGACATGCCATCCCTGCTACACCCTGTCTGGATTCCTAAGACTCACAGAATCTGTGAGCATAGTAAAGTTGGTGGGTTTTTTTAAAAATTATGTTGAATTTTGGAGTGGGTTAGTTAAGCTGCAGTATATGACCAGAGCAAAATTATAGAGATTATATTGGACTTTCTTAGGCTGAAATAAAGGACCTATGGAATTCTGGAAATTGCTACCCTGAAAACTGCTTATGGTATCTGGCAACCATGAGAAAAATAGGGCTAATTGTGGCCTTTTGTGAGTTCATCATAACCTATGTGACCTGGGAGACAGATTCCAAATATTTCAAAATGTTGATTGTTAATACTAAACATTCCCTGGAAATATAGTATGATTCTAAAAGACCTTTGATGGGAAAGCTCAACATTTAAAATTACTTCCTGTGATCCGAGGTTTTAGAAGGCACAATTCTGCATGGGTAGTTTGGGGTATTTTTGAGGACCCTTCTTATTCTAGTGGAACTTTCCACTTTGTTATTAACTTCATGTTTCAGTGTCAATAGGAGTATTCTGTCGAATTTCTCTACAAATCCATTCACATCCAGAAAAATGACAGTTTATTTATAGCTTCTGCTTAGAACTTAATATTTAGAAGAGTTCAGTGACATTTTCATAGTAAAATGACATGAGACCAATAAAATATTATAGAAGCAGAAAAAGTTCAAACACATTTCATTTCCATTGATGACACTTGTATGTCACACCGGAGGATGGTAAGCCAATTAATTAAAATCAAGAAGAGCAAAAACTAGACAGTGTCTGAAGCAAGGCAAAACTGTAGATTCCTCTTGGGAACCCAAAACTCTTCTCTTGCTTTCCTTTCCCCCTTGGTATGACATAAAATCTTCCTTCTCAGTTATTGAGGCAGAAAATATCTTTGCTGAAAGTCCAGAAGGAAACCAACAGTGGACCTTGTGGATGTTTTTTTGTTTGTTATTTTTTTTTACATTTGTCTAACAGACCAAGGCATATTTTGAAAATGGAGGAGAGGGTACATGGGATGGTGTTGGTGATCTGATGGATGAAAGATGCATTGGACCAAATATGCCACCTTTAGTTCTGTTGAGACAGTCTCTTTAATTCTGTGTTTTAGTTTTCTGAGAGTATTTTAACTCAGTGCTTCCCAAGTTTTATGTGCATAACAGTCTTCTTTGGATCATGTTAAAATGCAGATTCTGACTCAGTAGGTTGGGGCCTTAGTTCAGTGGGGCCTAAGATTCTGCATTTCCAGTGATCCCAAGATGACCCCCAGGACCACACTTAGAGTAGCAAGTGTGTCTATAACTAGTTGCAGAAACTGGCAGCCGGATGTGGCAGCCTTAACTCAGACTTTCATTTAAAAAGTTGAATTTCAGTGTAAATGCAAAACCTGCACATAGTGCTTAAATTACTCAAATCAGTGAGTACTTAAATTTAGTACTCAGTTCCTAAGTGCCTCTGCAACTCTCTTGTCCACTTGTGAAAAATGACATTTCTGGGGAATTCCCTGGTGGCCCAGTGATTAGGACTTGGCACTTTCACTGCTGTGGGCCCGGGTTCAATCCCTGGTCAGGGAAATAAGATCCCTCAAGCCATGTCGTGTGGCCAAAAAAAAAAAAAAATCTGAAAATGACATTTCTTCTGAAGATCTGGGTGTTGTTATAGCTCAGGGGGGTACCAAAATTTTTGTATTTTATTTTATACAAAAATTCAAGGCAGTAGCTCCATGCAGACACAAACTGAAAGTTTGCATGTGACTCTTCTCCTTTAGCTATATATCCCAGAATCAAGGTGCATGTTTCCAAGGCAATTAAAAAAACTGGTTATGCTTCTTCCTAACCAATTATATTTTGGAAGTGGAGTCACTGATTTAAAATTTCAGTGCCACATAGTTTTGACATTTTATTTTCAAAGAGAATTTGAGGTGGCAGATATAATCCTGGGATGGATTATCAAAGAAACATTTACCCAATAGAATCTTCTAATATAGTAAAATTATTAGCATATATAAAGGTTAGTAGATCATAGAAACAGGGTTCTGAACCAGCGTAATTTTTTCTCCCTCAAGGAAGATGAACTGTAGTTTGACAACTTTGATTGACATCCTGTGAATGAATAACATTCGAAACATAGTTATATTTCATAGAGGCTTATTTTTTCCTGAAATACAATGAATAAAGAGATGTGAAATAAGATTTTGATAATCTGACTTTCAGAGACATTAGTATGCATGATATCAAAACGGTGTTTTATTTTCAATATTTTTCATGGATCTACGCATACATGCTCTATAACGTGTATATAATCTTTCTAGTAGGAGGTCGGAGGAGCTTGGCTGAAAAAAATCCAACGTCTGAAATGTCTGGGGTGTCGGGCAACACATGAGTCCCACAGCCAACCTGCTTTCTGAAATAATCTCATGTAGTTAAGCAAGTCTTTAATTAGTCGTTACAGATGTTTTTGATGTCTCTGACCTCCCTTTCAGAGACACAGTTGCAGCCCATTAATAATGTACCTGTAGCCGGAAATATTTTACGTAGTTATCTGTGTAGTGTGACAAGTTGGGGAAAGGGACAAATTTGTTGAAGAACTGATGCTGCGTTATATCTCCAGCTGTGACTAGAAAGCTGATCTCACACTTTATTACAGAAAAGAGAACGGAAGTAATAGGGTTCACAAAAGGCTGCCACATAGGATGCCCATGGCGACGGAATCACACCAAAGGGTATCTGCCCTAAGCCTGCCCCTGCAGCAGGTAACAGGGGGATTAAGGAGATAATATATGTAAAGGGCTTTGATCTCTTTCGGGGAAGTGGCTGTGCAAACTCAAAGCTTTATATTATTGTTATGACTTTTCCTCTAACCTATGATTTTTTCCACATTATGCAAGCTTGTCAATTACCCACCTGTGTCCTGTTCACGCCACCATGATTTTATTTCTCATTTTTAAAGTTTATGCTTCTAATTGAGAGACATTGCTGTTTTTCCAGATTCATCCTGGCAGATTAATACCCAACAAGAAAGTGCTGCTGTCAATGGGCATCTGAATTACGTGTTTAAAATTGCCTTTGATGGCAAGGATGCCAAATTATGCGCTTCACGAAAACCGTTTTGTGCTTATTTGCTAGCTGTGTGATTGAAAAACCGCAGATGTTTGATATCATCTTTTACTGCGTTTGTTTGGTAAATGAAATCTTAAATACATTTTACCTCTTTGAAATTCATCTTCTGATGCCATTTAGAGAACATTAAAAGAAAATTAAAAAAGAAAAGACAGTATCACTGAAATTTAGCCCCTAGAAAAGTCAACTTTTCAAGTCAGAATCTGTTTCTGAGTCATTCTTTAGGCTGCAGAGCCTTCTAATGGTGTAGCTGGAGCAGATGACAGACTTGAGCTGTAAGGGGTACGAGTGGGGAGCATGTTGCCTTCCCAGAACCTCAGTTCAGTGAGAAAGCGAATCCAGAAGATGAATCCATCCGTAAGCTACCAGTGGAACACATAGCACTGTTCTTTTTTTAAAAACTTTTTTGGAGTATAGTTGGTTTACAACGTGTTTCTGCTGTCCAGCAAAGTGATTCAATTATACATATACATATATCCAGTCTTTTTTAGATTCTTTTCCCATATAGGTCATTACAGAGTATTGAGTAGAGGTCCCTGTGCTATACAGTAGGTCCTTATCAGTTACCTATTTTATATAGAGTAATGTGTATATGTCAGTCCCAATCTCCCAATTTATCCCTCCCCCCACCCTTTCCCCACTGGGAACCATAAGTTTGTTTTCTACATCTGTGACTCTATTTCTGTTTTGTAAATAAGTTCATTTGTACCATTTTTTTTCTGGCATCTGCAGTGCCTTCCAAAATGAAAGCCTGCCAGTTTCTTCTTAAAAAGTGAAGTGCCCTGTATCATATGCTTCCATATACATTTTCCTTTGGAAACTCTTGATGTCTCTGAGGGTGTGGGTTATTACCCTATCATATACACGTGGAAACGGAGGCTAATCTATAGTACATGTCTTATTATCTGCACAGTAAGAAGTGATGGTGCTTCCATTCAAGTTCTTAGATCTTCTGACATAGAAATCTGGGACATTTAACATTATAATGTGTCCACTGGAAAAACTACTATTTAACACTGTGTTCTGGTTATCTTTGGCTGTATAACCACCCTAAAACTTAGTGGCTTAAAACAACAGCAGCAGTTTTGCTCTTCATTCTGCAATTTGGACAGAGTTAGCTTGGTGGAGATAGCTTGTTTCTACTGCCCTCAGCATCAGTTGGGCTGCAGTCATCTGAAGGGTCATTCATGCACATATCTGGTGGTTGGTGCAGGCCACTGGCTGGCACCTCAGCTGGGGCTGTCATCCGCAATGCCTACGCATGGCATCTCAGACTATGACTCCGCAGAGTCCGTAGGGACACACACACACGCACATACACACACAGAAAGATAGAGAGAGAGAAAATATCCCTACCTGGAAGGAGGTTCTATTACCTTTCCTCTTCAACTAGCTTTGAAACTCACACAGAATCACTTGTATGACTTTTTTGTATTAGATCCGAGTCACTGTGATTGAACCATATTCAAGAGGAGAGCAATTAGATTCCGCCTATAGATGGGAGGTATTCTGGACTGAAATTTTGTGTCTTCCTCAAAATTCATATGTTAAGATCCTGACTCCCAATGCAGTGGTATTTGGAATGGGGACTTTGGGGGGGTGGTAATTAGGTCAGGAGGGTGGAGTGCTCTTACAAAGGAGACCCTAGAGTGCTCTCTGGCCCCTCTGCCATGTGAGGACACAGTGAAAAGACATCGTCTGTGACCCAGGAGCTGGCTCTCACTAGACACTAAATCTGCTGGTGCCTTGATCTTAGACTTCCCAGCCTGCAGAACTGTGAACATTTCTGTTGTTTATATGGTATTCTGTTACAGCAGCCTGGATGGAGTAAGACAGGAGAAATATCAAATAACTTGCAGACATGTGTAAACCCAACATATATTGCCGAACAACAGAGAATTTCCTTAAGTTGGTGAGCAAATGTAATCAGCAGGCAAATATCCACCCTACTCTGCCCAGCTTCTCATGCTCAGTGCAACTCCTTTAGCCCTTGGGTCCCCATGGTGATGTCTCATATGTGGCTTTAGGACCCTTGGGTGGGAATGCAGGCCAGTCTGTGGGTGCAGCATAGGTTATAACTTTTAAATATTTAGACACATGGTATGCAGACTCCCACTTGTACCCTTGCCTGGGGCTCCACAAAAGGTAGATGTAGGCCGGTTGGAGAACAAAGCCCCACCAAAGAAGATACAGATGGGACCACTTCTGAGGTCATTCTTCTAGCCATAGGAGTTAAGGTTTACCAGCAACTCCGAGGTAATGAGGAACTGAAGATTTGGATACTCCTGCATATTCTTTAGAATTTGTTATAAATAATCGGTCTGTTAAACTCTCTGTTGTCCTCAATATGAAATAAATACTTCTCAAAGCTTTTTTCTTACATAAATTCCCAAGATAAAGACCCTTCAGGTATTCTTATATTTTGATACTTTTGGATCCCACCTGGTTATTTAAGTTAATAATTTAAATCCTAAAGTAAGAGAAACCAGATAATTAAGTTCATTGCAGAAAAGTGCCTCAACAAGGCACAACAATATTTCCATGTTTAGATATCTTGTACCTTACATGAAATTCTAACAGGTCTTTACTCACGCAATGGTGTCTGTGTATGATATTGCTTCTTACTGATTAGGTAGAAACAATTTTCATATCACTATTTCTTTTTTTTGTTTTTAAAATTCTTATTTATTTATTTATTTATTTATTATTTTTGGCTGCGTTGGGTCTGCGTTTCTCTGCGAGGGCTTTCTCTAGCTGCGGCGAGTGGGGTCCACTCTTAATCGCGGTGCGCGGGCCTCTCACTGTCGCGGCCTCTCCTTTTGCCGAGCACAGGCTCCAGACGCGCAGGCTCAGTAGTTGTGGCTCACGGGTCCAGTTGCTCCACGGCATGTGGGATCTTCCCAGACCAGGGCTCGAACCGGTGTCCCCTGCATTGGCAGGCAGATTCTCAACCACTGCGCCACCAAGGAAGCCCCTATATCACTATTTCTTAGAATGACCCTCAGTGAAAGGCCAAGTACATGATGATAAAACAGAACAAAATGAAAACATGTTTTCAGGAAATGCTTTGATAAAAGTCTTGCTTTCCAGAGAGTCTGGATGAACAGCTTCAAACAGATATTTCTCTGAAGTTTTGTGTGTTATCTTAAAAAGTTTTGAATATTTTTGTTCTATCCAATAATATAACTGTGGTTGATGTATATATTTCATCGACAGTGATTGATGCTTATGTTCAGTTATATTATAGTTATTACATATACTATATATCTATAATATAATAAAATAATAAAATAGAAGTGTTAGCTCAGGAGCTAGACTCTCAGGGTTAAACCCTGTGTTTTCCACCTACTACGGTGACCTTAAGGAAGTTACAAAAACACTCTTTGCTCTAGTTTTTTATCTTGAAACAGAAAAATTACACTTATCTCACAGGGTTTTTGAAAGGATTAAATGAATTAATACATGTAATTTTTTTTAAGCACTGCCTGGCACACAATTATGGGTCAATATATATCAACTATTATTCTAGTTGTCTACTGTTGTGCAAAACTTAGTGACATAGAACAAACCCACCATTTTACTCTCTCTCATGTTCTCTGTAGGTCAGCAACTTGGGAAGGGCTTGTCTGATTGGTTCTGGTTTGAGGGGCTATAGCTGAAATGATGGGGGCCTGGAGTAGCTGAGGGCTGACTGTACATGTCTCTTGAAGAGTTCTCTGCATTTCTCCATCCATTCTCACATGTAGGCTATTTGGGCTTCCTCACAGCATGGCTGCTTCACCGCAGTTAGCTTGGATGCAGAGAGGCTCAGGGCTCAATGTGTGATTGTTCAACAGCAAGGTGGAAACTAAATTATCTTTTATGACATAGCCTCAGAGGTCATGCAAGATCACTTCCACTGTACTCTACTCGTTGAACCTGTCATAAAAGCCCAGCTAGTTTCAAGGGGTGGGAATGTAGATTTCATTTTTTTTAATGGATGGAGTTGCTTTGTAAGAGGAATACGTGGGTTGGGAGATATTATCTAGGCCATCTTTAGAAGGCACAATCCACAGCTATTATTATTGTCTAGTGCCTTCTTGACACTGTCACATACCTCAATGGGATATATCCAAACAGTTGAAGAAACATAATGCTAAGCATATTTCTCTTATGAAATGAAATAGAAGTTTTCTGTCTCAACCAGGCTGTTGCCTGATGCTGAAGAGTCATCAACTGCATGGAATTTTCTCACAAATGGAGATATCCTATGTTGTTGGTTGAAAGAAGATACATATTCTGTTGATACCAGATGCAAAGGTATCCTACTTCATATTCAGTTATGGATGGAGTTGCTTTGTAAGAGGAATATGTGGGTTGGGAGATATTATCTAGGCCACCTTTAGAAGACATAATCCACAGCTATTATTATTGTCTAGTGCCTTCTTGACACTGTCACATACCTCAAGGGGATATATCCAAGGGGATATATCCAATGAAGGAGTCTAATTGGAGTTATTGTTTGAAAAGAGAATCACCTTCTCTTGTGTGTCCTGGAAATGCCTTTAGACATTGCATTCATCTGCAAGGAAGAAGGAAATGCATTGTCTTCTAGGATTAAAGAACCCAAACTATCCATTTCTAAAGATGCCTGATACTCAAGAAACCTAGCAGTTTTGACCCAAGAAATCTCTCTGTGGAGTTATTAGTTTTACCAGTGTTGACTCAAGAATCTGAGAATCTTAAATTATTCAAGAACACTGAGTGCAGGGATGTCTAAGGAGAAAAGCCTCTCTCTATTTTCATGTCTTTCGATCTAATTCTCCTTTATATGAGCTTGAGACAAGTGTTACGATTTTGAGCCAGTAAAGGTTTATCCTGCCCTCACAATCCTTGTTACCAGTAGTTGTTGATGACTGAACATCACAGCCTTCTCCTCCACCATTATTTTTTCTTAGTTGAAGACTATTGGGAAATAGTTGAAACGGAAACATGAAAAATAAGTATTCAGGCAATGAAAATGCCTGAAAATCAAAGAGATCAAAAACTGTTCTGTGGGAAAGATAGTCCATACTTCAGAAACTCTTGTTGTGATGTAGTATGCTTTCACCAAAGGAGAGAAGCAGTTGGTGGCAGATTCTTGGTCCTAGAAGAGAAAGCTTCTAAATGTGAACTTAACAAAAAAGAAAAGCACATGTGTAAAAAGTAAGTCCCTTGATAGAATCTGTTATAGCATGTTTGTTCTCTCAAAAATGAATTCTGTGGGATGCAAACTAACACATCCAGTCTGATCTAATAATATTCAAATACAGAAAACTACACAATGCACAAACACATAGACATTGCATAGAAAAAACCTGGAAGAATAAAACATGCTAAATTGAAATGTCCTCAGTAGTTGCCTCTGGAAGAGGAAGTGACATTGGAGTCATGAGAGAAGCAGGAAGGGGAATTTTCACTTTTCACTCTCCTGTATAATTTGACCTTTTTTGATGTAAATATATTATTTTATTTTAAAATAACAAGAATGTTCCGTGTATTGCTACTTTTGTTTGTGTCGAAATCAGGGTATATTTTTTACTAGGTAAAGATGTCTATTTGTCATTTAATTCACAGGAGAATACAGTCATATTTTAAAAGGGTGAAAGGATATAATTATTTCTATTTTTGAATTTCAAAGCTGAAAACATAATATAGAAAATATCACATCTCAAGCTATCTCCTACTCTAAACTCTTTATTTAAAATTTGAATGCATCGTTTATCTTTTCTAGTGTAACTACAACTCCCACTCCCTAAAAAAATACCTAATGGCTTAAAACAGCAATAGTTTATTATTTTTCATGGTTCTGTGAGTTGACTGGACCATTCCGCTCCACACAGTATCAGCTGGGGTCACCCCCATGGCTGCGTTCCGCTGGCTCATGGGCTGGGTTGGAAAGAAGACGTGGCTGCCTCACCAAGGGCTGGAGACTTGGAGCTGGCAGCTGGTTGTGGTGCCTTAAGTCTTGTCCATGTGGCCCTTTCTCCCTGGAATCTCATCCTCCACAGCCTCTCCAGGTGAGCTCTGCCCCCAGCAGGACAGCTTGGACTTCGTTACAGCATGGTCACTGGGTCCATGCTGAAAGTGAAAGCTGTCTGTGCTCTTAAAGGTTACACTTGGAACTGGCTCATGGTTGGTCCCCATTGTATTCTGTTGGTCAAAACAGGTCAGAGGGCCCTTTAGATTCAAGGAGTGTGGGAAGAACCATCAGTGGCCATCTTCCCAGCCATTTGTCACACCCTGCCTGTCATCACTGCCTTGCAGGGGCCATCATTCTGATGACTCCTGTTAGGTAGACTCATGGTATCCAACTATGCCATCGTTAAAGTAATGCTTGCTGTTGTAGGGAGCTCAGCACCAGATCTCAAAGGCTTAACATGATAAAGTTAATTTCTTGTTTACATAGCAGTCCAGGGGTTCCTGGTCCAAACAGCTCTTGTTCTATTGGCAATTCGGAGGTTCAGGCTCCTTATGTCTTGTCACTTTTTCGTCTTCAGCATGTGGTTTCCAGGTTTGCTGTGCTCATAGGCAGTGATATATGAGAAAGTAAGGAGCATGGAGAATCACACAGGAAAGGTTTAATGGACCAGGGTTGGAAACAGTGTCCCTCATTTCTACTCACATGTCACCGGCTAGACCTCAGTCACCCGGCCACACCCAGCCACACAGAGGAGGCTGAGACTTGTACTCTGGTGGCTATGTGTCCAGCAGAAGAGGGAAGGAGGTTGGTGGTTAGCTAGTGCTCTGCCACAACCTGCTGCCCCATCCCACCCACCACCCCCAACAAAAAAAGAAAGAAAAACAGCAAAACTTCCTTTTGAGAGCAGTCATAGCCACCTCTGCACTGGTTTCTTCAAACCCACTTGAGAAACTTGTTCTTTCATTGGAATTTAAAAATCAAAGGAACGTGGTTTTTTTTTTTTTTTTTTTTTTTTGAGTGTAATAGGGGCAATGTGTCTGTGAGGGATCAGGGAGACTAGTACAGTGGTATCGAACTTGAATAAAAGCTAATAAACAGAAATCAGAATCGACGAAACATAAATCAGGTAATAATTATAAATGAAAAAAATAGAGAGAGATTCCCTTGCTTGTTTTATATATTTATCCAGTGACTTTAGAATGGGATTGTTTATGGAAAATAGATCTGCCCCAATTTTCTTTTGTGTGAAGTACAGGTGTAGGTCACAGTTGTCTGAGCAGCGGGCAGAGGGTTAGATTTATTGGGAGAGATGCTAGTAAGGTAACATGGGGAGAGAGATGGAAGAGAGGGAAAACTCTCTGCCCTTCTGATGGTGAGAGGGAAGGCAGGAAGGGAGGACGGGAGGAAGGAAGAAGCAAGGTCTTAGACGGCAGTCTAAGTCCTCCCATCAGCGGACAGCTGCGTCTCACAGGAGTTCAGTCATTGGCTGGGAGCAGGCTGGGAGCAGTCGTGGCAAGTGTAGCCCTCACACACACAGTGAGGATGTCAGATGCAGCCGCCTGAGCCATTGACTTTGTGCTCCTTGGAGCAAGAGAGCTGAGAGGTGCATTTTCATGGTTGCGTAGTAAGCCTCTGTTTCTGTGGCACAATTAGCAATTAGAGAGTGGTTTAAAAATATTTAGCGGCTATTACAAAGGGCATTGATGCTCATTGACTCATTTTCTATTATTATCTACCTGCCAGAGGAGTAGTTTGAAAAATCCTAGCTAGGTGGAATTCAATTCATTTTTGTTTTTGACCTAGAAACATGCTTCAGTGCCATAGGAGAATGTCTGATGATCACCTCACTTCCAAAGTAATGAGACAGACACACTCTAAATTCGCATCTCAGGAAGAGTCAGCCATCCCATTCTATTCTCTGTTAACTGCTTTCAACTCCATTCTCCTGCTAAATATGAAAAGCATCGTTTCTCAGACTAGGTTTCAACTCTACCTCTGCTTGCTTTTCTTATATTTTTGTTGTTTGTGTTTTATCAAGGTGCTGGCAGAAACAAATATTCTCAAATATAAATAGTAGTTTCGTAACAGAAATAATTAGGAGGATGTGAGAGATTAAGATAAATTTGGAGCAGTGACTTTTTTCAATTGCACACGTGAAAATGCTTTGTGACTTTGGATTAATATCCAGTTTTCTTTTGAATTGTTTAGAACAGAGAGATGATTAAGAAGGGAGAGTTCAGAATGCTGTGCCCTTGAATTGCAATCTTACTCAATTTTACTCTAATTCATGTGATGCAAAAGAGAAAAGAATCTGAAAAAGAATGAATACATGTATATGTATAACTGAATCACTTTGCCATACACTTGAAACTAATGCAACATTGTAAATCAACTATACTCCAATAACATTTTTAAAGAAGAGTTTGAAATTCAAGAGGCCTGTAGGAAAATGTCTTGGTATGTCTACTTTAAAAAGGATATTTCTTTTATTTCCCCCATTAAACTGTTGGATGGATAGAAGTAAGGATCATAATCCATTCAGATTAACAGACAACTCTCTGCAGTGATTTGGATCTTAAGCAAATATGTGATCGATTATAGGGTAGGCTTATGGGAAAGTTGCACTGTGGACTCGATTGGCTACACCTGTGTGACTGAGCCGCCTTTCCAAATTTAATGTGCTGGTTCTGTCACCGCACAATCTTTTACGTGGGAAAAGCACAGTGCATTTAGTAATTTTAGAGAAGCTGAGGAAGATCAGTTTGCCTGCTATTATTAGTGGTCTTCCCAGTCATCTTTGTGCTCATGGTAGAGAGGATAAATGGATCGAGTAAGAACACACTTATTGGCAGTAGAGGGAAAATAGCCCACTTAAAATTTCAAATGATGTAAAAGCTATAACTGTATGTGAAGACTAGAGTGTTCTGGTACAGGCTGTGAAGAAATGGAGAACAAATCATAGTTTCATAACAAAGGATACAGGATTCCACAAAGTAGATGGGAAAGAAGTTAATGTAAAAATGTAATAGTGCTGAAACATACTCATCTGATCATTTATTCGTTCATTTGGCATTTGCTGTTTCAGGCGCTGGGCATATAGCAGAGAACGATAAGATAACGGTGTCAGGGAGAAAAACTCTTATTCCAGAGTGGCAATGTCTTATATCCAGACATTTGGGCTCACTGTAATATGAGTTTCAGACCCGAATTCCAGAAAAATCAAGATGATAATGCCAACAGTAACGTCTAGTTATAAGCATCATTTTGAAGACTCTGTAGTAAACATTTTATGTGTATGATTTCATTTGCACAATGACTTTACCAGTAGGCAGTTGCGTCGCTCTCATTTTATTGGTTGAAGAAATTGGGGTTTAGAGAGATCTGAGGACATTTCCAGTTGCATTTGCCTTCAGAGAACAGCATGGCTAGTCTGTTCTTCATCATGAGTCAGGAAAAAGGAGCTTTTGGTGTGCTTTTACTCAAGTCTATTTGGAGAGCCAATGCAAGTGTCTTTGGCACCTTGCTTTGGCCAATCCTCCATATCCAGACCTCTGGTAGTGAAGACTGCCTTTGTTGAGATCTTTGAAGATTCCTCAGCAGTAAATGCTCTTCCATGGAGTTTCATGCGCTCTGCCATTATCTGAATGGTGCTCGGTAAATGTGGTGAGTTCTGGATACATGCCACCGTTCTCATTTGCCCAACTCTGCACTAACTCTGCATCTGGGGTGTGCAGCCTACAAGCTCTGAGGTGCTGTAGGAATTTTTTCTGGTTTCTCATCGAGATGCAACTTGTAAAGAGAGGACCAAAAAAATGAGATGATGAGAGCTCGGGGATTATAGGTGTTGGAAGCATGGCTGGGACTTCCAAAGTGGAATATGTAAACTTCAGAACTGTTTGAAGAACACTGACGAGTGACACTGAACAAATCACATGTCGTATTTGGTTCTCTTTAGCTACAAAAACCGAGTCCAGTTTCTGAGAATCCCTGGGGTAAATGTTCACAGGGCAAACACAGAAATCCCTTTCAGTTACCCGATGAGAGTCCATTACTTGCTGCCCAAGACCAGGGTTCTAAGGATGAAGGTTACTAAGAAGCAAGTCAGCCTTTTATTCATTCTTAATTTAAAAACAGCAATAGTATCAGCAACCACCACTACCACTGCCTCCCAGTTAACATATTAAAAAGAACACTGTATGGAGATTTAGAAAAAAAATTATGTATCCATGTTGAAATTTCAATTCAATGGTCATATATGGATTTAAAGTTTAAAAAAGTAAAATGTGTGTAGGTGTGTAAGCGTGAGTTGTATGCATATTGTGGATCAGTACACACTGAACCTATAAAGGTTTCCTTAGCATAGGGAATTAGAGTTCAGTATTGCTGTTGGAGGGGTGACAAAAAAGATTTTCACGCAAACATCTGCATTAATGTTGATTTTTTTTTTTTACAGTGAACTCATGTACACCTGAAGCCGAATCCGGCCTCTGTACCCTAACACCGAAATCCCTAAATCTCAGAGACAGAGTTTTTGGTGAAGGAGAAAAGAATAGCTTTATTGCTTTACCAGGCAAAGGGGGCCAGAGTGGGCTAATGCCCTCAAAACTGTGTGTCCCAACCTGGAGGGGGTAATGAGGAGTTTTATAGGAATGGTTCAAAGAGGAGGGCGTGATCAGCTCATGGACATTCTTCTGATTGGTTGGTGGGGAGGTAAGTGGGTGTCAGCATCATCAACCTTCTGGTTCTATCTGGTCTGGGGTCTCCATGCTTGTGGGCAGCAGACAGTTAACTTCTCCCACCTAGTGGGGGTTTCAGTACCTGCAAAACAGCTCAAAGATATTGTTACGTGTATCCCTTGAGGGGGAACCAGGACTCTGCCCCAAGGCTGCACTATTGTTTCTTTTGAATGTTTCTTCCTTCCCTTATTAACTGTTTGAACCTGCCCGTTGGAGCTCAGGGAAGGTCATGGAGGCTGAATGAAGTCTATTTCCTGTAATCAAAGAAATGGGGGACGCAGAAAGGCTTTTGTGCCCAGGAGCCCCACAAGGTACTGCTCAGTTTCACTCCCTATATAATAAAAGAAAAAATATCTAAGACTATTTCACAAGTAAGATAATAGCCCACGATGTATTTATCTTGGGATAGTTGATTTTTTTTGCAGATCATGCACATTGGCATCTTCCCCAGTGGTGATTTTCTCTTGTGGGCAGTTTTATCCTATGTGGTCATTGTCAAGGGCCTTCAGTGCCATGACTGATGGCTTGAGGTAAAGAAAACATCTGGGTTTCTGAATGACAGGAAGTAACATCAAAAATGATGAAAACTTCTCTGGATATTAGTAAAGAGGCTATCAAGGAAATGGCATTTTGGAAAATATTTCTATTTCAGGTCACTTGAGGATAATACTAATCTACATAAAATAAGTGAATTACATTTTGGTTATAAAAAGTATTGCTTAATATGTGATTTAACACATCCTCCCATATTTTATCTGGAACCAAATGCATCCAAGATGTAGCCTGGTAATTTCAGCCATCTAATTAGTTTGACTACCTGTTTGGCCATATAGTGGTTGATTATTAGAGCATCTTTGAAAGGCTCATTGAACACATAAATAGGTATTCTAATTCCATTTCAGGAAAAAGTGTCTGATGAGGAGGAAATGGTATAAGACAGCTTCTGTACCAGGTGCTTATTTTTTGAAAAATCTATATTCATGGGAGAATTCCATGCTCTACAGTTGGTATATTTAGGTGGAGGACTACCTTCTGGTGGGTATTGGCTTGTCTAAATGGGTAGTATTAAAGATTCACTTTCTTACTTCTATTAATAAAATGTTGATAAATGTCTTTAAAATTCTAATGTTTGAACAGTATAGAAGTTTTGGCATTCCTAATAAAGTCATATATGCCTTAGGAAAGGTCATTTTGTGTTTGTTTAAAATTCTAACAGAGTAGTTTATGAAAGTGCACGGGAAAGGAATCCATGCCTTTTACTTGACATAATTTTTCCTCTCCTGAAATTGCTTAATGACTAGGAAGAGTCTCAAACACTTTGAATTTGAGCTCAAGACATTTTTGACACAATTATCCATAAACATTTAAAAAATAATTTTTTGTGTGTGATCGATAAGATATTCTTTGGGTTTCTACTATGAACGGGGTACTCTGTGCTTGGGAATCCAAAGAACGAAGAGATATGTGGTTCCTACATTACTATTCTCTTGGAAAATTTCCTTTATCTTTAAGTAGATGTGTTCAAACTACTAATTTATCACTCAGGGATTTAATAAAATAGGGAACACATTTTTTATTTGTACTCTTCAAGTTAGATTTTTTTCTTGATGGAACAGATTCATTTTCTTGACTCTACTGTGAATGGAGGAGAACTTTTGGGAAAACTGATTAGGTCTGAGTGGTTAAAATTGTTTAGAGCTTCTGTCTTAAACTGTGTAATGGCTGTAGGTAGTAACCACCATCCAGTGAAAAATGGTGATGTAAGCTGATTGATGTACAGTTTCAGGAATTTGCCTACATATTACAATGGAACTTGCTAAAACATGTTAAAGAATTGCTATTCTGTAATTTTGTGCCTCATTCTTTTAAGGGTATTTTATTATTTTCCAAGTTTGAGATTTTGAGGGAGACCTGAATAAAAATGAGAATTGTAGGTAGGTACTCTAACAAGAGAGGTAAGGGTTGAGTTGGGAGTGGAAAGGAATGAAGCACAACTATAGGATTTTGTTCAGTTTGCTATCTCTTTTTCTCTCCCTTTCTGATCAGATTCTTGGGGACCTCAGTGATATGCTGAGAAAACGGGGTTCACGAGAACTGGCCACCATAAGTGGTGTGGACAGAGAACCAAATGACAAATGTTACAATCTCTTAAAAAGTAATAGAGAGAAGGGAAGACATCAAGGTAGGAAGCAGGGTGTATAGAGGTTAAGATCATGGACTCTGGGGTCATACATACCTTGGTTCAAATCTTGGCCCCTCCATTTACAAATGTGACCTTGGTTAATCTATTTCACCTCTTTGAACTTGGTTTTGTTCTTTGTAATCTGTGGGTAATAATAGTAGCCACCTTATTATGAGGATTAAAGGAAATAATCCAGTGAGTACATAGCACATGGTAATCACTAAATACATATAAGATGTTATTACTATTTATTATTAGGTACCTAGGAATGCCGTGAATATAAAGGAAGGCTGGGAGGAGCAGGAAGAAGAGCTGTGATTTGAAATGAGAGGTAGCTCTATCTACCTAGCAGCCATTTTCAAAAGTGTCGTCAGGTTAGAGCATTATTACTGATTCCTTGCTGTGCTACAGGAATTGTTTTGTAAGCAATACTTAGAGAGTTGGTCCTCTGGGGCCTTACATTATTAATGGAGTTCACTGCCTGTCGCCTGTTCTTTTGTGCTAAAGAGCTCCTGAGGCGTGAATTGTTGCTCTGCCCCGTGCCCAGGGTATAGATCTTTGTCCATTTCATTATTAATGAGGCTCAGTGTCCCCAGAGGAGTAGATATCTTGACACAAGGAAGATTGAGGGGAATATCTGGGGACAATTCACTGCAGCTTTAAATAAAGACCTTTGGGAAGAAAAGAATTCCAAAAGAATGCTATAGGATAGGTCTGCAGGGAAGGAAGAGAGAACCAGATCTGCAGAGGGACCATCTGATAAGGGGAAAAGCCATGGCCCTGGATGAGGACAAGATGAAAGAAGAGGAAATGAAATATTGGAACACAGACAGAGGAAGTTGATTAGATGTTCTGTTTCAACCTGAGAGATTTTCCTTTAGAGTATCCCGAAGCCAGTACCTTATTTTTAAAATTTAAGTAAATATTTCATTTCCGAATAGTTTTAGATTTACAGAAAAGTCACAGAATAAAACAGTGCGTTCCCATATTCTCCTTGCCCAGTTTTCACTATTGTTAACATTTTATCCAACTATGCAACATTTGTCACAAAGAAACCATATTGGTGCATGATTATTACAACCCTTGCTTTCAGATGTCACCAGTTGTCCCCTCATGCACTTGTTCTATTTCAGGATCCCATACAGGACATCACATTACATTTAGTTGCTGTTTCTCCTTAGGCTCCTCTGGTCTGTGACAGTTCCTAGGAGTTTCTTGTGTTTGATGACCTTCACAGTTTTGAGGAGTATTGATCAGGTGCTTTTGTTGAATGGGACAGTGTCTGAATGTTTTCTCATGGTTGGACTGAGGTTATAGGTTTTTGGGAGGAAGACCATGAGGTCTTCCTCCCAAAAACACGCCATTCTGATCACATCCTATCAAGGGGACACGCTAACAACATGACCTATCATTCATGTTATTGACCTTGACCATCTGGCTGAGGTAGTGTTTGTTAGGTTTCTCCACTGTCAAGTTCAGTTTCCCCTCTCCATACTCTATTCTTTTTAAATTTTTTATTTTATATTGGAGTAGAGTTGATTTCCAATGTTGTGTTAGTTTCAGGTGTACAGCAAAGCGATTCAGTTATACATATACATATATCTATTATTTTTCAAATTCTTTTCCCATTTAGGTTATTACAGAATATTGAGCAGAGTTCCCTGTGCTATACAGTAGGTCCTTGTTGATTATCTATTTTAAATATAGTAGTGTATATATGTCAGTCCCAATCTCCCAATTTATCCCTCCAAGTCTGTGAGTCTGTTTCTGTTTTGTAAACAAATTCACTTGTGTCATTTTTTTAGATTCCACATATAAGTGATATCATATGATATCTGTCTCTCTGTCTTACTTCACTTAGTATGATAATCCCCAAGTCCATCTGTGTTGCTGCAAATGGTATTATTTCCTTCTTTTTATGGCTGAGTAATGTTCCACTGTATATATGTACCACATCTTCTTTATCCATTCATCTGTCGATGGACATTTAGGTTGCTTCCACATCTTGACTTTTGTAAACAGCACTGCTATGAACATTGGGGTGCACGTATCCTTTCAAACCATGGTTTTCTCTGGATATATGCTCAGGAATGGCATTGCTGGTTCCTATGGTAGCTCTATTTTTAGTTTTTTAAGGAGCCTCCATACTGTTCTCCGTACTCCACTCTTTGAAAGCAGGTCACTAAGTCCAGCCCTTCCTCAAGAGGAGGGGAGTTACGTTCCACCTCCTTGAGCACAGAGTATCTACATCATTTATTTAGAATTGTTTGTCCTAAGAGATTTGTCTCTTCTCTCCCACATATATATATATATGGCATATAGGTATGGCATATAGGTAAGTTCCTTGTGCCTCCCCTAGTCAAACACTCCTCCCTTCCTGAACTTCTGGCAACCATTGATCTACCCCCTACTCTGGTGAGAAAGGACATCTTAGCTTTGCTCCTGATCTTAGGGGAAAGATTCCAGCCTCTCACTATTAAGCATGATGTTAAGTATGGGTTAATTACGTATGTAAATACAGGAGACCCATAAAGATATGAGACTCAAAGAAGTGACCAGAGTTTTCATACCTTTTAGGCAAAAAATTCATTTGTGAGAGAACTGACAAGACAAAGAGGTTTGGGATAAGGGTAATAGAGTGGTGAAGAAGTAACATGATTTGTTTATACAGTCTTCTTGGCCCTAAATTCCCTATCTCTGGTGATAAGGATTCCTTCTACCCTCCTGGAACAGGGAGGGTACCTTTCACATGGGAGATTTATCTCCTGCTTTCAGGGGGACAAAGGAGGGTGGAGTGTCCTTCTTGAGCCAGCTGTTTCTCAATATCTTTAATTCAAAATAATTAATATGCCAAAGTGGCCTATTTTGGGGTGACAGGTTGTGAATCCCTACAATGGTTTATGTTAAATAGACTCTTACATTGGGCTTTGTCATTCACAGACTTCATATGACTATTAACCTTATTTCAAATTGTGCCAGTGAGATTTTGGATCAGATTTGTATAGTTTCTTTAAAAATGTTTCTCCAAATATTTAGAGCTCAATGAATCTAAACTTGAACATAATCCTTCTATAAACTAAAAAAAAAAAGCTTCATCCAAATTAGTTTCCCATCATGACTCCTTCCTCTCCAGTCAGCTTATCTATAATCAAGCAAAATGTGTACCAGTTAACAATTTTCCTCCTTAATACACCACTTGCAGGCTGCTTGTTTTAAAAAAGAGTTAAATGCCAACCCCCGTGGCCTTTGGTATTTTACCTGGAGAGCCTTGGTCTCTTCCCATTCTTTGATTTCAAGTGGTGATGGCTTAGGTCGGTGTTTCCATTGGGTGATCTCTATCACAGGTACAACTTTCACCCACTGAGATGTATCTTTGTTATGTGACAAAAGCCCATTTCCTTTGAAAACAATGCCTCTGTTTTCTCAGGGTTGTCTGTGTAGTGCTGAATTACTATCCCTTACAAGCTTTTCACTTGATTTCCTTTCTGGAAGAGTCTGGCGTGCCTTAGAACTGCTACTTGGGGCTCCGAAGACAATTCTTCGACTTGTGTTTCCTTGGAACCTAAAGAATGTTTCCCCCCCCCCCCAAAAGTATTTTCCAGGAAAAAAAATGGTAATGTCTCTGAAATATTAGTTTCTGCAAACTGGTACACCTCATCATTGCATGTACATTTTTAGTGTTATATATTTTTTTAATTACATATATTTTGAGCTATGATTTATAAAGGGAAAAATAATAATATTGATATATTAAGTATGAAACGTGAGTTCCTCTCATATGTGATATTAAATCAGCAAAGAAGACAGTTATTGTCACATTATTCTAATGTCAGTGAAAATAACAAAATCTATTTTAATATGGAGTGTCTGTTCATACTGTGTATCTGCTTTTAATGTACATTTCACATAAATATATAATTCTTTAATTTAGAATTTATAAATCAGTTATTTTTTAAAATGATAATGTATAGTTTGGGTAAATCTACTGTTGTTGGCAAATGAGGTTGGAAGTTTTTTTGTAGTTGATTCGTAGAGCTCAGATTTTGTCTGTATAAAGCGCTGAATCAGATGAGCCCAAATACCAAATCAGAGGAGCCCAAGTACCAAATTCTCTGGGCTACAGGATAGTATCTTTTTTTAAAATTTTATTGAAGTATAGTTGATTTACAATGTTGTGTTAATTTCTGCTGTACAACAAAATGACTCAGTTATACATGCATATATATATATTTTTTTATGCTTTCTAATATTCTTTTCCATTATGGTCTATCACAGGAGATTGAATACAGTTCCCTGTGCTATACAGTAGGACCTTGTTGTTTATCCATTCTGTATATAATAGTTTACATCTGCTAATCCCAAACTCCCAGTCCTTCCCTCCCCCAACCCCCTCCCCCTTGGCAACCACAAGTCTGTTCTCTATGTCTGTGAGTCTGTTTCTGTTTCGTAGATAGGTTCATTTGTGTCATATTTTAGATTCCACATATAAGCGATATCATATGATATTTATCTTTCTCTTTCTGACTTACTTCACTTAGTATGATAATCTCTAGGTCCATCCATGTTGCTGCAAATGGCATTATTTCATTCTTTTTAATGTACAGTGCAGTATTTTTAAACCTAGTTACAGATTACCAACAAAATACCACTCTGCCTCCATTTTGAAAGCACCAGTTTTTCCTAATATATTTCAGCTTCCCCCATTTCAAGATGCATTTAGCATTTAAAAATTAAGTTTAGTTCTACCATGCATGATGTAGGTATTTAGTGCTCTGGAAGATTATTTTTTTAATTAGCATTTCATTTTTAGCATATCCAAAAGAAAACAATTAAAGTCTTTTCCTGGATGTTCAGAATGAACTGGCATGAGACTAAAACAAAATCTTGAGCCACGTGGCTGCTGCATTTGAAAGCCTCCTTGGAACATGCTTTTATGGGCTCCTGGCTGCTCTTCACTAGTGACTGGGAACCACTCGGGCAGTTATCAGAGTTGTGGATTAGAAATTATGCAAAGCTTGCCCAGCCAATGTAGGACATCAGTGTACTTTATTTTTAACAAATGACACCTAAGTGTAAAATATTTATAGTGATACTTCATACTACCCTGGTAGGTGTCTCATGTAAGTTTATTAGGACATCTCAGGACTGTGAAATCTCCTTTTAGTTGGTCTTATTTAAGTCTGCTGACAAGTGGCGTGAGATTGTCTGTTTTCATTATAATTATTAGACTTTAGAGTAACTCACTAGAAGTGGTTTAAACAAGTAATACAGTAACTGTTTTAAATTGTTCAGGGAGTAGTTAGGTTACTTCTAAAATGTTTTCTTAATAAGTGTTGGAACTGAAAATAATCACAAAATACTTTTAATAAAGTGTGGTAAAGCAGATCTCATTTTGGAAAGTACACTAATCGATGGAGAATAATATATTCTTTTTTTAGTAAATTATCATTTTTGTATATGACTCTTTTTATAATGAGTATCACTTTTGGGTCTGGCATTTTGACCTGTTTGTATTTTGGTACGAAGCAATAATTAGGAAGGGAGAAGAATATCTCACTTAAGCATCATTCTCTTCTGGGATCTTGTCTGTTGAAATTAGAGTGTTTCCATTTCTATTTACTATAAAATAATGGT
This sequence comes from Eschrichtius robustus, assembly GCF_028021215.1. Taxonomy (NCBI): domain Eukaryota; kingdom Metazoa; phylum Chordata; class Mammalia; order Artiodactyla; family Eschrichtiidae; genus Eschrichtius; species Eschrichtius robustus. The sequence goes on from NC_090829.1 coordinate 4,894,924, forward strand.
ACAAACTTCATTTTATAATAGCTGTCATATTGGTCTTTCTTTTGAAGCTCTGAGCATGTCTCTTCCTTGCTCAAAGATCTGCTTTCAGTGTCCCTCATTGCCTATAGAATAAAGTTCAAAGCCCTTACCCTGTCCCTTTCATGTTTCGGATCCTAATTCATGTCCTGTTTTCGACTTAGACTGCTCCCTCTGCTTGGAATGCTTTTGCCCGTCTCGGTATATTCAAATTTTATCGATTCCTTCAGGGCTCCATTCAAAAGCAAGACCTTCCATCCTTGTTCCTTTCAATTTCCCCTGGACCCAAGAGTCTACTTGCTACAAGTTTCATCCTGTTCCAGGCACTTTACACATGTGATACATAATATTTTAAACATATTGGACTGATGAGTTTCCATAGTCCTCTTTTATCTGGTTGGCTCGTAGCCTTCTATGTCAAGGTAGAATCATGAGGCTTATTCCTGGTGGTGAGGAACAGAGGTATTGGTCACGGTTAAGCCTAAAAGGTGACCTCTTGTTTTGAGAAAATGATCTTTAAATCGAAGCTTTGGAGAGATCTCTCAGTTCCAAATGTCCTCCTTTACCTAATCAAGAGCCACGTCTGGGTCCCTAAATCAGACCCTTTTTGTATGCTAGGGTCTGAGGGAACTCAATGTGATATGAAGGAGGGAAAAGTTCATCATGTCTGGCTGGGGTGTAAATACAAGGAGTGGAAGGAGAGACATACAGCAGAAACAAGAAATAGGGGTCTATGATTTTCTCCCTTTCAGGGTAGGACCCAGATGAGGTGTCAGATGGTAAAAATAGCCAGCTAACTTTGGAGGAGCAGGAAAATATTAGGAGAAGAGTCCAGTGGTATGTTTCCTCAATAAACCTCTAGCAGAAGCTCCACACTCAGCACGGCCCAGCATGGCACAAACTGGATAAAGTGACGATTGACAGAGAAGACAGGCTCCACAGATGAGGCAGAAGAACTTGTCCTAGCTTCCCATGGCCCATGGAGAAGACAGGGGAATTCATAGGTGCAGAGCGCCCCAGGGAAGAGACCAGGTATGGAGAAGTTGCCAAGGGCAAGAACCTCATGATCAGAAGAAAATGGCTGGGACAAGGGTTTCAGCTGAAGGGAACATCATGGCAGCCCAAAGGTCAAATGGGGCCATTGCATACCAGTGTCATGGATTCAGGGAGAAGACCCACCTAGCCACTGCACAAAAGGAAACAATATTTTACAGGCTCCCTTCTCCACATCTACTACGGAGACCCCACCCACTGCACACCCACGCCATCTTGGTAAATAGAAACAAGAGGATAAAAAACTGGGAGAAAGGACCGCAGTTTGAATTTGAAGGAGTCCTTTTCTTTTATCAACCAGTTAAGACTGATTATTAATTGTGCTTTTTTCTTAAGGTGTTTCCATTTTCCTTCCACCATTATCTAGCAGGTGAGAGGCGTGTGAGAAGATTACAGTAGTTATGAATATAAAGCAGCTATACATTTTGTTTTACTTAGTTTTGGCCAATCTGAGTTTAGTGGCAGTGAAATTGGACCTTGTTACACATTTAATTGTCATAATAACCCCGTATCTCTCAGAAGTAGATCCTAAGACTAAGATTCCAGTGAAAGTCATTTATTTTGGGAGATGATTCCAGGAAACAACAGCAGGGAAGTGAGGTGGGCAAGGGCAGGAAACCAGTTAAGTATAATTAAGCAAGTTAACATTACCTGCATCTCTTAGTTTGGTGGGCTCAAGTCTGTCAAATAGCCAGTGAGTGAGCCTAACTGACTACTGACATTTGCAACTGAAGTGGAGCAAGACCTGGCAGGGCCTTCCCAGGTACAAAATCCCTTCCATGTCCCCTGTCTCTTGCTTATAGAAAAGCTGAAGTCTCCCAGGCCTCCCTGAGTCACAGAAGAGCAGGCTCAAGCAGTTAATGATTAGGACAATAGAGTCACAGAATCTTTAGTTCCTCCCTGAAGGACATAGATAACAGTTTCGCATATTGCTGAGTTGTTTCTCAGATACTGTAACTGGTGCCAGAGGGAAAAAGCTAACTGCATAATGACCAGACTGTAGTCATGATATGAGCTGCTCCATCTTGAGCAGTACTGAATCTAGGGCTTACACAATTCCAAAAACTGGCCTCAAGAGAATGGGAACAAACCGACCCTGGAGTTGAAGATTAACTGCACTTAAAACAATCAAGATGATGCTGACCAGACCACCGCATGACCAGTTTCAAGATGACTGTCAGAGCTAAACGTGCTGCTCTGCACATAGCCCCCACCTGCTGCTCTTATATAAATACCTTCTCACAGGTTGAGACTAGTATTGAAAAGATTAGATGACAGGTCACCTGGCTCCAAGAGATTTTAGACCACCATATTCCCCTATTTCAAGGTAGATGAGATTGGTTTGCTAACGAATATTTTAGATTCTTTCTGGGATTAAGGTCAATGCTTGAAGGAGTCCTTAACTTGGGACTCTTTTACTAATTATTGTGGGGTTTAATCTTCTAGTCAAGGGGCTCATAACTGGCATGATGACTCTTTGCAAAGGAATTACTAAAAAAGTTAGCAATGAGATGCCTCTTTTGGAATCCCAACCAGCACAAAAGGGAACCAAAGACTATATCTTACACCACATCAAATTCTTCCACTGTAAGAATCCTTCATCGCCCAGGCTAAGCTTGAAGAAGTTAGAGAAGATGGACCTTTGTCCTTTTTCCATAGAGATGGAAGGAAAATATGACAGTGGGGATTGTAACTGAGGCAGTGAGACCTAACTGGGGACTCTCAGCTCCTCAGTATTACTTCAAATCTATTTCTTAGTTACGATATGTCCGTGATTTTTAAAAAAATTTTTATTGGAGTATATTTGATTTACAATGTTGTGTTAGTTTCAAGTGTACAGCAAAGTGAATCAGTAATACTTATACATATATCCACTCTTTTGTAGATTCCTTTCCCATATAGGTCATTACATAGCATTGAGTAGAGTTCCCTGTGCTATACTGTAGGTCCTCATTAGCTATCTATTTTATATACTGTAGTTTGAATATGTCAATCCCAATCTCCCAATTGATCCCTCCCCCCTTTACCCCTTGGTAACCGTAAGTTTATTTTCTACATCTGTAACTCTATTTCTGTTTTGTAGACAAGTTCATTTGTACCTTTTTTTAGATTTCACATATAAGCCATATCGTACGATATTTGTCTTTCTCCGTCTGACTTACTTCACTTAGTACAACAATCTCTAGGTCCATCCATGTCACTGCAAATGGCATTATTTCATTCTTTTTTATGGCTGAGTAATATTCCATTGTATATATGTACCACATCTTCTTTATCCACTTCTCTGTTGATGGACATTTAGGTTGCTTCCATGTCCTGGCTATTGTAAATAGTGCTGCAGTGAACATTGGTGTGCCTGTATCATATGCTGACTCTGCCGGACTTCTCCCTCTGGTCCACCATTAACTTAGCTTAGCTTGATGCTGATGGAGAGAGCAGTTGATGCATATCACGATTGAAGATCAGTTGGTCTGTAGGCTTCACCCTTGTTCTTTATTCTCCAAGAATAGCTAACCAAAGATTTATGGCTCAGATAGTGTTCCAACCACAAGCGAGACGTGACAGCTACTTGGAGCTGCATGGTCCAGAGAGTCATCTCTGAAAATAGAAGATCACCCCCTCCCTAGCATTGTAGCCCCTTCCTCTCTTCCTTACGTAATCTCTGAGCAAAACCTGGGGAGTGGAGAGTCAGTTCTTTGGGACATGAGTCCACTTTCTCCCCAGGATTGCTGGCCTCCTCAACAAAGCTATCTTTCCCTTTATCCAACCCTGTCTCTCAGTGTTGGATTCTTGAGTGATGAGCAGCCGAACCTGAGTTCGGTAACACAACTAAATCAGTCTTTTCTCACTTAGTATGATCTTTCCTTTTTGACTTGGATCATATAGCCTGATGTCATGCACAGGACCTATTGTTTACTGCTTGTCAGTGTGGAGATATATTAGGGATTAGGTAGGAAATACGGGGGGGATTTTTCTTCTTGACTAAGGTGCAGAGGGCAGTGTCAGGGAAGAAGAAATTTTCCTTTACCATTCTAGGTTCTTCTGGCTGGTCCAAGAATTAAATTGACATGAGACTGATTAACAGGAGAAAAACACATAAAAGTTTAATAACACGTATACGTGGAAGAGACCCAGAAAAACTGAGTAGCTCGCAAAAATGGCCAAAACCCTCACCTTAAATGCCATCTTCAGTTAAGGACAAAAGAGGATGTTGGGGGTAGTGGTTTGGGAATTTAAAGGGAAGGAAGGCAATTGACATGGAGATGATGATGGGGTCAGGGCGGGCCTCCAAGATGAGCCACTCTGGTATTTGGATTATTTTGAGCTGAAAACAAGCAAGGCCTGAAAGACTCAGGAAGATACTTTGAAGTTCCCCCTTACTGCCTAAAAGAATTTAAGAGAGGAAGGCTGTCCCAGAGCTATCACCACAGATAACTACGTAAACTATTAGGAGTGGTGGACAGGGACAAACCTAGTAAAGCCCATTTCATCAAAGTCCTCGCTGTGTCCCACTGTCTTTGGATGGCCCAGCAGACATTTATTTACCAAACGTTAACTCTTTTCATCTTCCCGTGAGTTACCTTCCTTCCCCTTGAAGCCTCAGGCCCCTATCTCTTTCTCCTTAGTCCAGAATATAGATACCTCACCTTGCCTTGCTGTCTTTGGAATTCTTCATACTTATGTGAATTTCCTGTGTGCATGTAATAAATTCAATTTTTTCCCCTGGTAATCTGCCTTATGCCATTTTAATTGCCAGCCAAAAGAACTAAGAGGGAAGAGAGGGGAAGTTTCCCCTCCCACAGAACAGAAAAGCAAATGTTTGGTAAACAAATGCAGAAACAATGGGACACAGAGAGGAATTTTAACAGAGACTTTGCCAGGTTCCTCCCTGTCTACACACCTAGTTCATACTGTAGTTACCTATGGTGATACTCCCTTCCTGGAACAGGTCCTCTATCTACATTCTTTAGGCAGTTAGGGGGATGGTCAATGGTTCTTCCAGAGTTTTCTGGGCCTTGATTGTTTTCAGCTCAAAATAATCCATGTGCCAAAGAGACATTTTGGCGTGGCAGATTTTGTTCCCTACAGAAGAGAGTTTAAAATATCTAGAATAGCTCCTTCCTGCCGTAGGGGATTATTTTGAGTTTCACTTGAGTCACAGGAAAGGCAGGAAGGTCAGGATTAAGAGAGGATGCAAAGAAATGAGACATATTTGCAGCAAACCATTGGAGAGACTGAGGGGAGGGGAAAGATTCTATCTTGCAATCAGCTCTGCAGTGCTAATCTCTACTGGCTGCAAGAAATAAATATTAAAGCACTCACTCCCAAACCTTTGTCATGAGAAAAATTGCTAGGAAGAAACACTGATCTTAGTTCTCTCTGACAAGAACCCCCATCCAATGGTCCAGGGGGATACACCTCATCAAAGACAAATAATAACAAAAAGTATTCATGCAGAATGTATGCAATGGTGCTACAAGACAAAAGGAGGAAGTTTCAATGAAAGGATAAGAAACTTACCAGAAAATTGTTTCCCCAGAGTAGGAAAACTGTGACTAAACATATCACTGTGAATTTAAAAATGATAACGAAGTAATCACTTACATAAAGCTAAGGACCAAAGTCGAGGTGTAAAAGATCAGGACCCAAATAAAGGGGGGAAAGACCTTCACTTGCATGGCTCTCCCTGTCTCTTGTCATTTCTAAGTCATAACTATTTGTTCAGCTTCGTTTAAAATAACCTCTGCACTTGAAACCTGATCTGATTCCTCCAGACCAGGAGTCAGTTGTTCTGGGGTGGGAGCTGAGAATTTGCATTTCTAAAGTGTTTCCAGGTGTTGAATTCTGAGGCTCCTGGTCCAGGGATCACACTTGGAGAACCACTGGGCTAGTTTTTCTTTCTGTTTACTTCATTTTTTCCCCCCTGTTTTATATAAATACTCAGGCTTTGTCTGTACTCTTCAAATCCTGGTATCAACCCCACTTTGGCTTGTGGCCCACTGGGTCTTTCTGAAAACCATATAGGTGGCATGGAGGGACAGGAGTCAACATGGAACCATTCTGTAGATACGAGTTATAATTCTCTGATTTCTAAGCCACTTACAGGAGGATCTAACAGTTGAGGCAGATCAAGGCTTCTTTTCCTTTAATTCCTGAAAGGGGGAGGAATTATTCCAGCTAGATGGTATTTGATACTTAGCCTTGCTTTAAAATAAAGATATGGTTCCAGTTCTGAAGTCGGTTAAGATGTAATTCTTAGAATGATAGGTCTACACCTTTAGGCAATGAAGGTGTTGTTGTTATGCTAATTTTAAGTGGCTACAACTCAGGTGATCATTTTCAGATCCCTAGAAGGAAAGATACCTAGGGGAAAAGGTATGGTTTGATACTCTTCACTGTTGCTAGGTTTATCTTTTTCTCTTTTTGTTCAGTGTGTTTACCACACAGCACTTGAAGTGAAAATGAGCGTCACAGAGAGAAAAGGATTGAAGGAAGTTATGGCAGGTAGGAGGAAATAGAGGATGACCAGAGAAGGAAGGATAAAAGACAGGTCATGGGAGACTTGAGGGCAAAGGATGGGGGGAGAGAACAGCTGGTGGGAGAAACAGAAAGGGAAGAAACCAGGGAGGCAACGGACCCAAAATGAAGCCGTCATCTCTTTGTGGGAGCTGAAGCTTGCTGATGCAATCTGCTTCTCTCCTTCGCTGCCACTGCTTCCGGTCAAGATCACGGTCACTGTACAGGCAGACATAGTCAGCGTGGGGGACCAGGCTTATGTTGTAGAGGAGGGAAATTGATGATGCCAGGATGGACTAGGAAGGAGGGGAAGAAGTGGCAACACTCAGGTCAGGGGGACTACGTGGGGGCAGACATTTGGCCTCCCTTCACTTGGTGGATTTCTACTGTTCACTGAGCTGTAGGCTACCACGGACTTGTCATTGTTTACCTTTCCCCTCTTCCCAGGTGGCATTCCAACTGGTGCTGCAGGTGTACCAGGAGCCTTGCCAGGAACTCTGTCATTCACACCAGGCAGACCTACACTGACTTTGATAATTTCTGGCAAAGTTTGATCCCCATAGAGACAGAAGCAGGGCTCTATCCATTGTGCTGTGATTTAAGGGTCAGAAAGACTACCTGCCTAGATGTTAAACTGATTGCCTGCCACAATACCTTAATTCTGTTCAGTGAATTAAGACTTTGTATTTCCAAAAAGGTACATGTAAACCTAAAATGCATTCTTACAGAGGGAGTAATACATTTAGCCCATGGTAGCCAGAAATACATGTGGGTGAGTGAATAAATGATATTTATTGAGCTACTACTAGTTGCTAGACAAAACTGAATAGCCATTTTTGTACTAGGCACTGCACTCGGCATATTTAAAAATATAATAAATTAATCCCCACAACAACTTTGTCGAGTTTAGAGGTGAATGAATAGACTTTCCCTTTGGCATTTTCATTCACTCAACATATAATGACTGCTTATCCCAGCGTAGTGCCAAGCCCTGGGGAATATAGTTGTGGATATATACTGGAGTTGAGAGCTAGTGAGGGAAAGTGAATTTTAAAGAAGATAATTACCATGCGTGATAAGTGCATTTATGAGGGAAGTGGGAAATGTCAAGGGATCACATACAAGGGCAGCACACACAGACTCAGGGACTAAAGGAAGAACCCCTTGGGGAGGGACCATCCGAGTAAGAGTAAAGCAGGCAGAGAGGTCAGTGACAGGAGTGATCCTGGCAGTGGGAACAACACAGAAAAAGCCCAGCAGATACAGAGATGTTACAGGGCAACTGAAAATGATGTGTTACACTAAAATGTAGGGAATGAGGAAAGAGTGATATGTTTAGCATCATGGGGCCTGTGTGTGGTAGAGCTGGAGCATTAGCTCAGTATTTTAAGCTCAAGAACCCCGCTCTTTACCATTCTCACATTCTTTCTACTTCAGCAACTTACTGTGGGACTAGATAGCAGGGGCTTGAAGAATTGGATCAAAAAGGACCTGCGGGGTGAAGATTGTGGAAGACAGGATGAGGGCTAATCCCAGAGGTACCCAGATAAGACAGGCATAGGTGGGGTAAACTTTGCATCTGGTGGACTTTGATGGTAGTGATTGTTTTGAGTAGGATGAAAACGAAGGCACAGAAAGGACAGAGTTGTGGGACCCAAAAGAAAAATTTCGAATTTTCTAAGTTCTATGGAGATCATGTTTCAGCAGCTGGAGTAGCCCCTGGTAATGTTACTTTCTCTCAAACTGGATGATATCTGAGGGCTTCTGTTTATGGCCGTCTCATTCCAACCCACTCATATATACAGAAATGAATAAGAGGTTAGCAGTCAGCTGGTCTAATCTCTAAACCAATAGTATGAAGGTCCTGGTATGAGAAGAAGCATGTCATGTTTAGGGAACTAAAGGAAAGCCAGTGAGTTTGGAAAGCAGTGAAAGGAAGACAGAGCAGCATTCTGTCACAAAGGTAAGAAAGAGGGGTGGCCTAATGTCGAGTTTGTTAGACAAATTAAGGATTGAAATTTCCCAAAGACAGCAATAAGAAGCTATTTAGTAGAGCAAGGCTATCATGACATCTTTATTGAAAATCACCGTGGTTATTATGGAGAGAATAGATTGGAGGGGAGCAAGAGTGGATGGGAGTAGACAAGATGGGAGATTATTAGGGTGATCTGGGCAGGGCATGATGATGGCTTGAACTAGGGAAGTGGTAGCATGAATGGAGCCTTGAGGACAGAATGGGGAGATATACACAAGGTGGAATTGGCTGGTCTTGGTGATAGTTTGGATGTGTCAGTGGGTTGGTGAGGAGGAAGAGACAGATGTTAACGACAACTCCCAGGTGTTCTGGATTTTATAGTTGACTACATCTTAACGCTATCACCAAGGTTAAGAACACTGTTTTGGCTTTGGATTTGTGGCAATTAGAGAAGCATTCTTGATGGAGCCAGATTCATTGCTGGAAACTTTTAAGTGTTAAAAGTTTCTTCTTCATATCTGGGATCTGACCTCTTACAGTTTTTCCATTTTTAATCCCTGGTTCTGCCCTCTGAGCCATGCACAACGCTGCCATGAGATTCTGCCCTTGGAGCCCAACCTGATGTCTCTTCTCACTGCAAAGAACTGTTTGCTTTGTGTGTGTGTGTGGTAGGGGACTTGCTGGATCTTGAGCTAAGTTTTGCCTGTGGTTAATTTTATGCAACATTATCTACTGGGTTTCTAATCCATAGCACTGGGTTTGGCACTATGGCTTTTTTTAAAAAATAGATTTATTTATTTTATTTATTTATTTTTGGCTGCGTTGGGTCTTCGTTGCTGCGTGCGGGCTTTCTCTAGTTGCTGTGAACGGGGGCTACCCTTCATTGCGGTGCGCGGGCTTCTCATTGCGGTGGCTTCTCTTGTTGAGGAGTACGGGCTCTAGGCGTGCAGGCTTCACTAGTTGTGGCACGCGGGCTCAGTAGTTGTGGCTCGCAGGCTCTAGAGCGCAGGCTCAGTAGTTGTGGCACACGGGCTTAGTTGCTCCCCGACATGTGGGATCTTCCCGGACCAGGGCTCAAACCCGTGTCCGCTGCATTGGCAGGCGGAATCTTAACCACCGCGCCACCAGAGAAGTCCCAGCACTATGGCTTTTACAAACATGCTAATGTATAGTCCTCGCTTTCAAAGGAATTTTTTTTATTGGAGTGTAGTTGATTGCAATGTTGTGTTAGTTTCTGGTGTACAGCAAAGTGATTCAGTTATATATATATAATTGGACCTTGTTATGTATCTAATTTATATATAGTAGTTTGTATCTGCTAATCCCAAATTCCTAATTTATCCCTCTTCCCCTTTCCTCTTTGGTAATTGTAAGTTTGTTTTCTGTGTCTGTGAGTCGGTTTCTGTTTTGTAAGTAAGTTCATTTGTATCATTTTTTAGATTCCACATATAAGTGATAACATATGATATTTGTCTTTCTCTGTCTGACTTACTTATTTCTCTAGGTCTATCCCTGTTGCTGCAAATGGCGTTATTTCATTCTTTTTTATGGCTGAGTAGTAGTCCATTTAATATATATATATATATATATATATATATATATATATGCCACATCTTCTTTATCCATTCATCTCTTAATAGACATTTAGGTTGCTTCCATGTTTGGCTACTATACGTGGTGCTGCTATGAACAATGGGATGCATGTATCTTTTTGAATTAGTTTTTGTCTTTTCCGAATATACACCCAGGAGTGGGATTGCTGGATCATATGGTAACTCTATATTTAGTTTTTAAACGACCCTCTCTACTGTTCTCCATAGTGGCTGCACCGATATACATTCCCACCAACAGTCTACAAGGGTTCCCTTTTCTCCACACCCTCTCCAGCATTTATTATTTGTAGACATTTTTAACGATGGCCATTCTGACTGGTGTGAGGTGTAGTTTTGATTTGCATTTCTCTAATAATTAGCAATGTTGAGCATCTTTTCATGTGCCTGTTGGCCATCTGTATGTCTTCTTTGGAGAAATGCTTATTTAGGTCTTCTGCCCATTTTTTGATTGGATTGTTTGCTTTTCTGATATTGAGCTGTGTGAGCAGTTTGTATATTTTGGAAATTAAGCCCTTGTCGGTCACAATGTTTGCAAATATTTTTTCCCATTCCTTAGGTTGTCTTCAAAGGAAACTTTTATATTACTGTGGATCCAAGAGATGGCTCTAGGAAAAATCATAGCAACAATTCATGGCATTTCTGTGCATGGGTTAAGAAAATGAGACATGGAGGTTCATGTGGAAGTCCTACCTTTTCTTTGTACACAGAGGACACAGTCATCTTTCATGAACGAAATTGGAGACTTGTACAAAAAAGATACTTAGAGCAGGAACTATATGGCATGTGTCAGGAAATCAACAGAAGATTTAGAAAATATCATGAAGTCCAGCTTTCCCAGCGAAAATTCACTTCTGGAGGTGAACTTTTTTAATTGTCTGGGATATATCCCAGAGATGAGGGAAAGCAAGGGCACAGCAGAGAGGACCTATATTATGATATGGTTTTGTTTTATTCCCAACACCTAATGATACATGTTAGAAGAAAATGAATAATGGAGGTATGGATAAATAGATGAATAAATGGTGGATGGCTGTATGGGTGGATGGATGAATCAATGAATGAATGAACTGAGGTAGCTCACTCCAGGCAAGGACTCACATATGGGACCAATCAAGTAGGAGGCACTAAAGGCTGAGTTCCCAAGGGTGACAAGATTACCCATGGGGACTACTGAGAGTTTGTTAGGGAAGAAAGCTATGAACATCTAAATGTCATAGAGGCTAACTTCTTTAATTGATTCCCCAGTTTTAGAGGGTTTCAGGGGAAAGTAGCTGTAAAAAAATCCCTAGACTTTGACCTGTAAGATTTTGGCATTCCTGACAGCCTATCTCATTTCAGATGTCAATATAATTCAGACATCTGATCTTAACAAAGGTGAATAACTACACCTGATTATGCAGATTGTAGTAAATGCTCTCTGCCTTTTAATGGGACAATAAGCGTGCACTTTTTGATTCAGATGATCATTTCTGTGTTACTTTCAATCTTTGCTATTTTTTCCCACTGGAATGAAGTTTCTGACTTGTTCATAAAGGCCAAGACCTAGATTTTGGCACTTTTCTTCACGTCTTCATTTTGAAAGACTTTCATTTTTTATTTCTCTCTCTTCCCTCGGTGACAAGAATAAGAGAAGAGTAAAGTCCACCAGTGGACTCATAGAATGCCAGAGAATTAACATTGATGTGTGACTTGAAATATGACATTTTAATTTCAGATTCAGGATTTATTCAAATTCTATTTTCTTTAAAGTAGAAAGAGCAAAACTTCAAAGTGATGTCTCCTTGATTTGTGGCATTTCTCTGGTTTCCCCGATAGCCCTACTTGCAGCAGTAAATGGGTCAGGTGCCACTTTAGTACAATCTTTCATATCATCCATGAGCATTCTAACTCAGCTAGAAAAATAAATAGAAAATGTCAAACTGAATTTGCTGTCTTAACAAATGCAAAATACTGCTGACCAAGGATTAATGACTTCCTTTGTTTCTGGAAAGACTTCTAACCTCTTGAGAGGAGGGAAGGGGGACTTTGCACCCTCTTAAGTCCCAGAACATGCTGGTTTAATCTGACTTTTGCTCAGTTTTGTCAAGGAGTAGGTTAAGTGCTTGTAGTAACCTGAAGTTTTCCCATATAAAATAGAGAGTAAGAAATAGCATAATCGTGCGTTAAAGTAGTTCTTTTTCATTTTTCCCCACAAATCTCTCACACTGTATCTACTTTGATACCAACAATCCATGCGAGATAGGTGTGGAAAATAATCAGCCCCATTAAAGTGATAAAACAAAACATATTTTTATGTGACTTGAAATTTTTACATACTTTCACATATATAACCTTATGATATCCTTGCAACAAAGTTGAGGGAAGTGAATGTCAGAGATAAACCAAGGCAGATCAGATTAAAAATGGAAGCACAGGTTAAAGAAATGGTTTGATCACAGTGTCAGAATATCTTCTGTTTCTACTGGCTTCCCACTTCTAGGCAGCGCTAGCAGACGTTTGTGGAAAACCCGCAATGTGCCAGGCACCATGATAAGTGCTTTACACACATGAGCTTATTTCTATCCTTCCAATAACCAATCACACTCCCTTTTTTTTTCTTTTTAACATCTTTATTGGAGTATAATTGCTTTACCATGGTGTGTTAGTTTCTGCTGTATAACAAAGTGAATCAGCTATACATATACATATATCCTAATATCCCCTCCATCTTGCGCCTCCCTCCCTCCCTCCCTATACCACCCCTCTAGGTGGTCACAAACCACCGAGCTGATCTCCCTGTGCTATGCAGCTGCTTCCCACTAGCTATCTATTTCACATTTGGTAGTGTATATATGTCCATGCCACTCTCTCATTTTGTCACAGCTTACCCTTCCCCCTCCCCATATCCTCAAGTCCATTCTCTAGTAGGTCTGTGTCTTTATTCCCGTTTTACCCCTAGGTTCTTCATGACCTTTTTTTTTGTCTTAGATTCCATATATATGTGTTAGCATACGGTATTTGTTTTTCTCTTTCTGACTTACTTCACTCTGTATGACAGACTCTAGGTCCGTCCACCTCACTACAGATAACTCAATTTCATTTCTTTTTATGGCTGAGTAATATTCCATTGTATATATGTGCCACATCTTCTTTATCCATTCATCTGTTGATGGACACTTAGGTTGCTTCCATGTCCTGGCTATTGTAAATAGAGCTGCAATGAACATTTTGGTACATGACTCTTTTCGAATTATGGTTTTCTCAGGGTATATGCCCAGTAGTGGAATTGCTGGGTCATACGGTAGTTCTATTTGTAGTTTTTTTAAGGAACCTCCATACTGTTCTCCATAGTGGCTGTATCAATTTACATTCCCACCAACAGTGCAAGAGTGTTCCCTTTTCTCCACACCCTCTCCAGCATTTATTGTTTCTAGATTTTTTGATGATGGCCATTCTGACTGGTGTGAGATGATATCTCATCCTTTTTATTGCCACAAAAACTGGACCTCTGGGAGAGTAAATAACTTGTCTAAGTCATACAAAGTCTTGGAACTCAGAGTTGCTGTCCTTGGTCCTAAAAGTCCAAATTGATATCAGTACTTTTTGGATGCATCTTTGCCCCAGCTTCCATTGTTCATACAATTTGTGAATTAATTCAGTTTGCTTTCTAGCCTTCCTATCACTTCACATGCTCCGGGTGATTGTGGTAGAATAAGCAAGGACAACAAGGTGAGATCCTCTCTTTTGGTGGGGTCAGCCAAAACCATCAGCTTGTGAGAAATATTTATGGGCATTTGTCTCTAGTGACATAATCCCCAAAACTGCCTAATCCCAGAGAGCTCATGACATATGTTTAGTCATTTGCAGTGCTGAGCTGATGTCTTAAAGATCTAGCTTTGTGACTTTACCCCAGAGTGAGAGACCTGCTATCACAGTAGGGTAGTAATAGAACTCTCTGTGATGGTGAGTATTTTCTCTGTCTGCACTGTTCCATTGGTTGTCTCTTGCTATACGTGACTCTTAAGCACTTGACATTTGGCTAGTACAACTGAGGAGTTGTTTTTTAAATTTAATCAATGAAAATTTGCATTGAATAGTCACATGTGCCTGGTTGCTATAATATGGGATGGTGCAGCTTTAGAAGAAATGACCAGGAGACAAATGTCAAGTCTGGCCTTTTACCTAACAATCATAGTAGCCCAGTGAGAAAAATGTATCTTTTCTCCTTATTCTTTGAAACATGGTGGATTTTGAAACAAAGGTCATCCTATGCTCACCTCTCAATGAAGAACTAGAATTCTTCACGGCTGTAGCATTTCGCTGAACTTCAGAAGTGGTGAGTGAGGGAGATCCCATTCCTTATAGAGGCAACAAAGTTTAGGAGAATAATCACGTATAAAAATTCTTGGAAGGTAGAGACCCTATCTTAATTTCCACTGTATCTCCTGCAAATACTCATGTGTCAGACAGTAACTATTATATATATATATATATATATATATATATATATATATATATTTTTTTTTTTTTTTGCTCTGTTGGGTCTTCGTTTCGTGCGAGGGCTTTCTCTAGTTGTGGCAAGCGAGGGCCACTCTTCATCGCGGTGCGCGGGCCTCTCACTATCGCGGCCTCTCTTGTTGCGGGGCACAGGCTCCAGACGCGCAGGCTCAGTAGTTGTGGCTCACGGGCCCAGTTGCTCCGCGGCATGTGGGATCTTCCCAGGCCAGGGCTCAAACCCGTGTCCCCTGCATTGGCAGGCAGACTTTCAACCACTGCGCCACCAGGGAAGCCCACTATTATATTATTAATGAAATAACTAGTACTTACTGGGTGCTTATTATGTGCCAGGTATTGTTCTAGGTTGTTCCATATAACAACTCATTTAATTCCCAGAACCAGTCTACAAGTATTGATAGATACACTGTTTTTATTTCACACAGTAAGCTCCCAGACAACTTTTTTTAACCTTCTCTCCTCCTCTTTTGTACTAGCACATCAGCATCAGCAGTCAATGTTTGTCAAGTGCCTAATAAGTTCTAATTTCTTACTTAAGTCAAGGCCATCAAATGGCATAACTCTGAGGGAGAGGCATTCATATGGTGATGTGTATGAATGGTGGCCCCTGGGGTGTGCAGAGGACGGGCTGGGCTGTCCAAACAGCTTAACTAGAGACAGTCTTTCCCCTTCTTCATAGAGTTTCTACGTGCTGTGGTCAAATTGGAGCACATCCAAATGGAGGATGCCATGCCCTGTAAGGTTCATTGTGAGGAACTACTTTCTAAGGAGTTTCCCATAATCCAGTGAGCTATCTGAGGGATGATCCACCATCACTGGAGATATCTATGACAACATTTAAGTCACCCTTTACTCCATCGTTCTCTGACATCGCAGGAGTGAGGCAACATGGGAACAGCATGGGTTTTGGGTTTGACAAAGCAGATTTAAATCCTTAGCACTGCTACATTACTAAATCGTGACTCTCGGAGGGTCTGTTTCTTAGTTGTAAATGGGAGTTACTTTTTCATAGGGTTGCCACAGGTATTAAATGAGATTGAGTAACTATAAGGCAGAACCTAGTGCTTGATGACTAGTGGTGATTAATAAATAGCAGCTGTTATTTTTACTACAGATACCATTTTCCAATAGGTATGTGGGGTTACAAGGATCTTAATAGGGAAAATGAGATAAACATAAATAATTGCAATACAGTAGGACAGCTACATGTGATGGGTATTCAAAAGCAGGAAAGAGATTACTTCCAGTCAATTATCAGGAAGACTTCCTCAGAAAGCAATGATGGGTTGCTTGGCAGAAGCCTTTTAAATGCTATTTTTTAGCATTTAAATAAATAAATAAAGCAAGCAGATGCAAATAATGTTCTGGATCTTGGCTCCTGGAAATTCGCACTACCCCAACCCTTTGAAGTTTTCAGCTTGAAATTCCTGCCATGCAGAGCACTTTCTACACTCTTTGCTCTTTCAGCCCTTCCAAACTTTTATAAGCACTCTAACTGAATTCCTTCCTGCATGAGTGATTTTTGTTTCCCTGACTGATGCATTGTGGTTTTAGAGAGTGAAGCTCGGGGATTCCAACATCAATGTTCCCTAGGCAGGCCAAGGTTGTTGAGGATCTCTCTCCAACTTTCAGAAATCTTCACACAGGATTTTGGAGTGCTGTGGGTCATGGCTCCTTAAGAGTGTAAGAGTGTTATGTTGTGCTAGCAAGAAATTTTTATCACTTTTATTTTTTTTTAACTCATCCGGCGTCCTAGAGTCAGCTTCCTATACTCAGACCTAAACCATCTACAAACTCTATGCCTGGGTTGTGCTTACTTGGGGCCAAAATATTTGCCATCCTGCAAATGGTAAGTTTATATTTATTGAGTACCAGTAATGTATTCAATAGAAAAATAGCAGCTATTTACAGATGCACCAGACAAAACCCAGCAGTGTTCCCATCCAGGAAGCACAAGAACAAGCTCTTCAGTGTTCCTGCCTAAACATATCATAAGGTCATAATGAGTGATGATGAATCCACTGGGCAACAGTGGAGCTGGTATTGACCTCAGGTTATGCAGCCCTCCAGGCTCGAGGCAATGACAATGAACTTAATTGTCTCTTTTGGAAAGAAGCAGTTCAATGCAGTAACTCCCGAAATGCCTGCTAAATGCTTATTATAGTCTCCTTTACCCCTTGGGACCTTTGCCAGCATATTTAAAAAGCCAAATTTGAGATCACTATGCAATACTCACTACTAACAATATGTGTTCTTTCCCAGGCAATGATTAATACACATAAAGGATTGTTAGCCGGGGAAAAAAACGTATTTAATCTTTAAAGATTTTCATAAAGCATTTTCCAAAGCCTGGCAGATCAACCCTAAATGGAATTTGTGGGAAAAAAATCAAAGCTGGATATGAATCACTGTATCAATCATCAAATATTGACATTTCATAGAGGCAGTAGGCATTAAGAAAAGAATAACAAAGGCAAGTGGTAGCCTCTTTTCCCTTTAAAAATGAATACAATAAAAGTTATTTATTTGCTGGGATGGCATGAAGATCCAGATCTTTCAGTCTACCAATTTTCCTCCATCATTTAGATCCACCAGACATGACTTTGAGCAGTTGGTACAGAAGTACTACAAGATGATGGCTTAAAAAGTTAACTTTGATCAATTAATTGTCTCAATTAATAATTAAGACAAAATTGTTTTACACTTCACCCCAGAAACACATACATCACCTATATAGTTCTTAAAGGATCTCAAACATCTAGTTGTTGTGAGAGTTTCACAACTGACACTTAGTAATCTCCCAAAGCAGCAGAGGCCTTGGGAGCGTGGTGACACCTCCAGATGAAGGTGATTATTGGATGTGGGGAACTTTCCAGCCCTAGGAGGCTTGTTGTCCTTTAGGTCTTTAGACACAGCTCTAGGATGTCCGCACCTAGACTTGGGGGCCTCCCAGTCTATGAACAGCTCATAAAATGGACAACTCTTGAATATTATACATGCCTGAGGCTCATTCAATCACCAGATACTCATTAATGTCCTACTATGAACCTACTGTAATTTTCCTAGGTGTAAAGCCCAAAATACTCTGTAACTCCTAGTCCGTATTTCTGCAAGAAAAGCAAGTCTCGAACAAGGGTATGTAAGTTTTCTTTTAATAAATGCTAAAAAGTGGGGGGTTTTTTTCTGGTAATTGTTGTACAAAGACAAATTCTAGAACCCAGTCATGAAAAGCATAAATTACTGACTATAGAGGAACCCACTAGTGAGTGTTTCTTATGTCAAGTCCAGATACTCCCTTTTCTTTTTGTTTTTTCTTTCAGCAACTCTCAGGGACTCAGCCCATTTCATCCAATTATCATTTAAAAATTTTTGCTTCCCTACAGGTTGAATTTAGACTGAGACACAAGTAAGGCTGTGTACATTCCTAATCTTCTTGCTATTCCCGAGGGCATGCGCTGTTTCCTGCAAATTGCTTTCAAGAGGTGACTGCAATCTACCTGCCAAAGTACAAAGTGCTGAGGAAAAGACTTACGCAAGAATATTGTGCTCAGCCAAGTTGCTATCTTTACATAGAGGAAATAGGCAGACATTTTCAAACATGCATTCAGATTCTATAGCTCCCACAAGCCTTAAAACACACACACACACACACACACAGACACACGCACACACACACACACACACACACACACACACACGCAGAGTAATGGAATAACTTCAAAGCAGGCATAAGTGGAGAAGGTTAAACAAATACTCAGGTAGTGAAGACTGAATCCATGTAAAAATAGATGTGTCTCATATCTTTTTCTTTCTAGTTGGCATGATTTTTATTCCACAAACTTAGCTGTGCAAAAAGTGTTACATTACTCAGTTTTCTTAAGTAATTAAACCTGACTGCAAGAAGCTATGTTGTCTGGATGGTGGGAAATTCATTGTCCGTTATTTCCTTATTTTTTGACGCTTTGTTTAATTGTACAATGTGAGCATGCTACGTGCAGTGTTCTGCACTTACTTTTTTTCTTTTTTTATTAAGACTATTTTTTCAGAGAAGTTTTAGGTTCATAGTAAAATTAAGAGAAAGGTACAGAGATTTCCCGTACACCCACTACCCCGACACATACGTAGCCTCCTCCATTATCAATACCCCCATCAAAGTGGTACATTTGTTACAACTGATGAACCTACACTGATACATCATAATCACCTAAAGTCCATAGTTTATATTACAGCTCACTCTTGTGAACATTCTATAGGTTTGGAAAATGTATAATGACATGAATCCATCATTATGGTATCCTAGAGTATTTTCACTGCCCTAAAAATCCTCTGTGCTCTGTCTGTTCATCCTACCCCGGCCCCCAATCCAGGCAGCCACTGATCTTTTACTGTCTCCATAGTTTCGCTTTTTCCAGAATGCTGTTTTTTTGGAATCATGCAGTATGTAGCCTTTTCAGGATGGCTTTTTTTTCACTTAGCAATATGCACTTAAGTTTATTCCACATCTTTCCATGGATTGATAGCTCATTTCTTTTAAGTGCTGAATAATGTTCCACTGTCTGGATGTACCACAGTTTATTTACCCATTCACCTACTGAAGGGTATCTTGGTTGCTTCCAAGTTTTGGCAATTATGAATAAAGCTGCTATAAACATCCGTGTGCAGGTTTTTGTGTGGAAGTGATTTATTTTGTCTGTTAGGCGCAGGCATAATGGAGGATTATGAGTTCATTGCAGGATTGCTCTCAGTTTAAATCCCTGTGATTCACCAGCGATCCCCTTATTATCCAAGCCTACGTAGTATTTTTGAAGCCAGAATTCTTGCTAACTCAGGGGTGAGAATTTTTGTGAGGGCTGTGAGCTCATAAAAACAACCCCACATAGCTTCTAAGACCCTACCAGCTACCTTCAACTGTAAGCTCTGTCAGGATGTAAATTTCTGTCTGTTTTGTTCATTGATGTATCCCCAGCAGCTATTGGCTCATAGTGTGTGCTAATAAATTAACAAATGACATCATGTATGCATGAATGCTGTCAGGGAGAGGGACATGCATTTCTGCCACTCAGCTCTCGGGAGCCTTGAGGAATCACTTCCTAGTTGGCTCTCTTTTCCCACTCCCACCCCACCTCCTCTCTCAATCCTCCTCCAGACTTGCCCCTTCCATATTTTTGAAATTTTCTTCAATAAACCTATATTAATTTTGTAATTGGAAATAACTAGATAAATGTAGGAATATTTATGCAATGATAAAGAGAATCTTTTCTCCAAAAATTTTTTTCTCCTTTTCTGTGGATTGTTGTCAAATTTGAAAGCCGATGTTTTATGTGATTATCTGTTGCTATATAAAAAGAACCATTAATCAATCCATTACATTTCCCTTACTATCATTGATATTGTGGGCAGTTAGGAATTACATTCATGTCTATATATTTAGATTATTTCACAGCAACCAAATGAATATGTGAAATATTATTTTTCTAATTTTGGTAAACAGAGTGTTTGAAAAGAAACAAAAATTCTCCATCCCTGTGGTTTTAGTAGGTGTCCAGCTGCCCAGAGCCTGGACACCTCCCTTTATCTTCTTTTGTTTTCTATAGCTATTTGGAAAATAATTTCATAATTTAAAAGAATACTTTCTCACCTTAAGTGATGCTAATTACAGACACATTCAGTTTTTATTTTAAGACTGAATTTAATATCATCATACTAAAAACAGTTTTTCTGGTGTTGCCATCTCAGTTTGGAGACCGAAAGGTACATTGCTGCTTATTCATTTAGTATAGAAAGATGTTTTCCAACATCTTAGAAATTGGAATACATTTTATTTTTAAAATAGAAATTGGTTTCCACATATAAGTGGTATCATATGGTATTTCTCTTTCTCTGTCTGACTTACTTCACTCAGTATGACAATCTCTAGGTCTATCTATGTTGCTGCGAATGGCATTATTTCATTCTTTTTAATGGCTGAGTAATATTCCATTGTATATGTGTACCATGTATTCTTTATCTATTCCTCCTAAAAAGAAATGATACAAATGAACTTATCTGCAAAACAGAAACAGACTCACAGATTTAGAGAACGAACTTATGGTTACCAGGGGGGAAGGAAAGGAGGGGAGGGATAGTCAGGAAGTTTGGGATTGACATGTACCCACTGCTATATTTAAAATAGATAACCAACAAGGGCCTACTGTAGAGCACAGGGTACTCTGCTCAATATTATGTAACAACCTAAATTGGAAAAGAATTTGAAAAAGAATAGATATATATATATGTATAACTGAATCACTTTGCTGTACACCTGAAACTGTCACAACATTGTTAATCAACTCCAATATAAAATTAAAAATTAAAAAAAAAAAGAAATTGGAGTCTGTGTCTGCTGATTTCCAAGATTTCCTATTGTAGTGGCTTCAGATATATTACCTGTGGGGATGAAGTAAATATGAAAGCATGACCTGGAGGCTGGAATCTGGGATAATTCAAAATAACCCCCAATTCTGATTTGCAATCTGACCCATGATAGGGAGAGTTGGGCAGTGAGGTTGTAACCTCTCCTAGATATTAGATCATAAAAGTTGGAGTATTCATCCTAGCTGTGTTAAAACACAAAGCCCAAACCTCAGGGTCTTGACAAAATAAAGCTTTGTGCTCAGTCAAATCACAGTCCGATTTAGATCGATGGGATGGCCTACCACCCAGGCATTCAGGCCCCTTTACCCTCTAGGGGCAGATGAATTTGGTGAGTTCTAAGTGAGGCAGTATCAGGGACAACTCTCAGATTGTGCATCTGAAGAGATGTCATTTGTTGAAACGGTAACTTTGGAGGCATCCACATGGAACTGTCAAGGAGACAGCTTGTAGGCTCTCCATCCAACTACAGCTCAGTTCCCAGGGAAGCCAGGTCTGGCACCAGCCTGTTGAGCTGACTCCAGTTCAAAACTGAGCGTGGTTCTATGAGACGTGTGCTAGGATGGCCGGCTTCTCAGCTGCTTTCTCGGGATTTAGTTGTAGAAATGAAGAAGAATGAGGGGGATGTATACACAAATGATTCACAAAGTGTGGTCACTGGACCAGCAGCAAGGTATCCTCTGGGACCTTATTAGAAATGCAAATTCCTGGGCCACCCCAGCCTTGCTGACTCAGAAACTCTAGGGGCTGGGCCCCAGCATCTGTGTTCTAACAAGTCCTCTGGGTAGTTCCGAGGCAGTTAAAGTTTGAAAAGTGCTGTCCTAGATCATCCACGAGGAAGATTTCGAGAGCTCCTTTGTGACTTCTTGTGTTGGCTGATTCGTTCAAACACGATTCCAGGTGCCAACTGTGCACCAGCCCCTGCCAGATTTTTCGTGGGCAGGACTGTCACTGTTTGCTCACCATCTCCACACCTCAGTCCCCTCCAGGCACAATTTCCATAATCATCCAGGGGAGGCACACTGTGGAATGTAAATCAGATTTAATACTTGCTGAAATTTAACAGGTTAGGAAGATAAATCTGCTGGAAAACATGCATGAAGCTCATTCTAATAAAATACAATGAACTCTGCATTACTCACCATTTATTTTTATTATTATCTTCACTAATATTCTCCCACATTTGCACTGGTAGTTAAATGTTGCCTGAAAATTAAATGTTTAGATTTCAAGTTCTGTGAAAGCAAATATGGTCTCCTCTAAATTTTGCAAAGTTAGCAAATTTGTGTAAATTAAGTTGGTGTTACCTGTGAAAAGAAAATCAACTGAGCAAAATTGACAATTCTTGTAAGCTTTTCCACCTTCCCCTTCCAGCTGTGGTTGGCAAAACGACAGTAGATGTGTAACAGAGTGAGTTCTTGAGAAACAAATTGGTGCCTTGTTTTGTTTCTTTAAAAAAAATATTTATTTATTTACTTATTTTTATTTTTGGCTGCATCAGGTCTTAGTTGAGCCACGTGGGATCTTTCACTGCGGCACACAGGGACTTCTCTCTAGTTGTGGTTCGTGTGCTCGGTAGTTGCGGCACACGGGCTTAGTTGCCCTGCAGCATGTGGGATCTTAGTTCCCCTGCCAGGGATAGAACCCACGTCCCCTGCATTGGAAGGCGGATTGTTAACCACTGGACCACCAGGGAAGTCCTGGTGCCTTGTTTTCTAATGAACTTGTTCTTTTCAATTTTTATTTTACATTGGAGTATAGTTGATTTACAATGTTATGTTAGTTTCTGGTGTACAGCAGAGTGATTTATTTATGCATATACATATATCTATTCTTTTCAGATTCTTTTCCCGTGTAGGTTATTATGAGTATTGAGTAGAGTTCCCTGTGCTCTACAGCAGGTTCTTGTTGGTTATCTGTCTTATATATAGTAGTGTGTATTTGTTAATCCCACCCTCCCTATTTATCCCCCCACCACCACCTTTCCCCCTTGGTAACCATAAATTTGTTTTCTAAGTCTGTGAATGTTTCTATTTCATAAATAAGTTCATTTGTATCATTTTTTAGATTCCACATATAAATGACATCATATGATACTTGTCGTTCTCTGTCTGACTTACTTCACTTGGTATGATAATCTCTAGGTCCGTCCATGTTGCTGCAAATGGCATTTTTTCATTCTTTCTTATGGCTGAGTAATATTCCATTATATATATGTACCACATCTTTATCCATTCATCTGTTGATGGACATTTAGGTTGCTTCCATGTCTTGGCTATTGTAAATAGTGCTGCAGTGAACACTGGGGTGCCTGTATCTTTTCAAAGTATGGTTTTCTCCAGATGTATGCCCAGCAGTGGGATCGCTGGATCATATGGTAGCTCTGTATTTAGTTTTTTAAGGAACCCCCATACTGTTCTCCGTAGTGGCTGCACCTATTTACATTCCCACCAACAGTGCAAGAGGGTTCCCTTTTCTCCACACCCGGTCCAGCATTTATCATTTGTAGACTTTTTGATGATGGCCATTCTGACCGGTGTGAGGTGATACCTCATTGTAGTTTTGATTTGCATTTCTCTAATATTAGTGATGTTGAGCATCTTTTCATGTGCTTTTTGAACTTTTACTCCTCTCCTTCACAGGAAAGGCAGCCAAGGTATCCGTCTTCCTGATTTCTGGGCTTACTTGGTACAAAGGTAGTTAGTAGTTTTTAGTATTCCTGGGGAAAAAAGAAGTTGCCACACTTTGGAGACATCCCCAAATAATGTTTTTGCAAACTGTTCTTGCTGTGTGCTCTCTGGAGCACCTACTCCCAAACACTTGAATAACCTGTGTTTTCACATGACTCTCTGAGGTTTGAGAACAATTGGTCTGACCCCACAGAGGATGGATCATGTGAAGAAGTTGCGGGTATGGTTGGTGCTTTGAGGGGAATAAGGCCTGGTCTGACCACAGAGCAAAAGAGTGAGATTCCAGGGGACTGAGAGAATGGGGGTTTCCAAAGGTGGTAGAGAACTGTGATCTCTTAGTACTGGAAATGGAATATTTCCTGCCGTATCAGTAAACAAAGGATGTCACGGTCATCAGCAATTGCAGCCCTCCAACCTGAACCCTGAGGGAACTCAGGAAGGAAAGAATACCTGCCATATAGCAGCCATCAGACTACAGCCAGTCCCTATGGCGAGCCTTGAGGAAACTCAGGATGTGAAAACACAGGATGCTGACCCCAGAGAGCTGAGGTGCGTATCAAAGGAATGATTTCAGTGAGCCCAGACTCTTGCATCTTCCCATACATAGAAAAGCGCTAAATTCCTTAACTTGGGATATCTGGTTTTCTTTAGTTTACAATAATCGTTGGATGTTCCCAACTACCTGCCCTTTGTTGCAAAACTTCTATATAACCTGGCTCTCCCCCTCATCTCCTCAGAGCAGTTCTCTCAAGGTTATTTGAGCTGCTACCTCCCGGGCTTGAAGTCCTAAAAATTTCCGCTGAATAAAACATAACTCTCAACTTTTAGCTTGTGAATATTTTTTTAAGTCCACAGTATTAAGTACCCTAGGCCTTTTACAATGGTGACTCCGTGGATGGCTGTGTTCTAACCGCTTTGCTGAGGACTTGGGGCCTGTAGTAATGCTGCCTGTGGCAAAGTGTGACACTGAGGAAGAGTTGACTCCAGGCTGGCGTCTCTAAATGGACCAGCATGACTGAGACAATGACCAGTTTTCCGTAAGACAAGATGAGGGCCTCATCAGGCCTCGCCCATATTCTTCTTGTGTTGTATGAATCCAAAGGTCTTGGTACAACCCAAGGTGAGACAGCAAGCTGTGAAAATTGACTGACTTTGAACTTCACACTCACTTTTTGAGTATGGCCTCAAACCTAACTTTGATTTGATTTAGAAAGGAAAATAAAAGCATTTCTTGTACTTTATCTTAGAGGAGTTCATGAATTTGCTCAAAATTATTACTTTTATTCTGCCTCCTGACATTCTTTCTGTCATATTTGGGAAACTCATTTCATCTTGTTTTATGGTTTCTACCATCCTGTTTCATACCTTATATTTGCATTATGTTTCCCTAGGTGAAACGTAAGGTTCAGGTCTTTCTCTCCCCAGCAATACGGCAGTGGACAAACAGAGAACCAAGCAATCAAGATGGTCAGGCTAATTTTAGAGTCCAAATTTTGTAGATTGGCTTCTGTATCTAGCAGACTCTTGATGCCTCCCTGACATTCCTTATCTGCATTCAGGCCTGACTTCTAAAGACCAGCACTTGTGTGTGTGTGTTTTAGATTTTTGTTTTTCCTAAGGGCTTTCTCTGTCACCGGATTCTGCTTTCTCCATGCCCAAGGCAAGATGGAAGTGTGTGAAATCTACACGTCCTCCCACTCCCAGTGGCTCTTACCCAAGGTCAATGCGAGTCAGAGTATAAGTACCCCTGCTCCCTCGCTCTGTAGGCAGGGTAACTACTGCATATGCTATGCATTGGCTCCTGGAGCTGCCCAGTGGTTAAGTTCCAGGCACTGCCTTGATAACCTACTTAATAATGGACACTTTATTGGCTCCCTTCCTTTCCCTCCCTTACTTTCCCACTTCCCTACTGGTATTTCCCGGTATCACCTCCCAAGTGAATTATTTCCACTCAAATTCTTGTCTCAGGCTCTTCTCCTGGAAACACCTAAACTATGAAACTATGTCCCTTTCATTCTGGCTTATTTATGCATCAGGGCTCTTTGACTTGTGTCCAAAATTTCAAAAATGAAGAAAGGGTTCAGTCCTCTTCACTCTTGTGTGCATGAGCATAAAGTCTTCTAGGGGGCTTCCCTAGTGGCGCAGTGGTTGAGAATCTGCCTGTTAATGCAGGAGACACGGGTTCGAGCCCTGGTCTGGGAAGATCCCACATGCCGCAGAGCGGCTGGGCCCGTGAGCCACAACTACTGAGCCTGCGCATCTGGAGCCTGTGCTCCGCAATGGGAGAGGCCGCGGCAGTGAGAGGCCCGCGCACCGTGATGAAGAGTGGCCCCCGCTCGCCGCAACTAGAGAAAGCCCTCGCACAAAAACGAAGACCCAACACAGCCAAAAATAAATAAATAAATAAATTTATAAAAAAAAATAATAATAAAGTCTTCTAGGAAGAATAGTTGTTAAGTAATTTGCTCTTATGGTTCATTTTTTAATTTACTAATTTGCAATTGAACAGAGAAAACAAAAATTTTATTCTCTTAAATACAAACATTGAGTGCCTGATGAACACAAAATTGTGAACCCAAGCAGGACTCTGTGAGGCTCCTGGGCACAAAAGCCTTTCTGTGTCCCCCATTTCTTGATTACAGGAAATAGGCTTCATTCAGCCTCCATGACTTTCCCTGAGTTCCAGCAGGCAGGTTCAAACAGTTGTTAATCAGGGAAGGGAGGGGATGCAGAGACAAGGGAGGAACAGTCAAGAAACAACAGTGCAGCCTTGGGGCAGGGTCCTGGTTCCCCCTCAAGGGGTACACGTAACAATATCTTTGAGCTGTTTTGCTGACACTGAAACCCCCACCAGGTGGGAGAAGTTAACTGTATGCTGCCCACAAGCAGGTAGACCCCAGACCAGTTGGAACCAGAAGGTTGAATATGCCAACTCCCGGTTACCTCACTACCAACCAATCGGAAGAATGTCCTCAAGCTGATCACATCCTCCCCTTTGAACCATTGCTATAAAACTCCTCACTACCCCCTTCAGGTTGGGACACACAGTTTGGAAGGCATTAGCCCCCTGTGGCCCTCTTTGCTGGCAAAGCAATAAAGCTATTCTTTTCTATTGGGTTGGCCCAAAACTTCGTTCAGGTTTTTCCATAAGATGTTATGGAAAAACCCGAACGAACTTTTGGGCCAACCCAATGATTCACCCAAAACTCTGTCTCTGAGATTTAATTCGGTGTTGGAGTGCAGAGGCCGGATTTGGCTTCAGTTGTACTAGGCAACATGGAAGATGTAGAAACTTTGACCTGGAAGTCCACATCACGCGTCAGGAAAAAGGAGATGCTTCAGGTGACATAAACATAAATCCCAAGGGCTGTGGGATTCCTGTGTGGGTACAGTGTAATAGTCTTTGAGGCTGGCTTTAGTCATGGGAAGATCTCAGAACAAGTCAATAGTTTAAGAGATGAGAAGAAAAGGCAGGAAGAATGGAGAAATATAAACATCACAATCAGAATTTGTGTTAACAGATGTTGGTTCAAGGGACTAAATGGGATACCATACAATTTTCTTAAAAAAGTGTCATGTTTTTATATTTAGCCAGATCAGAAAGCAGGTGCCACTCAAACCTTTAAAATCTGGAAGCAAGTCAATTAGCGCTGTTTAATTTCTTTGTATTCTATTTAAAACGATGCCAGCGTATTCAAATGGGATTAATGCTAACAATGGCTAAAAGAACAGAGCAAAATTTGGTGGTTGATTTAGATCTCTAAGCATTCATCACTTTTCCTCTAGAGGAGTAGAGTTGAGACGGTGTATAGGGGAGCCAGCAAAACAAACACCTCCCACTTCTTTGTTTCACTGAATTAATCCTCCTTGTGAAGAATGAGGTGGCTCCCTGATTTGTTAATGGGATGCAGCACATTTCCCCTCCGTGTCCCTGGCTGAGAGCAAGTCTGCTCAACAGTGACCAAGAGTCATCCTGTTGATTGATTTTACTAACTGCAGAACTTATGTGCCTCTCTAGATGCTTGGGCTGAAGGATCAACTAGTAATTTGTGTTCTAATCATAAAAATAGTTTCCAGTTGAAGTAGAATGAAACCTTTTCATCTTTTTCTTTTCCCTTTTCAATCTTTGCCATTTTTCTAGGAACCACTAAACTGGCTTGAGTTCAGGCATGACTGCCTTATGCAAATACAAACAAACTAACTGTGACCTTATAGTACTTGAGACCTAGGGAGTTTGAAATTAATGCTAACATATTTGTCTTCTTGGCTTGGAAGTAAGAAAATCTAGTCTCTTATTTTTGGAATTGTCACAGGCTTATTGTGAAATGTCTTGAGAGAGTCGCTTATTCTCATTCCCACCCCTCCTAGCCTGATTCTTGAATTCATGTGGAAGGAGTATTAAAAATCCAAATTCTTCTCAGACCCAAGCTTCTTGTTTGTAATTTAATATACCTTCTCAGGATTAAGGTGCCTTTTGTAAATAACTGTTTAGATCGCTGTTGACTGAAAAAAATTGCACAACCTAAAAGCTAAATTATGCTTAATTTGTCAGACTTTCTGAGGATTTAAGCCTGGGAGCCAGCCTCTCAGATCGCTCTGAGGGTTTGCTCCGAAGAGATAAGGGACGAGCCAGGATATATAGAAGTTTTTCAACAAAAACCAGGTAGTTGGAATATCAAAAGTTTACTGTTAATTAAAGAAAAACAGGCATCTCGAGTTGATGAATTTAGTGCTTTTCTGTGTATGACGATGCAGGAGTCTAGGCTCACAAATCATCCCTTTGATGTGCACCTTAACTATCTAGGGCGGTATCCTGTTTTTCTCCATCCTGAATCCCCTCAGGGTGCACTATCAGGGGCTATCTAGGGCGGTATCCTGTTTTTCTCCATCCTGAATCCCCTCAGGGTGCACTATCAGGGGAGGATGCCAGCGGTTGATGGCTTGATGGCCACAACATCCTTTGTTTACTGATATGGCAGGTGACATTTTTCATCCACAATGCCATCGTTTTTAGATAAGAATAGATCTAATTTTAAAAGCCTCCCAGAGAACTAAATTCATCCCTAGAAAAACAAATCTTTGTTTAACCACCATTGCGTTCAGTAAATTTTCTCATCTTACTGGCCACCCTGCAGAAAATGGGAGAAGAAAGGAAGAGGCAAGATAAACCATGGCTCTAGAAGGCAGTTCGGAGTTAATTTGAGGGGTGGTGGTTGGGTGGTGGTGGAGAGGGTTTTGTGGGTGTGACCTGAACTAACGCTGGTTATTGAAATTGATGTTAAAGCCTGCCAAAATTCAAATTCAAGGTTTTCACGTGTCAAGTTTTAAATTTCAACTTTTGGGAATTCCCTAGTGATGCAGTGGTTAAGAATCCGCCTGCCAATGCAGGGGACATGGGTTTGAGCCCTGGTCCAGGAAGATCCCACATGCTGCAGAGCAACTAAGCCCTTGTGCCACAACTACTGAGCCCGCACACCACAACTACTGAAGCTCATGCGCCTAGAGCCCATGCTCCGCAACAAGAGAAACCACCGCAATGAGAAGCCCGCACACCACAATGAAGAGTAGCCCCCGCTCGCTGCAACTAGAGAAAGCCCACGTGCAGCAATGAATACCCAATGCAGCCAAAAATAAATAAAATTTTAAAAAAAATTTCAACTTTCAACAAGCTGCAAATAGACCCGATCCAAGTATGACAACTCTGGAGTAAGGCTAGGATAGAAGGAAGCAGATACAGCAATTGATATGTATCCCAGATCTGGCCCAACTTTTGCTGCAGGAATGTCAGATAGTGAGTGGCTATGATGAAGGAATTGAAATCTGAAAATAATTCCAATCCCCAAACCACAGTGGATATCAGTAATTAATTTCCTTATATCTAACAGCTATGCCCACTTCAATGGTAGACCCTGCATTATATACCCCTTTCCCCATCCTTGGGAGTGGACTTCTCTCCTAGTTGCTAGGAGTGTTGCTGAAAGGCTGCCCTCAGCTCTCAGACTCTTGGAGAGATGGACTCAGCTGTAGAGACCTGCCTCATCCAAGTTCATGCTCTATTTTCAGGGTCGTCCTCCTCCAGTGACTGATGGGTATGGGGTGTAAAGATTTTTAAGGTTAGTCCTTGTTTAATAAACACTTGATGTCAAAAGCTCAGTATCTGTGCACAAGCACTGAATTGAATCTCAGAGACAGAGTTTTGGGGGAAGTAGAAAAGAATAACTTTATTGCTTTGCCAGGCAAAGGGGGACACAGCAGGCTCCTGCCCTCGAAATCCATGTGTCCCAACCAAGGGGAGTTTGGTGAGAAGTTTTATGGCAATTGTTCAAGGGTGGGTTTGCTGATAAGATTAGGGTGTGTTCAGGGCCTGCAGTCCTTTAACCTGGTCTCAGGTAATCTTCTTGATGAGCTTCTCCAGTTCCTTTAGTCTGGCCTCAGGTGGTCTTTCTCATATGAAGAATGCTGACATCTTCCATTTGCTGGGTTTTAATTCTATATAGGACTTAAAGACATTGTTACGTGTACCGCTTGAGGGGGAACCAGGACCCTGCCCCAAGGCTGCACAATTGTTTCTTTGCTGCTCCTCTCTTGTATCTCCATCCCCTCCCTTCCCTGATCAGCAGCTCTTTGAATCTGCCCTTTGGAACTCAAGGAAGGTCAAGGAGGTTGCATGAAGCCTATTTCCTACAAACAAGAAATGGGGGACACAGAAAGGATTTGTACCCAGGAGGGTCCCACAGGGTCCTGCTCCAGTTCATACAAACATGTGTGAGTTTGTTTTGGGGTTTTGAGGAATTTTTTCCCATTGACCTGCTATGTCTCTCTCTATTCCAGTACCCCACTGCCTTAATTACCATAGCTTTGTAACAGGCCTTGGTGCATGGTAGGTGACTGACCTCTCTTTTTCTTTCTTCAGTGATTTCTTGACTCTTTTAAGTCTTTGCACTTATAAATAAAGTTTAGATTGAGCTTTTCAGGTTTTATTAAAAGTCCTATTGGAGTTTGATAGGAATTAATTTAGATCTTGCGATACAGCTGGAGAGAGTCCACAACTTTACAATGTTGTCTTCCTATTTATCGACATAATATGTCTCTTCAGTTATTTGTCTTCTGTAATGTCTTTTCATCAGCTTTATAATTTTCTCCTTAAAGATTTTGTATATTTGACAGATTTATTTTTATGTTACTTATATTTTTGAGCTACTATAAACAATTATGTTTATTATCATATTCTTTTTGTTTGTTACTGATGTCTAGAATAATACTGATTATTGATTTTATATTTATTCACCTTGCTGAGCTCACTAATTAATTTTCATAATATGCCTGCAGTTTCTTTTTTTTTTAATAGACAAGAGTATTATCTGTGAACACCATCAGCTTTTCTTTTCAATTCCTCTGTCTTTTATTTATCTTTCTTACTCTCTTGTGTGAGATAAAAATTCCAGTGCAATGTTTAATAGAAGTGGTAATAGGATGCACTCTTATTTTTTCCTGATTTTAAAGGAGATGCTTGGAATATTTTTCCATTAAGTAGGTATATTGTAAGCATTTTTTTTCTACTTATTATTTAACACACTAAGAAAATTTCCTTCTATTTATAAATCAATAGGAGATTATAGCTTGAACAAGTGTTGAATTTTATGAAAGGCTCTTTCAGTAGCTGCTTAAATAATTATTTGGTTTTCTTCTTTTATTGGTTAACACAATAAATTCTGTTAATAAACTTGTCTGATGTCAGACCAACTTTGAATTCCTGGAATAAGTCCAGTTTGGTCATGATAAATTGTCTTTTTATAAAACTTGCTGCTAAAATTTAGCTTAGGCTTTTCATATGTGTGCTTTGAAGACCCCCTACAAAAACAGCATGGACCCTCCCCAAAATTTGGTTCAGCAGTGAAGACTGATGATAGCACGTTTCCGATGTCAGTCAGTCAGGTGTTTTGATGTTTGGTGTTTGACTCATGATGGCGTTTAAGTCATCTCTCCGCCTTCTCCTCTGTTCTGCATCTGGGCAAACTGATAAAAAAACCTGGGTGCTTCTTCCTCTGGAGCAGCTGGGGTTTTAAACCGCACAAGCCTTTGCCTGTGTGTGGAAACCCCCACTCCAGCCCACTCCCTAGCCACAGTGAAAACTGCAAGCCAGCCTCCTTTTCTTGTTCTCTCAATCCGTTTTTGGAACAGTTCGGGAAGCCTGCCTTGCCCTCTCCTAATAGCCTCACTGTGTGAATAATTAACGTTTTCATACCCTCTTGGTGTGTGTGGGTGTCATCAGTTTTACATTAGAAACAGATTTTGAGTAGGGGTCCATCCATCCTTCATCTCTATTTTGGACACAAAACAAGCTAATGAATGAGATGGAATTGTAATTTTACTTTTGCTATCTTTGCCTGGCTTGAGTATCAGAGTTATACTAGACTTATTAAATGAGTTGATAAATGAAAAACTTCCTTCTAGAGAGGAGTTTATGTAAGATTAAACTTATCTGTCCCTTATTTTTTTTTTTTTTAATTTTATAGCTACTTTATTTATTTATTTATTTATTTATTTATTTATTTATTTATTTTTGGCTGTGTTGGGTCTTCGTTTCTGTGCGAGGGCTTTCTCTAGTTGCGGCGAGCGGGGGCCACTCTTCATCGCGGTGCGCGGGCCTCTCACTGTCACGGCCTCTCTTGTTGCAGAGCACAGGCTCCAGACGCGCAGGCTCAGTAGTTGTGGCTCACGGGCCCAGTTGCTCCGCGGCATGTGGGATCTTCCCAGACCAGGGCTCGAACCCGTGTCCCCTGCATTAGCAGGCAGACTCTCAACCACTGCGCCACCAGGGAAGCCCCTGTCCCTTATTTTTGATGGAACTCATCTGTAAAACCTGGATAAGAATACTTTATGGGTAGTTTTTTAAACTATGAATTTAATTTCTTTAAGGATTTTAAGGTGATTCAGGTTTTCAATTTTTTTTTTCTTTCTTTTTTCTTTTTGAATTTTATTTATTTTTTTATACAGCAGGTTCTTATTAGTCATCAATTTTATACACATCAGTGTATACATGTCAATCCCAATCGCCCAATTCATCACACCACCACCCCCACCCCCACCCCTCTATTTTTTTTCAATCTGAGAAAATGAGAAAATTTTCCAAATTTCCTGGGTTAAAATGTATGGTTGTAGTGGTGGTATATAGGCAGGAGGGGAAAGGGGTCTGGGGGTCTCTTTTATAAGGGCATTAATCCCATTCATGAGGGCTCCATCCTCATGACCTAAGCACCTCGCATAGGCTCTTTAACTTTTTTTAAAGATGTTTTGTGATTTTTGGTGTACAAGTCTAACACATCTTATGTTAAATTTATTCCTACATATTTTTTTGATGTTATTATAAATAAGATTGCTTTTTAAATTTCATTTTTGGATTGTTCATAGCTAGTGTATAGAAATACAATTGATTTATGTATATTAATGTTATATCCTGCAACCTTGTTTTTTAGTGAGTTCCTTATGATCTTCTATGTATAAGATCATGTTATCTGAAAATAAGGATAGTTTTTACTTCTTTTAAAAATATAGATGTCTTTTCTGTCTTTTTTTGAAAGTTACTAATTTTGTACTTAATTTGTTTAATAGATACAGGCCTATTCAGATTATTTCTCCTTGTATTTTGGTCGTGTGTCTTTTAAGGAATTGGTACCCTTAAGTTATCAAATTTTTGGCAATAGCATTGTTCATAGCATGCCTTCATTATCTTTTTAATGTTCGTGGAGTAAATAGTGATGACCTTTCTTTAATTTCTCATATGTATATCTCTCTTTATTCTTGGTTTCTTCTTGGTGTTTCCTCTATTTCTTGGTTAGCCTGGCTACAGGCTACTCAATTTTATTGTTCTTAAAGAACCAGCTTTTGATTTTGTTGATTTTCTCTACTGTTTTTGACTTCATTGCTTAATTTTAGTTAGTTCCTATCTTCTTCTTGCTTAGGCTTAATTGAGCATTTTATGTGATTTTATTTTTTCTCCTCTTAGCATATCAATTATACAGGCATAGCTTGTTTTATTGTGCTTTGCTTTACTGCAACCCTGCATCGAACAAGTCTATTGGCACCATTTTCCCAACAGTATTTGTTCGCTTCATGTCCCTGTGTCACATTTTGGTAATTTTCACAATATTTCAAACTTTTACATTGTTATTTTATTTGTGATGGTGATCTGTAATCAGTGATCTTTGATGTTACTATTGTAATTGTTTTGGGGTGCCACAGACTGTGCCCATATAAGACAGTGAACTTAATAAATGTGTGTGCCTGACTGCTCCATCTACTTGCTGTTCCCCCATCTCCCTCCCTCTCCAAGGACCACCCAAGTCCCCAAGACAAAACAATATTGAAATTTGCCAGTTAATAACCCTACAATGGCCTCTAAGTGTTCAAGTGAAAGGAAGAATCACGTCTCTCACTTTAAATCAAAAGCTAAAAATTATTACCCTTAGTGAGGAAGGCATGTCAAAAACCAAGATAGGCTGAAAATTTGGCCTCTTGCACCAAACAGTTAGCCAAGTTGTGAATGCAGAAAGTTCTTGAAGAAAATTAAAAGTGCTGTTCCAGTGAACACACAAATATTAAGAAAGCGAGCAGCCTTATTGCTGATATGATGAAGGTTTTAGTGGTCAGAATGGAAGATCAAACCAGAACCATAACATTCCCTTAAGCCAGAGCAAGGCCCTAACTCTCTTCAATTCTGTGAAGTGTGAGAGAGATGAGGAAGCTGCAGAAGAAAACTTTGACGCTAGCAGAAGTTGGTTCATGAGGTTTAAGGAAAGAAGCCATCTCCATAACATAAAAGTTCAAGGTGAAGCAGAAAGTGCTGATGTAAAAACTGCAGCAAGTTATCTAGAAGATCTAGGTAAGATAATTCATGAAGGTGAATGATTCTAAACAATAGATTTTCACTGTAGATTAAACAGCCTTCTACTGGAAGAAGATTCCATCTAGGAATTTCATAGATAGGGAAAGTCAGTGCCTGACTTCAAAGCTTCAAAGGACAGGCTGACTCTCTTGTTAGGGGCTAATGCAGCTGGTGACTTGAAGAAGAAGCCGATGCTCATTTACCATCTGAAAATCCTAAGACCCTTAAGAATGATGCTAAATCTGCTCTGCCTGTGCTCTGTAAATGGAACAACAAAGCTTGGATGACAGCACATCTGTTTACAGCATGGTTAACTGAATACTTTAAGCCCACTGTTGTGACCTACTGCTCAGACAAGAAGCTTCCTTTCGAAATACTACTGCTCATCAGCAGTGCACCTGGTCACCCAAGAGCTCTGATGGAGATGTACAATGAGATCCATGTTGTTTTCATGACTGTTAACACAACTTCCATTCTAAAGTCCATGGATCAAGGAGTAATTTTGACTTTCAAGACTTACTACTTAAGAAATACATTTTGTCAGGCGATAGCTGCCATAGAGGGTGATTCCTCTGATGCATCTGCACAAGATAAATTGAAAACGTTCTGGAAAAGATTCACCATTCTAGGTGCCATTAAGAACGTTCATGATTCATGAGAAGAGGTTAAAATATCTACATCACCTGGAGTCTGGAAGAAATTGATTCCGACCCTCGTGGATGACTCTTCATTGGAGGAAGTAACTGCAGATATGGTGGAAATAACAAGAAAACTAGAATTAGAAGTGGAGCCTGAAGATGTGATTTAATTGCTGTAATCTCATGATAAAACTTGAATGGATGAGGAGTTGCTTCTAATGGATGAGCAAGGAAAGTGTTTTCTTGAGATGGAATCTACTCCTGGTGAATATGCTGTGAAGATTGTTGAAACAACAAAAAGGGTTTAGAATATTACATAAATTTAGTTGATAAAGCAGGGGCAGGATGTGAGAGGATCAACTCCAATTTGAAAGAAGTTCTACAGTGGATAAAATGCTATCAAACAGCACTTTGTGCTACAGAGAAATCTTTCGTGAAAGGGAGGGTCAATTGATGTGGCAAACTTCACTGTTGCCGTATGTTAAGAAATTGCCACGCCCACCCCAACCTTGAGAGCAGCCAGCACCCTGGTCAGTCAGCAGCCATCAACACTGAGGCGAGACCCTCCACCAGCAAAAGGATTACGACTCACTGAAGGCTCAGATGATGGTTAGCATTTGTTAGCAATAAAATGTATTTTAATTAACATATGCACATGTTAAGACATAGTGCTATTCTACACTTAATAGACTGCAATATACTGTAAACATAACTTTTATATGCACTGGGAAACCAAAATATTTGTGTGACTCGCTTTACTGGGATATTCATTTTATTGCGGTGGTCTGGAACTGAACCTGCAATATCTTCAAGGTATGCCTGTCCTCCCTTAAAAATTTTTTTGTTTTAGTTTTTGTGTTATAGTTTCTAATATACACGGCAGAGTGAAAACTTTCTCTACCAGTAATAAGCTGGGGCAATTTTAGAGCAAATATTGCTTATTTCTCATCTCTGGATACCAGTATCTTTTATTGCTTGATGTCCAGGGGCTTGAAAACCTTTGCTTCATATATTTTTTCTGCTGTAGTTTTATAAACTGTTTTAGATGCAATACTTGTTACTCCATCTTGGGTAGAAGTGGGATTTTGTCAAGTATATATATCAGCTTCAAATGAACACGTTTTTATTACTTATGCTTTAGTAAACTTTATGTTCTACATGGAAATAAATTTGAGACGCTCCTAGTTGTACAGTCAGCCTCTTACACTTGTGGATTTGATTCCATGTGTTTATTTCAAGAGTAAGTTCCCAGTGATTTGAGACCATTCAAGCTTCCTTCAGGTGCAGCTGAAATTCCAAATCCTGAGATAGTGCATATTGCTGCCCTTAAACAATAGGTTGAAAATAAACAGTGATAACATAGAGATTGTAAAAATGAAAAAGCAGAACTTGAGTTGCTTTCATTCTGTTATTTTACATGATAACTTGAAGCTTTTGATTTGTGTTTAAAATCTAAAAGAATGAAGCAGATGTGACCTGTAAGGGATAACATTCTTATTTGGCAAGTATAAATTTTAGTTCACATGTGAAATATTTTACTATTTTGAGTAGTATACTTTACATTAAAATTTAGTATTTTAAATCTATTCTTTTCAAACTAAGGAACAAATAAAAATACTATTGCTTATTATTTCATGATTACTAATGAAAATATCATTTTGAAGAGGGGATTGTTTGAAAAATAAAACACTGTGGTTGTCAAATGTCTTAGGTTTGTCACTGTGCAAAGGATATGTTCAGTTGGATCACTGCAGTCAAGAAAGTCCAAAGCCATGGTTTCCCACTAGGTATTTATAGTTTATTTAAAATCACCTAAGTAATAAAATATTTTATCAATAAGGGGTCATTTCTGTTATAACTAATATTTTAAAAAAATTTTTATTGTATGGTTGATTTACAGTGTTGTGTTAGTTTCAGGTGTACAGCAAAGTGAATCAGTTATACATATACATATATCCACTCATTTTTAGATTCTTCTCCCACATAGGTTGTTACAGAGTATTGAGTAGAGTTCCCTGTGCTATACAGTAGGTCCTTGTTGGTTATCTATTTTATATACAGTAGTGTGTATATGTTGATCCCAATCTCCCAATTATCCCTCCCCACCTTTTCCTCCCTGGTAACCATAAGTTTGTTTTCGAAATCTGTGAGTCTGTTTCTGTTTGGTAAATAAGTTCATTTGTACCACTTTTTTAGATTCCACATATAAGCGTTATCGTATGATATTTGTCTTTCTCTGTCTGACTTCACTCAGTATGACAATCTCTAGGGCCATCCATGTCACTGCAAATGGCATTATTTTGTTCTTTTTAATGCCATAACTAATATTAAGTGGTGACAAATCTGACATTCTATCTTCATCAGGTTTCCAAGGAACATACCTAGAAAGTTCGCTCAAGATCAAATTTATCCATAGAATAGGACAAAGTGTTATATTTACCCTTTACCAAGATGTGTGTACCTAAATATTTATAATTTTATGAAAATGCATGATGAATACCCAGAGTGAGGTATAAAATTATGGGAATTTGTAGAGTGGTGATTAATTCCAACTGGAATGATGGGAGAAGGTGAAAGCTTCCTAGGGGGTGCGAATTTTAGTTAAAGCCTCGAAAAAATGATCAGGAAGATTTCCAAGGGTGAAAAAGAGAGTTCTTAGATGCAAGTGTAGGCTGAGGGGTATTCCTAGGAGGGGGCCTGCCTGCTTACTACTAAAAAAATGAGTTTCCTTTGAAAGCTTTATTTACCCCTAAAGTTTACTTAGGCTTTCCTATGAGAATGGAATAGTAAGAACAAAGGTTATTAGATGATCTTTTAAGGTTTCAATCAGTGGATTATTAATCCACTTTCAGAATCTAGTGCCATATTCCATGAGATGAAAAGAGTCCTCCCAAAATGGACTATTCCGCTTTCTCAGATTTTTTTCAACTTGAACTGATATTAAGGGAGAAATTATGATGCATTCTTCCAAAAGAATTAGGACCTGCTTCTATTTTGAATGATTTCTACATTTCTAGGCAGCACAGAGTCACCACAGAACTCTTTCCTAGTAAATATTAAATGGAATGGCAGCATGAATTCTTTCCGTTTTTGTTCCAAGAGAAGGGTAACGGTTTCACAATTTTTTTTCTTTCCCCCTTAATGGAAGTCATCAATTACACAAGAGGATATGATGGCTTTTAGGAATCTAAAACCATGAAATTAAATGTAATTACTTTGTCCCTTTTTCTTTTCAAAGCCATTTGTGTTAAAAAGTTAGAAATTAAATGACTCTAAATTAAAAGGCACGCTTTTGGCGTTTTTGTAAGATGAGCAAAAATTCTTCTAAGAAATAAATGCTAGTTGAATGGGCAGGGCGGAATGGGGAGGCACTCAGTGTGCCCTGTCAATCTCCGTTTCACTGCTATCTCCTTTGTATTTCAACTCACTACCTCAAAGTTTTGGACAGCCGTAAAATGCACTGCTGATACTAAATGGGCCACCTACTGAAGTGTAGTGACTGGAACAGAATTATTTAGACACAAGTGCAGACTAACACATTTTCTCCTTGGAAATAGACCTCCTTAGTGAAGATAAAATTGAACAGAGTTTTTCTACATTAAAAAAAAAAAATCAAGAAATTCTCACATAATTTTAGAAACAGCAAATATCTCTCCTTGGTGTTTCCAAACATCAGCAATACAAGGAGAAGCTAGAAGGAGGCACTGTGAGAGTGGTATTTTTTTCATTTTTAATTGAATCGAATTCTTATGTCTTGGAGGAAGAACAAACCTGCCTTTTATTAGCCTGCCCTAATAAAAGCTTTAATTATCTTGCTTAATCAACAATCTGCTTCTCATTATTAAAGACAAAGGAGAAATTACCCCGTGGAAGCTCTTTCTCCATTCTTGTCATCATGAATGTTGAAATAATTGCAATATTTCAGAAGACAAATGGATGTGTGGCATTTAAACAGATGTTAAAGGAAGAACCCAGTCCTAGTTGAGTTAATTGGCCCACAAAAATTCAGAAACTTTTTAAAACAGATTGCAAATGACTTAATTAATATGAAAGCCTATGTGTTTGTAAGTTATATACCAGTTTCCTCAGTGATTTGATGACAAGTCAAAATTCTGTTGGATTCCATCATGACCTTGTTTTCATTAGAAGATGCTTTGTGTGAAGGGGTGCTTCTTCACTTCTCTTTGTAATTAGTTAGGAATCCTACACAGCTCAGAAAAAAAAAAAATCTAAACTACTTATTGGCTTCAAGGCTCCTCTTAAGAATAGGTGCTTGTATTACATAATAGGAGCATGCTTTTTTCTTTCATATGTCATTTCTTGAAATGTGCACAAAAGTTGGGCCCTGTAAGACTGCTACCTCCCAGATATATGTGCTTGAAGGATGATACAAATTTAATTGAAGAGTTTGTTTTTACATCTGTGTAAATGTAAGCAGCAGCAATATATTGTAGTCTTTAAGTACACGTCTCCTGGAATGTTTGACCTGGATTTCTTTTTACTCATTATGTGCTTTGGCTAAGATAATTAATGAATTAATCCAGTATTTCAACACCAAGTATCTGTGAGACAAAGGATATACCTCCTGGACCTAATAGTCCAAGTATTTGCTAACAGACAAAAAATCCAAACAACAAAACAAAACCCATCATTATGACTGCATTTGTGCTTTGAAGGAAGTATACATGGTGATGGGAGAGTATATAAAAGGGAACTTTGTGGGTTTTGAAGAGTCAGGACAAATGTTTCAGAAGGAAGCATTTCAGTTGATAGCTGAAGAATGAGAGGGATTTATTACTTTGGAAGGATTGGGGGTGGGAACTTTCTCTGCAGAGTGCAAAACACATGCAAAGCTTTGGAATAATTTTTAATATCCCCTCTCCCCAAACACACACACTCACCCTCATTCTCTCTCTTTCTCTCTCTCTCTCCTTAAAATGTCCTACTTTTGACAATACATTTTGTGGACCCTTTACTTATAATTCTATGTTAAGGATGACGGCTTTAAGAACAATGGGAAATGTTCTTTGTGTTTGTTTGTTTTGAAGCAGGGGCTTGTTGTGTTTATATTTGTATTTCATAAAGAAAATGCTTCATAATTTGGAAAGGAATTCATCCCTTGCTAATTGGCCAAGGGGATGACACCATTCCAAGGGAGAGACCGATGACAGCTTCGGGGAGGGAAGTTGTTATTAGTGGAGATGAGAAGACATAGATGAACCAAAGATGCACTCAGGAAGTAAAATGATGAGCCTGTGGCGATGGATGGCACAGGCTGGAGGAGAGGGAGGTACTGAGGATGGCTACTGAGTTTCTGGATGAGTGCCATCTGCTAAGATAAAATGCCAAGTGATAGAACCAGGTCTGGAGGGAAGGCCAAGTTTGTTTTAGGAGAGTCTGAGTTTGAAGTGCCTTTGGAGCATTCAAGCAAGAGAGGTACATTTTGATATATGTGTCTGAAACTCATATCAGGCACAGAGATGTGAATTTGCTGCTAATGGCATGGAGCCTAGAATTTAGATGGGATTGAATAGAACAGAGTTTCTCAGCCTCAACACTACTGACCTTTGGACCGGCTCACGCTTTGTTGTAGGGGATTGCCCTATGCATTGTAGGATGTAGAGCAGAATCCCTGGTTCTATCCCCTAGAAGCCAGTAACGTTCCCTTCT
The DNA here is from genome assembly GCF_028021215.1 of Eschrichtius robustus. NCBI lineage: Eukaryota > Metazoa > Chordata > Mammalia > Artiodactyla > Eschrichtiidae > Eschrichtius > Eschrichtius robustus. Next base: position 4,935,885 of record NC_090829.1, read on the forward strand.
CAGCTGTGATAACCAAAAAACATCTCCAGATATTGCCAGATGTGCCTGGGGGGATGGGGGGATGAGGACAAAGCTTCCTCCTTTCGAAGCCTTAGCTGATACCAGGATTGGACTGTCAAATCAGATTTGGACATATATGATATCATACCCACTGTCCAGCTTTGCAAATAATTCAAGAATATAGGTAATCAAGGGACTAAAACAAATGAAAGAGCTCTGACACATCCTGCACAGTTACACTGGCTCATTCTTCCTTCACTGGTCATGTGTGCTCTGGTTCAGTCATAGGTGAGGGTACCTGGTGAGCTTTGGGGTTTATTACATCACTTAGCAGAAAGCACTTAATAATACTGATTATTTTATAACATTGATAGTTATACAAGTCACCTGACATTTCCCAGACAGCCATGCTCCACAGATACATTGTTTTTAGATAAGTGACCTTCAATCATCCTGCTAAGGCCACTGTCTATCTAAGGATTCATTCTACAAAGCAAAATATAATTAGTTTATTTACCCAGAAGTCCAATTGAAAAGGAATTTAGACCAGGTCACCTGCCTTCTTTTTTTTAATTTTTTCACTTAGAGGAAAGAAAACCTGTCCTGTAAGCAAATATGAGGTGGCGAGTTGGACTGTAAGACAGATGTCAAAATCTTTTCTGAATGATACACAGTGAACCAGAAGTTTGTAATTGACTGCAGCTAGGAGGGAGAGTGGGAGATTAAGTCACATGATGTCTTTGTATCCCCAGAGCTTAAAAACATGTTGGCACACAACTGGAGCTCTGAAGGATTTGTCGAATGAGTTCAGGCTTGAGTGAATGAATGAGTCTCAGAGGGACAGATTTGTCAGCAAGATGGTGAGCAGAGGTGTATAGCAGCGATTGGGAGGGAAGAGGATACTAGTCTTCTGGAGGTGCATGCAGGGCACAGACTAAAGGTCCTCTGCTTTTGAGAGCCGTAGGAGAAGCCGCCTGATTGGGGGAGAGCCAGGTTTCAGTTGAAGATCAGAGCAGAGACCGGGCGCTCCGGTGGCCTTCCAGGGGGCAGAGCGGAAGGCATGGCAGGTGGAAGGAAGCAGTGTAGTGAGTCAGGTGCAAGAACGGGCAGCACCTACGCGGACGCTCAAGCTCAAGAATCAGCTTCCTGGGGGAAGACAGGGTTGGCCTTTCATCTTGGGGTTTCTTCATGGAAACAGGCATGGCTGCCTTGGTAAAACTAATCTCGCTGTGAACAGAGGTTTTGGTGATCTCTTCCTCAGTTCCTAATCCTAGACATTTATTTACTTAAATTGAGAGGAAGGAAATATGGTCATGGTCACTAGAGTAGAATGATTTAGGATTTTCATAAAGTCTTTTTACCTAAAGCAAATGATGCCTGCTCAATGAGAGCAAATGCATTTTCTCTGATCCATGCCAATATCAAATTCCATGGTGCTGTGCTTAGCTTAATTAAAAAAATCCTTCCCCACACTCACTGATGTAGTCACACAAAGGTTCCTTATTTATAGATTAAGAACACCACCCTTGGGTCTTAGTAACTGTATGTTGCTGGGTGATCATTGAAACTTACCGGGTCTCAGCTTTCTTAGTTTTAGGATAGGGTCTATTACATTTAACTGTTAAGATTTGGGGGAGGCATATAAATAAATTGTAAACACAGAGTCATTAGAGCAGTACCTGGTGTATAATTAGTATTCTCCCACCTTCAGGAAGATTTTATATTTAGCAAATATACCTGAAGTCCCTTCAAAAACATTTCCTTCTGTATCTCTTCTTTTGGGGGATGGAGGGGACAATATGGGATGGGCCTTAATTATCCTTATGATTAAATGGTTTATCCTCAAATTATTATTATTATTATTACTATTTATTGTTTTTGGCCATACATCGTATGGGATCTTAGCTCCCCACCAAGGATCAAATCTGTGCCCCTGGCAGTGGAAGCGTAGAGTCTTAACCAGTGGACCTCCAGGGAAGTCCCTATCCTCAAATTAGGTGCTATGGAAATATCACAGGAAAGAGAAAGACGATCATGATAGAAATCATCTATCTGTGTAATACTCTCTCTTCTTAGGGGTTTCATGGATGCTTTTCTCCACCAAACTAATGACTCTTCGAAGAGACACAGACTCTCAGGGAGCCATAAGAAGGCCACTGTTCTTTTTCTGTAAGCCCCAAAGAAGATGGTTATTTAATAGGAAGCGGTAATGACTTCTTTCATGTTCTTAATGAAAGAATACATTTTACGTCTCAGGGTATCCCTATTTTACTGTCTGTGGCACTTTTAAGAGTAGATAAGTGAAATTTGACATTTGGAGATTTTTAAAGGGGAAAATAGCTATATGTCAATGTGTCACTGCTTCATATACTACTAGATCTATATACATTATAAGGATAATAAGCTTTCATTGGCTTCAAGCTACCAAAGAGAATATCATGTAGCAATTTTCTCCTACTGTTACCTACGATACATGTGGATTATGGAGAAATTTCCTGCTACTTTTAGCAAAAAAATCAGGTTAGAGCTAATTTCATTAAAGTAGGTGGTAGTTATAGACTGCCCTCTCTCTTTGCAGTTAATGCAGTCACAGGAGGGACTAAATTTAATTCAGCTCCTTAAACGATACACAATGTTCATGGCACTAATAGCTGTCATTATCCTGTAGCTCTGTGTTTTACCCGGTTACGTTCCACAAAAGCAAAGATGGAGATTTTATATATAAAATATATAAAATATATATATTTTATATATATAGAAAAAAAATAATATATATTAAAAAATTTTTTTAAAATATATTTAATATATATCTTAAATATATATAATACAATATATATTTAATATATATATTAATAATATATATTTATATATATATTAAATAAAAAATATATATATATATATAAAAAAATATATATATATATATATATATATATATAAATACCAAGGGCACTCTTTCTCAGACAGAACTTTGGAACACTTCGTAAAGGCAGAATATTTCAAGGAGGTTGTGTGGTAACAAAGCTGTACTGGCAACAAAGTTGAAATCAGTCCTCAAAGTGTTGCCTAAATATTCTATTCTCTTTCGAACTAAAGCCAAACAGATTTTAGTCTTCATCACCTTTTTCAAAAAGCCGTCATCAGAATCCCTAGTGACTGTGATACTGGTAAATCCAAGGGCCGATTCTGGGTCCTCATCTTCCTTAACTTTTCAACCCCATGTGATCTGGTTGATTCTATCCTTGCAGCACGTTCTCTGTTCAGCTCCTAGCCACCAACTCTCTCTTAGTTTTCCTTCTCTCTCACTGCTTGCTTCTTCTCTCTCTCTTTTGCTGGTCCTCCTTCTCCCCTCCCCTTCCATTTCCTTGTCTTCTCAATGTTGAATCATCATTAAGCTCATTCTTTGAACTGCTTTTCCTTTCAATCAACGTCAGGTGATCTCACTAATTCTTCTAGCTTTTAATACGAATGATATGATGATAGCACCCGATTTATTTATATATTCAGCCTGAAACTCTCTGATATCCAGGATCTAAGTGCGATTGCTTCTGAATGTGTTCATCTCTGCATCTAATAGTTATTTCAAATGTAACATATCTGAACTGAATTCTTCTTTTTTCCACTCAATTCTGCCTCTCCTGTAGTCTCCTCGACTACATAAATGGCAATTCTAGCCTGTCAGTTGCCTAAGCCAAAGTCGGGAGTCATCCTGACTTTTCTCTTTTTCTCACACACCACGTTTAATCCCTTGGCGAATCTAGGTGACTCTACCTTGAAAATACATTCAGAGTTTTACCACTTCTCTACCAGCACTGCCACTACTCTGGGTCAAGCCACCATCATCTGCCTCCTGGATTTTTGCCACCTCCTCCCCAGTTGGTCTTCCTGCTTCCATCTCTGTTTAACTGAGTCTGTAGCGTACACTTCCACCAGAGTAATTTTGCTCAGATGTGTCAGGTTATGTCACCCTCTGGCTAAAAACCTTCCAATGATTCCATATTCCACTCAGAATAATCTCCGAAGTCCTTACAGTGGCCAGTGGGGTCCTGTGTGTTCTGGACCCCTGCCCCCTCTCTGACCCTGTCCTATCACTCGCTCTACTCCAGTCACTTTGGCATCCTTTGCTGTTCCTCAGACAGTCACCAAACACATGCTTTCCTCAAGCCCTCTGCACTTGCTCTTTCTTCTGCCTGGAAAACTCTTTCCTCCAGTACCTATATGACTTAATCCCCCACTTCCCTCATGTCTTTACTCACACTTAATCTCACCACTGAGTCTTCTCTGACCATCCTATGTGAAATTCAACCCTTCCCTTTATTCCTACCCGTGCCCTTGCCACTCCCGAAATCCCCCTTTTTTTTCATAGCACCGTCATACTAAGTATTTGCTCATTTCCTTGTTTATTACCTGTCTCCCTCATTAGAATGAAAACTTGCTGAAGACAGGGAACTTTGTCTATTTTGATCATTGCTCTATCCTTGTGCCTAGTGTAGTGTCTCATTCATAGAAAAAAAATCCAATCCATATTTGTAGAACGGATGAAATTGAGAGCAAGCCTTTTTTTAATGTGTATGATGGTTAACCATGACCTCATGACTTACACTTTTCAGAGTCTTTCTCTGATTATTAATTCTCCTGGTCCCTAAGGCAGCTGCATTGCTTGGCTCTAAAGCTTAGAAGGGTTGGATGGGAGATTTTTGTTGTTGTTATCATTATTAAAGGGCCAGGTTGGGAATGACTGGCCCTAGAGATTAGACAGACCCAAATGGACAGGGCAGAGGTTGGGCTAGGCCCCAGAAGGAGTTGGAGGGAAGAAGTTTAGGGAGATGGTTTATCTCAGAAGTCCAAGCAGAGATGTCCCTGACTGTAGGGAGAACGCAACATGAACAGGGGAAAGAAGCAATTCAGGCAGACAGTTTCGATCAGGAAGATCCTGCTGGAGGTGGGGCCCAGCCTTAGAGCTGAGGGTCAGAGCAGGCCTCGAGTTCCGCAGAAGGAAAGGCATGTAGGAGACACAGACTTACGGATGCGAGTTTTTCTGAATTGAGGAAAAGACAGTCCTCAGGTTGAAGGAGCGTGTAGAGTTCTGGGTGAGGTAAGTAAGAACCAAGGAAACAAGACAAGAGGTTAGAAATGGAAGGAATAGGTATTTGTATTTGTCAGAATGTCAAAGGCCCATTTATTTTAGAATCCTGCAGGTTGCTTATTACAAATGCAGAATCCCCCTGTCTCATCTCTGTTTATTGAGTCGGAATGAATGGAGTGAAGTCCTGGGCTGCTGTGGGAGCATGATAAGGATCACCCAACAGCCATCAGATAAGGAAAAGGATAAAAGAGGAAGAGACAACAGACACAACTAGGTATTAAAAGATTGTGATCAGATGTGGTACATATATACAATGGAAGACTACTCCCATAGCCATAAAAAAGAATGAAATTTTGCCATTTGCAGCAACATGGATGCAACCAGAGATTATCATACTAAGTGAAGTAAGTCAGCCAGAGGAGGACAAACACCATATGATAACATTTATATGTGGAATCTAAAATATGACACAAATGAACCTATCTGTGAAGCAGACACAAAACCACGGACATAGAGAACAGACTGGTGGTTGCCAAGGGGGAGGGGGTTGGGGGAGGACTGGAGTGGGAGGTTGGGGTCAGCAGATGTAAGCTTTTATATAGAGAATGGATACACAACAAGGTCCTACTGCAGAGCACAGGGAACTATATTCAATATCCTATGTTAAATTATAATGGGAAAGAATATAAAAAAATGAATGTATCTATATGTATAACTGAATCACTTCGCTGTACAGCAGTAATTAACACAACATTGTAAATCAACTATACTTCAAAACAAAACAAAACAGCAAAAACAAAAAAAAAAACAAAAACAGAAAAACCCCAAAACAAAACAAAAAAATAAACCCTTGTGTCAAAAAAAAAAAAAGATTGTGATCAGAGATTTTGGGAATATGAAACACTCTATGAATCCTCTCAGACACTGAAGAGGTTTCAGAGGGTTTGTTGATTGTACAGTAAGAGCCAGGTTGGCTTTATTGGGAGCACCACTGTTCACTCCCAATTCAGGCTACGACTAGGGAAGGATTACATACACCCATTCATATACACACATATGTATGCACGTGTATATGTATATCTTATTACTCTTCATATGAAACATGTTATTTATGATGACATTTTCTGTGTGTCTGTGGAGGTGGGCATTGTTGAAAATATGTGTGTTCACATTGTGCATTGGCAAAAACACTTATGGTTGCCCCTTATCCATCTGATTCTAAAGGAGAGTTCAGAAACAGGTGACCGGGTAGGCATCTCTAACTTGTAAGTCATTTATTCACTGAACAGTGTCATGATTTTAGAAATTATAAGTTTATTGACAACTTAAAATTTGGGGTATCTTGCTTAAAAATCAGATTTCTGACTTTTTAAAAAAGTATTTATTTATTTATTTATTTATTTATTTTTGGCTGCATCGGGTCTTAGTTGCGGTGCGAGGGCTTCTCTCTAGTTGTGGTGTGCAGGCTCCAGAACACGTGGGTTCTGTAACTGTGGCACGCTGGCTCTCCAGTTGTGGCTCGCGGGCTCAGTAGTTGCAGCGCGGGGGCTTAGCTGCCCCACGACATGTGGCATCTTAGTTCCCTGACCAAGGATTGAACCCGAGTTCCCTTCATTGGAAGGCAGATTCTTAACCACCAGGGAAGTCTCAGATATCTGACTTTTGATAAATCTAAATTTATGACAAAGCTAGTCTCCAGGTTTCACAGGAGGACTAAGGATGGTAGCTGTCTCCTTTGACTGAAACCTTCCTTTTTCAGTTGGCCATAGTTTCCTCTTTCCCTACCCTTAGTTCTCTCATTTGAGTTAATTGCCTGGTCCATCCATATGCTAAAATAATTTAATTCAGTGACTTGATTAATTCTTCAATCAACTAATTGGTCCACTCAATCAAGACAGATGATTAAGTAGACCTGTATAGAAATACTCTCTGACTCATGTTCTTGACAACTTTTTCAGTTGAACCTTCTATTGATTATTCTGCCCTTGGGCCTTTAAGTAAATTAAATCCAACTTCCAGGGAAAAGATGTTGGTTTGAAGAGTTAATGTATCAACTTCCTCTTATGAAATAAGAGAACTGTCCAAAGAAAAGAAAGTATAGTGAATGGTAACTTTCGTGAATTTTTTTCAGATAGGATACAGATGTCTCAATATGAAACAGGATACAAGAAGCTAATTCATCTTTTTTTTTTTTTTTAATTTTTACTTGTTGGCCACACAGCATGCGGGATCTTAGTTCCCTGACCGGGTATCGAACCTGCGCCCCCTGCAGTGGAAGCCCAGGCTTAACCACTGGACCACCAGGGAAGTCCCCAGCAATTCATCTTTTTTAAGAGAACAGAAATTCACTTCATTCTTTAAAGCATTATGTAAATTTTTGGTAAATTTTTTTCATGATGAGCATTTATTGTATTATAATTCTTAAAATCCCACAAAGTGTGAAGGATGGAAAAAAGATTGGACTTAGCTGGGTTATCAGTCAGAGGAAGGGTTTTCACTGACATAATTCAAATGGATTCACAGATGCAGTTAAGATACCCTGAGAGATTTAGCAAGTAGTAGTTACCTTACCAGTTGGTATGCTGCCATTACATCCAGCCTAGATTTAGTATGTGTATAAGGACCTCCATAAATAGTGCAGCAAAGCAGTGACTACAGATGAACTATTTGACCCTCCTTGGTTAGTGGGAGGGCCCGCAGGCTGGCCAGACTAGTTCCCCCTGAGGAGCGCTGGACTTCTCACCATCATCAGAGAAGCTCTGGGGACAGGGAATGATTTCAAAATGGTAAGATAGAGCATGCTGAACCTCAGAGCCAGAGAAGTATTAGGAAGACCCAAGGCTCGTGTTAGAAACCAAAGATAAGAATTAAGGAGAGATAGAAAAGAAAAGGAAACTTACGTCATCAGAGCAGTAAAGTGGCTCTAGCCAGGTATTGGATGGACGACGGAGTGTTGCTGAAGATGAATTTATTTATTTCCCCCAAATATGGGCCATCAATAGGAAATGTGATAATGAACATGTGAATATTGTATTTTATTGGCGTGGTAACAATTGTTCTTTGTATGAGAATTTGTTAGTCAGCTGTATAAAGCCATTGATCAGAATATTTAACATCATTTATAAATAAAGCACTCATCTTTAAATGAAAACAATTGATTTTTTTCCCTAAAACAAGGGAAAAATCATCTGTTTTAATATGAAATAAATGAACTTGGTCACTTGACATGGAGAAAATGCCAAACCACAGTCGCATAATCAAAGTTGTACTCCTCACAACAAATCAGGTAAAAAGTCCATCAATTTGGGGGAAGATAATAAAACCAGACCAGAGGTAAATGATTCAATATCAAGCTCAAAGTGAAAGTAGAAGAGGAATTGGAAAATTCCTCTGTCAAATGATGCTGTCAGCTGTTTTATAATATAAAAGGCAGTCAACATGAAAGTACAATTACTTTCATGTGTGTATTAGCAGATATTCACAGGGAGATGAAGCCACAGCAGTGGCTCCTTTGGATCAGTTTCTGGCTCTCATTGATGACTTTTTGTTCTCTCTTTCAATGAAACCCTGTGCTCCCAGGAGTTAATGATTTTTTTTTTTTTTTAGTTATGTTGTAAATTAGAAATTTGTTTTTGGGAAGCAGTGAAAAGACAGCACTAGTTGTGTGCAGAGAGGGATGGGTGTTAACTGTAAATAAAGGCAGATGACATGGATGCCCATCTGTAGACCAGCTGGTTTACAGAAAACAGCTGGCAATGAAAATACTTATTCTGATCTTGAGTCAGCCTGGAAGGAAATGGACATATTTTAATAAGTTTATTGTGCAGCCATATGTGGATATATGAATATTTCAGGCTGGAGAGAAAAAATACACCCACGAGAATTTAAAATGAGGGATAATTTTTAAAAAAATTTTTATAACAATGGTAATGCCAGTAAAACCATGTTCATGTTCTTCAATGTCAGTGTTTACAAGTCTTGATAAAATACCAGAATTTGTAATGAAGATCACACAACCAGAGATTGTTTGATTTTAAAGAACTGTCACGCTCTTATATTTTATGATTTTCATTTTTCTTTTTTTTTTGAATTTTATTTTATTTATTCTTTTATACAACAGGTTCTTATTAGTTATCTGTTTTATACATATTAGTGTATACATGTCAATCCCAATCTCCCAATTCATCCCACCACCACCACCCACCGACGCCACTTTCCCCCTATGATTTTCATTTTTCGCTGAAGAAACAAAACACTGACAGATTGGACATCTTTGCAAACAATATCGAAAGCTTGCTTTAGATTACAACTGTGAAAAAAGACCTTCTAAAGCCAAATGCAATCAAAACACAAATTAGGAAGCCGGTCTCCATTATTTCACAAGTAGGAATAGGCAACTTTTCCATTTGGAAGTGTAGTATACTCATTAACTTAGCATCTGATGGTGTTCTTAAAGTAGTACAATATGAAGACATCTCTCCATAATTTCTAAGGCCGTGTTTGGGCCACTGCTGCCAATGATGATGACATATGTAAATTTGAAGTTTCACATTTCACAGAAATAAAGAGTAAGAAAAGAAATTGAAACTGTCTGATTAGAAAATCTGACCTATGCCTCAAGCTGTTCATCACTGCTTCACATACAGTTGCTCTGAAAAATTTGCTGAAAGAAAACTTTACTCTTCATCACTGTTAAACTAGTCGTACAAGTGGTAGTAGTTTCCAATAGTGCTTTATTGTCTTCAAAAGGCTTTAAAAATCATATAAAATTGGTGATCTATCTGTACACCAAATGCTGAATAATTGGTCTGTGGATGCTGAAATGTTAAAAAACACAGAGCTAGAGAGCAAGTCAAATTTAAGGGCTGGATGTAGAGCCAAGAGGGAAATGGAGCCAGAAGCATGGAAACAATCAGTGCCAAAGAGTGTGAGATAAACAGCAAGGTAGCACTACTCACAATAGCCAAGACATGGAAGGAACCTACATGTCCATTGACAGATGAATGGATAAAGAAGATGTGGTACATAGATACAATGGAATATTACTCAGCCATAAAGAAGAGTGAAATAATGCCATTTGCAGCAACGTAGATGCACCTAGAGATTATCATACTAAAGAAGTAATTCAGATAAAGACAAATATCATGATATCACTTAGGTGTGGAATCTAAAAAGAAATGATACAAATGAACTTATTTACAAAACAAATAGACTCACAGACTTAGAAAACAAACTTATGGTTACAAATGGGGCTAGCAGGAGAAGGAGGGAGATAAATAACAAGTTTGAGATTGACATGTACACACTACTATATGTAAAACAGGTAAACAGCAAGGACCTACTGTATAGCACATGGAATGATAGTATCTTGTAATAACCTATAAAGGAAAAGAATCTGAGAAAGAATATTTTATATATATATTTTATATATATATATATATATATATACACATTTTATATATATATTTATTTTAAATTTTACACACATTTTAAATATATATATATATTTTATATATATATATATATACACACACCTATATATGTGTGTGTGTGTGTGTATATATATATATATATATATATACACATATATATATAGCTGAACCACTTTGATGTACACTTGAAACTAACACACCATTGTAAATTAACTGTAGTTCAATAAAAAAATAAAAGAAATAATTTTAAAGATACCCCCAGCAACGTGTAAAGGAGTTTAGAAGATCCAGGACATCTTCCATGTGTAAGCTGTGTGGTTCAGGACTAGCTCCTACTGCATGCTGAGAACATCACTTTCTGTTAAAGGCAGTAAGTTGGGCTGATCAGTTGAAATTCTCACTGAAACTTTCACTTTCATCATAGGATATTACCTTTATTATCTTTGAGCCTTTCTTTCTCAGTGCCCCTCACTTAATCATTTAATCCTGAGCCCCCCAACCAATAAATTCCTACATATCCCAAGATAAGGCATAAGCCTCTTTTATCTTTATATTCTTTCCATGGATGATTTTATGTACTTCTAGTTTTAACTAGTAATTCAAAGCAAATGGCTTTTAAATCAATATTTCTGCCTCATCAATCTCTTAACTCATGGGCCATTTTTCAGCTGTTCTCTCCTTCTTCTCAGAGAGAACCTTCTCCCCAAAGGTGGGTTTCCTTAAACCCACAGACAAAAGTGGCCTTCTATTTTGAGCTCTCATAGCACGCTGTTCCTCTGAAATGATCACTACCACATACTTGTAGTTAATTAGTTATTCATCATGTATGTGTTGAATCCTTCGTACTGTATTTCTATGCCCCTTGAGTGCTAAGACTATTCTTTATTTGTTTATCTGTCAACCCTACTCATCCTTATTGCTTCCTATGGATGGTACATATAAGTGTTCCAAAATGTTGTATAGAGGAATATATGAATGAGTGAACCATCTTGGATTTTTCTTTTTTTGGCTGCGCCTCATGGCTTGCGGGATCTTAGTTCCCTGACCAGGGATTGAACTCAGGCCCCCGGCAGTGAAAGCTCCAAGTCCTAACCACTGGACTGCCAGGAAACTCCCTCATCTTGGATTCTTGTGTCCCTCTTTCTGACATTTCGTTGGTCAAATAGAAATGAAATTACAATGTAAAACAACATATTTTTGTTCCTTTGCCTGCCATAAGAGAGACTATTCTTGGAACATAACACTTAACAGATTTCTTAGTGTTCCTTTTTAAAACCAGACATTTTCATTACAATGTACTGAGACCAGATTGATATGCAAAGTAAGATACAAGGCTAAAGGCCATAAGGAAAGCAATTTTGCAAAATTTAGTAAGGAAGTAGAGAAAAGAGGCTTAAGTATATGGTAATCATTGTTAACTATTGTAAATAATATTTAATATCAAAAGAAATGTATTTAAGTTGTGGGCTTTGGAAGACACACACGTCAAGAACTGATATGTTAGACAGTCTTATTACCTTAGTGACTTGATAAATGTCCTCTATTCAAAAATTCTAATAAACTTGTAATCGGTTAATGGAGTCTGTGCATTCTCTGTTGTA